>NW_012139191.1:4410518-4463052 GCF_000956105.1 Propithecus coquereli | reverse complement strand
TGTCTCGCTCTCGCACAGACGTCGCCACCGGTTACCCGTTGACCGATCTGCCTTTCTCAACAGCTCACCGCGCGCTCCCCCTCGTTGATTTTTGGTTAAAATCGTACGGTGCGGTTGCACACACGTGGAGGTGCGGTTGGCTGCCTCCGTCCCCTCCTTCCCGTTTGTGGGAAGCTGAGGCTCGGGGCTGCCCACATGCCAAGGGCAGAGACAAGAGGGGACTCCGGTTCTCCGCGCCCCGCATTGCATCTGGGGAGGAGGCCAGGGATGGAGCAAGCTGCAGCATCTTCTAGAAAAGAAAAGGTGGCCTTGTCTCCCCTCAAGCTCCACCTCCCACACTTTTGTGCCACTTCTCCTCCTGACTCTCCTCTCTGCGGCTGCTCCGAGGAGCGATTTCCCCAGCCACACCTCACCCCTGCTTTGCGTCCTCCGTCCTGGCGGAAGCACAGTCTCGGGCTCGTTAAGGACACTAATCGATGCCGTGGTTGCGCCAGCTCAGCAGGCCGCCACGCAGGCGGGGCCATCAGCGTCGGTGCATTAACACATGGCATTTCCGTGATCAATATGGAGCCATGTAGAACAAGATACGGGTTTTTTTTTCCTTCTTTTTTCTCCCATTAAGAAAAACTGATGCCCAAAACAATTTTTCAGACATTTTCAAATATTCCTTTTAGGAAGGGAAACAGCATTTTGTTTGCAAAATCATGCTTTAGTGGAGGCCAATTGTGTACTGTGATGGCTTTTATTTCTCCTGGGACTGTATCTTCGAGGACTTAGAATTTAGAACCACAGCCGAATGGTCTCACACACACACACACACACACACACATACACGCACACCACATCACAAAGAGCCATAGAAATGGAGAGTGCCTTACTCTAAAATAGATAACATTTTTAATGTTAGCTAAAACCTATGCTTATTGTGTGATAATTCTATATGTGCTCATTTGTCAATAATATTTCTTTTAAAATAGTTCAAATTTCTAGCCCACATAAATTAAATATTAATAATACCAGCTAGAAACATGATTGCTAAAAATGAATTCAAGTGTATTTTTCCCACTGGTGTTATCAGTACTGCTTATTCTTTTTCAGTAGCTAAAATGTAAATATCAGGCCGTCTTAAAACTGATGTCACTTATACTAAAGAGCTTCCAAGGGAAATTGTAATAAGAAACTGTCAATATCATTGTTCCACTGGACAATAAATATAAAATTATATTACAGTGCTGGGAGGAAAATAGACTCTATTCCTAAAAGCCATGAAAACAACGGCAATGACATATTTTTACATTTTCAGTTTGTTCCAGGAGCAGGTGAATTTCTGCTTTGCTAGATCATCTCTGGACACGAAATGGATGCGTGCAAGGGATATGAAGACTGCTGTAAAAAAAAAAAAAAAATAACAGCGATTGCAGGATATTTATGGGGTCTATTATTAGGATCAATAATAATAATTAGCAAACATGGAAGTCCCCTGCTGGAAAGCCATCACAGAAACGGAGGCTACCTCAAAATGTCTTGAGAATGCTGTTGTCATTTTAATAGCATCTAAAATGAGAATTCTCTCAATATAGAATGGGGAGAAGGGACTCCTTCTATTTTTAAGAAATACCCAGCATTCATGTTTTTCATATTTTCCTAGCCTATAATTACTCTTAATCAAAGTACAACAAATAGTAAACAGTAAAAATGAAATAAGTGTGGTGACAGTTTGCCAATAACGAGAAAACGTTCCATCTGTCTAGCCGCGAGTAAAATGGGTGTAATTACTGCTCATTTTTCTCGTAATTGCTGAGTTATTAGTTTAAAGCTTATATACAACTGGTGAACAATGAGTACTACCCATTCCATAATTACAGCCCCAGCCTTGCTGTGCTTGAAATCAGGGAATGCAAGAGCCCAGAAAACGATCTAAATTAACCCTGACTGCTTGCTTGGTATTGTGACTGTCTGTTTAATTTGAGTTCTATAAATGCTGAGTTCCTTTGCCACTCAAATATTAAACCATAGTGCTTGCGATTCTGTTTTGAATTACAATTTATTTAAGGTGAAAAGTCCTAATAAACTCTGTTACTAATGGTGAACTCCTAAGATCATTTTTGCGAGAAGCGGCCCATGTAGACCACCATCCTTTGCTTTTTATTAATATTCGTTAAAGTTATACATAGTGTATTTATATTTAGGGGTCTGCTAGCAGGTACATCTAATTATCAGGGACATACAATTTGAAAGTTCAGGATTACATGTCTATAGACACTACCTGACCATACAGATTATATAGCAGGGCAAACATAGGAGAAAAGAATCTCTTTGATCATTCCTGTTTATTACAAATCAGAGCATTAAGGCACACAGAGCTGTGATTTATTTCTTCTTCTATTCTGTTGTTTTATCTCTAAGGTTCACTTAAGAAAGTCTAAGTTCTATTATGTTCTTATCAGAAAGATGAAGACTATAGATACCTCTGCCTATGACTGTTCTAGCAAGGGTCGTTTTTTTTTCTGGGTTAATTCTGTTTGGATCCCTCCCTCTGGTCTAAACAGGGAACTGTAACTCACTGCAGACAAAGATGACATTTGTGCCACTAAGACGGGCTTGATTCTGCATTGATCACTGGATTTTCGGGGCATTCCTAATGAACCCCACATTTGCCGCGTGCCTCTGATCTGGGAGCACACATGACGGGTACATTTTGAGGGGCATATTCTCAAGCTATGGGATATTTGTTGAATGATACGTTGTACAAACAAGTCATAAGAATCCTCGACGAAAAACCCCTCGGACTAGAGTACTATTTTTTTTCCCTAGCAAGTCACATTATTCAAGTTACACAGAGGAGGAAACAATGAAAACATAGCATGTTGTGTTCATTTTATTCCTCCTGGACTAAGTGATGCCAAGGCATATTTTTCTAGGAGACGCTACCCTGAAGAAAAGAATGATTACAGTAAAATTCGATATGGAATATTCATGGGTGTGAACCTCACACTTTCAAAAAGAGAGGAGATGAGGAAAGGCCTTAGTGATTATTAGATAAGCTAAGAATCAAAGTCATTTCCATTCCCGGCTACAGAAGCAGTAAATACCCCTCTCCTTTTCTTCCTTCCTTCCCCCCCCCCGCCCCCGCCCATCTCTCTGAGAGAGAGAATATTTAACCTCTTGGTTGAGATAAGCTGGTGAAAATCGTGGAAATGTATTTTAAAAATCTTCATTTTAAGCCCCCGAGAACTGCAGCATCCCAGATTCTTTTAAGCTCCGCATAAATGCCTTTGCTCTGCGGGATCACGTGTGTGTTATGCATAAGCCTCTGGTCGCGCTCACCAGCTGGGGACAGAGATAGCGGGTGCTGGGGGGTTGCAGCTTTAAAAACGGTGCCGATACTTCACCCACAAGCAGGAAAGTGACATGAACATTTGCATAATCTATCGAGAGTTACCCAGGTTTCTCTCAATCTTCTTATCATGTTTTCAAAAATCTATTACGAGAATATTAGAACCAAATGCATTTTTCTCTTCAGAGAATCCATTTTGCCTGTGTCTTTGGGTCCTGCAGGGCTTTTCATTTGTTTAATTTTTTTTTATGTGGGGTATTTTTTGAAGAGTTTACTTTGTTGTTACTATTCTCTGTTTGAGTCAGCAGCATGTGTTTAGGTTAATTCTTTTGAATTGGAAGCTTAGGTCTGAGAGATTATAACATTTTTATCTGAAAAGGCTCTAAATAAACAGAAGTTATGAAAATTGTGATATTCTTGTCTCCTGGAATTGAAGTAGAGAGAGACACTAAAATTCACAGTGCATTTTAACTCAGTGTTAGTTGTGTACATTTCCCTTGTTTGCTTATAAAAAGAAAATATAGCAAATTTAGTTCTTAGGCACTTGAAACAGCTTCTCCCAGGTGCTGTCCACCACTCTCCCAACCAACACACACACTCAGACAGACACAAACACACGCACACACCAGCACACAACTCCCAAAGTGATGTCTTCTCTCCAGTTCTGTGCTGCAAAGGCTGGCCAGCCTGCCTGCTGCCCTCCCTCTTTCTTTTCTAATTATTAATAGATTATTTTCATTAACTCTATTTTTCCAAATCTTTCTTTAACTCATTAGCAATTTGCATTCTGCACCATTCTACTGAAGCTCCTTTCTTGAAGTTCACCAACAGCCATTTAATTTTGAAATCCGATCGTCTTCTCTTTCCTGGCCCACACACCAGCATTGGTTTTGCTTCCTTATCCTTTTTTATTCTTCTGAAACCTCTCCCTCCTTGGCTACCTCTGTTTTTCTTCCCTTTATCTTCTTATTGCCCATTTCTTTCCTGTTGATGGGATTCTTATCCTTTTTTCTGCCAATATTGCTCTTTCTCTGTGTCCCTTTGTCCTTGAACTGTGACCTCTCTACAAGCCCTTCCCAATGCATTCATTCCTTTATTTAACAAATAGGTGCTAAGAATCTAGTATGTGCCTGTGCTGTTCGAGGAACTGGGAAGATAATAGAAAATAAAAAGACAAAATATCCTGAATGTCCCGTCTTTGTGGACCTTGTATTCCAGTGGGAGAAGGTAGACAACTACTAAAATAAACATGTAAATATAGTACGTTTGATAATAAGTGCTATAGAGAAAAATAACTCAAGGAAGGGTGATAGCAGGTTGAGGCTGTTTAATGCTTTAAACAGGATGGTCCATGAAGGCCTCTGAGAGGCAGACTCAGAGCAAAGGTGTGACGACGTGAAGGAAAAAGACGTGGATACGTGTGGAGGGAGGGCTTTGTAGGCAGAAAGAGCTTTAAGTGCAAAGTGGAATATCAGTGTTACTGCATTTTGATAGAAAAGGCTGGAAGAAAGTGTGGTGGTGAAGCCCTGAGGTGGGGATAAAGCCACATCATGAAGTCCCTCTGTGTGCAGAGAGAGGCCGGTGGTGGCTTGGTGCCTCCTGCTAATGGCTGGCAGGACAAGCTGTGGACAGACCAAGGACAAAGACCACAGTGTTGGTCTGGATCCCAATTCTCAAACACCCTTCCTCTTATGTTTTCAAACTTTCTGTATTTTAACAGTTCATAAATATAACTCTTTTGCTTTTATTCCTCCATTAACCATTCATCAAATAATCTTTAGATAGAGATGCTTACATTTTGTAACTTTAAGACTTTTTAAAAGGAATGTATCCTGATATATTTAAGAATAAATAGCTGCTAGGTTTTCTTTTTCTTTTTCTGTTTATTAATATGTTCCTGGGTCAAGAAAAAAAATAGCAAGTCCATTGTGTCCTCCCTTCAGGAGAAAATAAGCTTGTATTCTCTGTACGTGGTTGTCTCGGAGCTACACACATCCAAGCATCTTATACCATCGCACACGCTCCTGCAGTTCACTCCAGGACTTTGTGTTATGGCTCTACCTGTCCCCATCAAAGTGTCCTTAGCCTGTAGTCCTGACTAATGCTCATAGGAGTAATGATCTTATTCTCAATTTCTAGCTACCCCTCTCCTTTCTTCTTACTCGGTTATTGCCAAAATAGAAAAATCTCCGTGTGCACATGCTAAGGACATAGCTATAGACATGCAGGCTTCAAATGAATGCATTGACTTTAACACATTTCTTTAACCTGGAATTTTGCAAAGTATTTCTTTTTAGATTTCTGCATACTTTATATGACTGATAGGTCATTTGATTTATTAAGATTGCATTTTCCAAGAAGAGGTATCCTCAGGACATATTGAGAATAAGCAGTAGGATGCCATGCTTGGACTCATGGCCATCCTCTTGTGTCTGAGCTGTGGGTCCACAGGCTCACAGAGCAATGTGAAAGCGGGCCTTGCTGTCTGATCTTGCGAAGTCACCACCATTTGATTACACGGGGTATGCGTTTCTTCACATGACCCCGTGACAGATGCTACAGCAATCGTCATTTCAGGCTACCACTCTCTGCTTCTGAAACCCAAGTATCACATTCAGAGTTGGAATCTATTAAAGCAACTGTCATCTGGCATTTATTTTTATTATCTGGCAATGATGTATTAAACAGGGAAGAACCACAGGCTGGGAAGATATCAATAAACAACTTAAGGGGGGTTCTTAGATAGCAAATCAATGTGGAACAAGAAGTGTAGACAATGACCAGGAAATGGATAATTAACTTCCCTTCATGCTATTTTGCAAAATCTCTGAGAAGAATTCCCTTAGGACAAATAAAAGGGAAAAATGATACAGATGAAAACCTTAAGAAAATGATCTGAGTGTTTGTGCCTAACGTGATTAAGTGTTTTTGGTATGAGGGAGCGAGCGCGTACAGGACTCGCAGCCTTGTGACGGGGATTTACGCGCACGCTGTCACCTTTTCTCAGTCCCAGAACTGCTGGGCTTCATGTCAGTGCGACACAATTATGTGGCTCCTTCTTTCTAAAAGTACCACACAAAATCGAGACAGAATAAAAGCCACGGGTTTAGAAACGAAGAGCGAGTGAGAGCTCGTGATATTTCAGTGCTGTGACGCGATCTTGTCCTCATACTAAGCACAATGCGTGACTTCATTATGGGCTCAGTGTTTGATGCACTAAGCACAATTGTAATATTTTGCATTTGTGTGTGTGTAAAACAACTCTTTATGTGTGTGTAGAACAACTCTCTAATTCAATCTATGTGAGATATTTGTGTGTCTGTACCATATAGATGTGTCTGTACCATATAGATGTGTCTGTACCATATAGATATATAAACAGCCATCCTCTCACTCCTTCCCACTGCCTTTTAATCTTGTGAACTACCTTGTCTACCTCTTCATTTGTGTGTAGACTCACAACTGTTCACATGGCCAGTCATAGACGAATTCAATCAATGGGTACCATAACTGGATTTACGCTGGAGGTGGTTTTATCGATTATTTTTGCCCTCCTATTTCCGATACGCCTATGAACCCCAGTTATTGGAACCACGGGCCTCATCCAGGAGCACTTGGGTTAGCACAGGTGTCAGCAGCTTCAGAAGGCAGCACAACTCCTAGGGGGCCCCTTGTGCAGCGAGAAGCTACCCTTGCACACTCGAACCCGTAAAGGGACACCTACTTCACACACATGAACAGGTGCTTTCCAGATATACCTTCTCACGGAAGCTCACAGCAGCTCGGGGAGGCAGGTGTTGGCAGTATTGCCTCCCTTTCATGAGAAAAGCACTGAGATACAGAGAGTTGGAAGAACTCGTCCATGGTTGCAGGGGTGGTGTCAGATCCAGGGCCTCTGTCACCGTCAACCCTTCATTTTTCCTTCTGCACCATAAGCCCAAGCCCTGCTCTCAGGATAGCTGGGGAGATCTCATGTGGAGCAAGGCGAGGGTCTCTCGTGGTGCCCCACAGGGGCCAAATAATCAATGTTATTGCTGCATAAATTTCTAGTTTGACACAAACATAAAATTGATGACTTCCTTGGCCTTCCCAGTCCTGAGTTTCTATCTCCCTGATTCATTAAAAACCTGATAAACATAGAACACCACCTAAGTGTCCCTAAGTGAACAAACCCATTATCAGTTTCCATGACTGATTCCAATGTCTCAACTCCTTCCCACCAATCCCACCATTATGGAGCCCAAGAGACAGGACCCAAGAGTAGAAACATTACTGGGAAGTAGTCTTGGGGATACAAAGGTACTTCGAGTTAGGTGGGGGGAGGCAGTGAGCCACCCACATGAGCAGCCTGATACATAGTAAGCCCAGAATCCCACCCAAAAGCCATTCCAAGAAAATCAGAGACATGGTATTTTAAAGAAATAACAAAAGTGGTTTGATGAGGTAGGATGTGAGAGAGATTTAGTAGACTTGATCACGAAGATTAGAGAAGGGAATGTGAGCTAATAGAGCAGTTAAGTAATTGGTTTAATTATCTCGTGGAGCAATTTGCTGGGCAGAGTCACACAAGGACTGAGGAGACAGTGACGTGGGGCAGGAGGCTCTGGCATGGCTGAGCTGACCTGCAGAATGGTGGGGCCAAGGAGGAGAGCCTCTGAGCCAGGGGAGGGCACCTGTAGGATCATTCCAAGGGACTTGACAGAAATGTGTAAGTGCAGAAGCTTCAGTGCCGGCATGCAGATTTCTACTACATGATGAGGTGTCCTTAATGACCACAGCCACTGAAAAGCACAGGGAAAAAGTCAACGTTCTACAGTTTTGGAAAATGATAGCACTTTGCTCTCCAGTTTTACCACACAGGTACTCCCCCTCCCAGAGTCTTGCTCTTCTTGGCCCTGTTACCTGGGTTCTTCCATCAGGGACTTCTCTTCGTAGCCAGCCCCTGAGCCCATCTTTTTTTCTGATTTCCTGGAGCCTGGCCATGGATTCCTTCCTCTGCAGGGCTCATTAGCTCTGATTCTGCCTCTGCCTCCCGCAGATGACCAGAGACCAAGGACTGAGTCCTCCAGATTTCTCAACTGAATATCTTCTAAGAATTCTAGTTAAAAATCAAATTATATTGCAATGATCTGTCCACTTTGGAGCAACACCCTACCACGTCCATCGAGGCTCTCTCCAGCCTTCTCATTGTGTCCAGGTTTCCAGGAGAGCCGACTGGGCTTAGACACATCTTTGCCATATGTCCCATAATCACAAACTTAATAAAGGGCAGGTATTCAGTGAGTAGTAACTCTCTGCCCAAAATCCAGGTGGGCGATGATAGATCAACACTGAACAAGTATTTTTTTTAGAATACATGATTTTATTGTGATAAAATACACATAACACAAAATTCATAATCTGAACCATTTCTAAATGTTGACTATACAAAACGTAAATAACAGAAACGTTAGCAAATTTGGGTTTTGTTCAGAGATGTGTGCATTTCATGTAGTTTTATTTGCACTCTACCCTGCATGAGCCCTCTTGCCTCTGCTCCTGTCAGATGTGTCTGTTGCCTAATTTCTGAACATACTTTGTGCTTCCTGCTTCTAATTAACTACTTATCCGACCCTTCTCTTTCCTTTTCCCTTCTCCTGTCCTGGCCACCACTCTGCCCCTCTGTAGGGCTCAGTGATAGACACCCATGAGCATTCGCTCCCTGCCCCCCAGAGAATCTAGGGCATAAAGTGCACCCTCCTTGTTTGTAGCCCATAATATAATAGTAAGTGTAAAGTTGCTGCATTGTCTATGTTGCCATTTACCTCTTGTAGTAGTTAATTAGTCACATGCTACCAGATAATTTGTTCTTTTATCAATCACTGTTTCTATGTCTGGTTCTCTGGCAGGTGCTGGGTCCCTAACAGTAAGTAAATATGATCTGTCTTCTTTTCTCCTGCAGTTTATATACTCTGGACAAATGACAGATATTTAACAATTACTGTGTCAAGCAGAGTAGGCTAGGTTATGCTGGGGTAATAGCCTCTGTACGGTCAAGTGACAAAGGCTACTTAATTTCTTGCTCACTCTGCATGCCCACGGAGCTCGGTGGGGGCTTTCCTCCACACCAGTCCTTCCTCATGGCCCCTCCATGTGAGGGAGCAACCTGCATCTGAGGGATTTCACATCTCAGGAGCACAGAGGAAAAAGAACACCGAAAGTCTCAAACTAGCTTTTAAAACTGCAGTCCCCAAGTCCTGGGTTGCAGACCGGTACCAGTCCCTGGCCTGTTAGGAACCAGGCCATACAGCAGAGGTGAGTGGTGGGCTGCTTTGACCTTGGCCCATGAGCTGCAGTTTGTTGAACTCGGATTTAACTTATTTTATCCTGATGACAACCCCATTGTTATTTCTATTTGTATAGAGAGAAACTGAGGCTTGCAGAGCTACAGTGATTTGTCAGAGGTCACCTCGGGGGGTCCAGGCTTTGACAAGGCAGTCTGGCTCCAGGGTCCATGTCCCCACCTATTGGGGTTCTGTGCTTCAATGTCGATGCTGTTCTGGTGGATTCACAGACCTGCCAAAGTGTGGGTCAGAAAAAGAGGATTGGCTTCCCAGATACTTAATAGTTTGGTCATTTTATGGATGACCAACTTTGCTTTCTAAACAAAGACACGAGCTATTTAAGTTTTCACTGTGCCAGGGTTGTGTGCCTTGGCGAACCACACTAGATGCACAACAGAATGTTGATATGGTAAAAATGTACCGTCTAAATGATCCCTCCCTGGCATTCACTGGAACACAACTGTCGGGGGCACTCAGGTTTCATTCTGATGCCTCCCCACCAGGGCAGAATAGAAGACAAAAACCCAGTAGAGAAACTCTGTCTAGGAAAGAGGAAGAGTACTGGTGGGATGAGGGAAACAGCTGTCTCAGAGCAAGACGATCTGAATCCAAATGAGGGCTCAGTCAGTTTTTCTGCATGACTGCGCAGAAACCACTATGCTTCTGCACATCTAACTTTTCTCCTCTGAAAACTGGAGACAGTATACCCATTTAATGATGCGCTGTCAATGATAAAGGCGTTTAAGTAAACGCAAGTGTTGGGTGAATTACAACACCTTATGGACATATGCAGAGGCATCACTGTCTCCACTGTCCTTAGAGTGGGGTTTTGCTTTCACTGTATTTCCAGGTTACTTAGTGTGGTTGATTGCTGTAGAGAAAGGAGAATCAAAACTTATGCCAACAGCGACTGAGTCTTTCAATTGCAAGTTGCTCATATGTATTTAAGAAAAAATGATTGGCTCTTAAAATCCCACGTGATTTTAGGGAAGACTCATAGACTTGTTCAGGATCTCCACCACGTATTTGCTCATAAAGCCATGGTGGAAGGAGTTGGCCTTGCTCCTAGGTTCCCCTGGTGTGGATAGCTTTTCTTGCCTGTTCTGCTTGTTCTAATGTTATATAATTTTTAAGATTTTGTTTACTCAGTTATTATTGTGATCTTCCAAGCTACTTTTGTTATTGAGTCTTCTGTCCTCTCCTAGTCCCTTGCATTGACCTCTAGTTACCAAAGGTTATCAGACTTCTCCATCCATTCATTCCAATAATATGTGGTTGTCTTTTATGGGTCAGACAGTATATTAGATGCCGGGGACACAAAGCTTGTGAAATACACGTGGCTCCTGTCCTCCATTGGTACAACTCTCTTCTCACTTGGAATTGGAGTTACTTGGGGGCAATCTTCCTCTCTTTCCTACTTTGCTGAGAATCTGGAAACCAGATGTCCAATTAGTTTTACTTGTTGTTTCCCTAGTGTGTAAAGAAAAAATCTAAGAACTCAAGGTGGTTTCTTATGAATAAAGTTTTCAAATTTTACAGCACTGGCTTTGTACTAGCTGTTTTGACCTCAGTAAGAAGTTTTATTTTCCCTGGCTTGTGAATTCTTCATCATTTTAGCAACCAATATTTATTTAGCATCTACTATGTGTTGGGCACTCTGGAGATACAACAGCAGATTTTGTAGCTACAAACTCCTCTTCAAGGAGCTTACATTCTATTTTAGATTAGGCAAGCAGGAAGGCTTTTCTGTGTCCCAAGGAATAAGAAAGAACCAGCTCCACTAGGAACAGTGGGTGACATCGATATGTAATGCAGAAAGACAGCGTGGCTGGAGCTAAGTGATGCTAAGAGAAGATCAGGTTGCAGAGAGATGTTGTCCAGGTCACCCAGAGGCTGGGACAAAGGAAGCCTTTTGGTTTTATTGTAAGGTCAATGGAAAGTCACTAAAGGATTCTAAGAAAGAGAATGCCATGATCTGATACTGAGTGAAGACCGCTCTTGCTGATAAAGACAAGGAGTACCTTCTAGAGGAGGAGAGAGACCATGTAGGGGGCTATTTCAGATGTCCACTTAGGAGATGATAACCACCTAAGCTGGAAATAGAGGTCAGTGGAGAGATTGGAGGTATGTGTTAAGTTAGCAGGCGTAGGAACTGTCGAGGACCGTGTTGAGGTGCAGTGAGAGGGAGGAACGAGCGTCAGGGCAGGAAGATAAAATCAGGAATGATTCCTGGTTGAGCAACTGGGAGAACAGTGGCCACATTTCCAGAGAGGAGGAAGGTGTGAGCGAGATTGCGTGGGGAACAGCAGGAGGAAAATGGGAGAGCAGTGAAGGAGAATGCTGAGTAAAGGTCATTTGTTGTTATTTGCTTCTGTGTTTTTTGTAAAGGTGGGGATATAGCAGAGCATGTTTGCACACTCAGTACAGTGACCTGGTAGAGAATAATATACCGAGGTGCAGATACAAGGGGGAGCAAAGAATGGAAGGACTGAAGTCCCTGAGAAGCCACAGGGTGGGGGCGGCTGAGCTCCTGCAGTGGGGTCTGCCAGGAGCGGATGACTGGGGGCCGGCGCCCGGGAGAGAAGGATGCTAACTGAGCAAGTTCAGAACAAGGTCTCCTGCTCCAAGATGGAGCAGAGAAGACACTATGAGAGCTTTTAGGAAGGGAGACAGAGCTGAGATACCAGGATCGCATCTCCGGGAGAAGGAAAGGAGCCTGCTAGACACAGGATTGTGGGCATTTGTTGAGCGACTGTTTCTGGAGAATTTAAATATAACTGTATTACACATTATGGTGCATCTTTATATAATATTTTTCTCTTATTCCTCAAGATCTTCCATTTTCCTTTGGAAAATGTGGAAAAAATTAGTCTCCATGTATATCTCTGTGGTTTTTCACTGATATTAATTCTCGTTGGGATTTTATATTAACTGAATTTCTTAAACATCTGTCACTTTTCCAGGTTACCCATTTCTCATTCAGAAATTATATAAATGTCCACTTTTCTCAAATTTGGACACCTGATGAATAAAGATTTAAACTAAAAATTTACTTAATTTTAAAATGTATGTAATATTTGCCTTTTATGAGAATATATTTGTATAATATTTATTTATACCAAAATAGCAACAATTAACATCATAAATATACTCAGATTATAAAACCTCACTTTAATTTATATAATCAAAATGACTTTTCTATACGTTGCTCATATAACAACTGGTATGAATAAGCAATTTGGAATATCATTCAATTGCTTACATCTTCTTATCTCTTTCGAAATATATTTGAGATATTTACCAGTTTGCAGTTGCCTGGAAGGTTGGCATGAATGGGTGTGTGTTTGTGTGTGTTTGTGTGTGTGTGGATGTGTGTGCACACAGAGGTTTCTTCTTCCCTAATCTAACACTTCTTTGACACATAGAACCACCCATTAGAGGCAGTAAGAACAAATGGCTTCTAGCCAAAACATAAGCAAACCAGAAGCCTCTCAGGTAACACAAAAGCCCTGGTATTCACTTTCATCTTCCTCAGGCTTCCAAATCTCTCTTAGAGAAGGTTCTGTGTTCCAAGAGACCCTACTTCCAGCACTTTCTGAAGGTCATGCTCTCCGGGTGCTCATTGCCCCATCTGGAGATGAGGCTGTCCTATTTCCCACTTCCTGTCATCCCTGCCTTCGTTCTAAGGGCCTGGTAAAAAAAAAATAAAATAAAAAGTCTTGCTCTTTTTTCAGTCTGGGTATCTTACAGAAATGCTGGTGACATTTTATTCTAGGTAAGATGGTTGGATAAGGCAGGTCTGAAAAAATGGTATTTCTGTCTCTGAGTTTTATCCATCTACTCTATTTCCTATTTGTGTCATATTGCCAGAAGCTCACTGAGAGGCAGCCATGTTTCATTTCATTTTAACCCAATGATAGAGGCAAGGGTGAGTTTCCATGTTAGTAAAATGGAAAAACGAGGTGTGGAGAGGTTTAGGGGCAAAGTGGTAACCTGCACGAAGAGCTGGTTCGTACAGCGTTGTGTTAGGCTGTTGCGTTTCTGTATTCTGCAGGCAACCCTGGGTACAAGAACTTGGAATGGGTGTAATATGCTTAGAACATGGGACAAGAAAGTTGCCCGCAAGGCTTATCGCCACGTGAATGCTGGAAAACAAACTAAACCTCCTGAGTGAGCTCATTTGAAAAATCCCCTGCCTGAAAAAGTTTTGCAAGGAGCCCATCCCTTGGGCTGTGAGATCAGCAGTGAACCCTATTATCAAATCAGATAGAGGTAAGCCTTTGTAGCATCCAGTTTCCAGGTTTGACTACACTTTAAAAAACGAAAGCAAAACAAAATAAAAATACCACTATCCCTAGGCAGGTGTTTTCTGTTGACCACATATTTACATATAAAAGTCTGTTCTGGGGAAGGAAAGCAAGGAAGGCAGAAAAATCGTTGAAAGCCCCCCCTTGAATCTGTAGAGGCCTTTCTTGCAGAGGTGAGGCCCCCTCAACCCTTTTGTTTGCAGAGACTCGCACGGGCCCTATATTTATTTAGTTTCTATTTGAAAAGAAGCTTTACTCCTGCCTTAGAAGAAGCTCATTACAGATAGACTTCACCTTTCTATTGCAAAAGATGTTTCCTTGAAATGAAAATGTAATGAGCGTTAGATCAGTAGCATGTAGCTGCCAGGCTATCTCTTTGATCCAGTTCGGAATGCATTTGTTAAAAAAAACTGCTTTATTGATTTTTTTTTTTTTTTGCTGCTTTTTGCTGCATTTGGATCATTTGTACATATGCACATCACAATTTTTTTGCTACATCAAAGTGCTTAGTAAGTTCACTGCACTCAGGAAATAGCATAGAAAACAAAGGGACTTTGCTCTATAAAGATTTCTGCCACTTAACCTTTGGTATGAAAGTTGTTTTTAATGTGTTTTTTGTGAATAGCTTCAACCTATTTTATGCAGTCTTCGATGAAACAGTCAGCCGGGGGCCCTCTTCGAATCTCCTCCTCCAGAAATGGTGGATTTGGCAAAGGAGGTGTTAGAGCCAGTAGACACATCTCACACCCATTCTGCTGGACAGGAGTCCCTTTACTTCAGTTAATTATTTAATCAGTTAAATTTGTGGGTGGCACCAGATTCCAGGAAAATGTTGGCAGTATTTGATGTATGTGAGCATAGCTATTAATTTAGTAATAAGTTGAAACTTAGGTAACCAACGCGGTGTTTCTTTGTTAGGTCCAATTGTATGCCAAGGAGAGAGTACATTTTAACCTTTAATGCTGATTTTTTTTTTATAGGGTACATACAAATCAGTGTTCAGTGCTTTCAACTCTAAACAAATGTTTCCTGAGAGCGGGCTCTGAGTCAGCTCGGGGACAGCACTCCCAGGAAGACAGAGCTGGGTTTGTTCCGGTCCAGTCTCCAGCCAGGAGGGGCCTGGCTGTGGCCAGGTGTGGGCTGCACAGGGGACTGTCAAATCCAACCTCCCAACTGAACCTCTAGTGTCACTGTTAGGCTGGGGCCCCCTCAGAGACCTTTCTGTTAAAAAATACCTCACACAGATATAAAAATGAATCTGTGTTAAAGACTTCATTTAACTCGGTCAGTGAGGAAGCTGGGACCATGTTACAACCAATTCAATTGAAAAGAGAATCCAGACAGGAGCATCTATCCCTCAGTAATTGGGAAGTGAGTAGCCAAACTGAGGCAAAACTGGTTTTCCCCTGGGCACGGGGTGGGGTGGGTTTGTGAAGTCAATGAAACCCCTGCCAGATAAGCAGAATTGGTGCGTCTATCAGTTACCTTCAACCTACAGAACTGTAGAACAGCTCAAAGACAGTGAAAGCCCAGGGGCCGATAACCTCTGGACGTTGTGTGGTTGTCCACTGAAACACACACTTTTTTGTGCACTTCCAGCGGCGGGGCTGACACTCAAGTCCTTTTCTTTTGGCTTTCAAGTTAGGAAAGCCACTGACTTCAGGGGCAGGTGAAGGTCACGGGGTAGGAACAGAGGAGTAGGGTGACAACTGTGGGCTTCGGTAGTATTTTGGGTGTGTACAAAGGAAACACGGCGTAAAATAAGCAACCGATCCACTGAGCATTTAAAAGTCCTTTGGCTTTTGTAGAGATTTTCCCTCATCGTGGTAGTAAGTTATAGGAAGCGGTTTTCCTCCTTCCTTACTCTTCTCTCTCCTGTTCTTTTTTTCTGTGTCTGATCCTTGACTTTGCTCAGTGGCAGTCACCACTTCCACTGATTTGTCCCTTTGTATAAGGAACTCCCTGTAAAAGAAATTCCTGATCGCTCAGTTGGACTTGGCGTTTGGGGCCAACACTGTGCATGGCCTCCAAATACATTCACCAAACACCCTGATGCAACACTGAGATGGGGGTGAGTCGGGACACCTGGGTGCTGGAGACAACGATGCTCTGAACATGCCATGTGACTTCGGCAAACACCTTCCTCCCGAGGCACCACTCCGGCCCGGTCAGCAGACAGAGAGCAGAGGGCGCGTGGCAGCCCTGACCCGGCACCACGGGGAAGGGCGCCCGGGGAATGTAGTTTTGTACATCGGAGCATTGAACTGTGATCCGCAAGCCTCTTCCAGTTACAACACTGGAATTTTATACTTTCCTAAAATGTTCATTTTCTTGCTGTTTTCCTCAGTGGCCAGAATGAAATGTCACCCCGTGTGGTAACGGTGGTGAACCCCAAAGGTGGCAATGTTGTTGAGGGTGTCCCGAGGAATGCCTGGCATGCGGAGACCATCCCGCATCACTGTTTGTGGGCTCACCTTGAAATTCTGGCCCATTTCATGCCAGGGTGCTTTTTATTTTAATTTTTCTTTTTCAGTTTATGAAGGTATAATTTACATGTAATAAAACTTATTCTTCTTAACGTATATTTCTTCGAATTTTGACTAATGCAGGGAGTCATACAACCACCGCCACAATCAGATACAGAACATTCCCATCAGACACTCACATTCTTCTGGCCCCTGTTTATGGTCAGTTCTCTCTCCCAACTCCCGACTTCAGTAGCCCCTGCCGTCGTTTCTGTCTCTATAGTTTGCCTTTTCCAGAATGTCATAAAAATGGAATCATAGCAATGCGACCTTTCGAGTCTGGCTTCTTTCACGTGCAGAGCATTTGAGACGTGTCACGTTGTTGCATGTATCAGCACATACAGAGGAGCGTTCTGTGTCTGCTTGTTGCCGAGTAGCGTTCCATTGTATAGATGGACCACAGTGTATTTTCTTACTTGTTGAAGATGAGGTTGTTGGGTTATTTTTAGTTATGGATGATCATGAATACAGCCATGGTAAACATTCATTTACAGGTTTTTATGTGAACAAAGAGTAGTATTTCTGAGTTGTTTGGTAAGTAAATGTTTAACTTTATTTAACAAACTATCAAATTGCTTTCCCAAATGGCTAATCCATTTTCAATTCCCACCAGTAGTTTACGAGAGTTCCGGTTGCTCTATATCCTCCCCAGCATTTGGTATTGTCTGTTTCTCTTTCTCTTTCCCTCCCTCCCTTCCTCTCTCTCTCTTCCCTCCCTCCCTTCCTTCCTTTCTTTCTTTCTTTCTTTCTTTCTTTCTTTCTTTCTTTCTTTCTTTCTATTTCTTTCTTTCTTCTTTCTTGTCATTCTACTCAATGTCATAATGTTGTCTCATATGATTTAAATGGTATTTCCTTAATGACTTATATGTTGAGGTTTTTACATGTGCTTCTTTGCTGTTGGTATATCTTCTCTATTGAAGTATCTGTTCAAATCTTTTGACTGGGCTCTTTTGTTCTTTTGCTCTTATTAATAGCTTTCCAAGTCAAATTTTATCTTTCAAAAAAGAAGAATGTGTTAAGTCTAGAAAGTACAAATTGGCGTATTTACAATGTTTGTGGATGTGATAGAAATACAAGCTACTATAGTATTTTGTGGATCCTTTATGAGTAGATACTAAATAAAGTAGCAATCAACACAAGCCACAGTGGGTTCACTAAGAATAAGTTATGCCAGAGGGACCTGATTTCCTTTCTTTTTCATGTATTAATTTGATTTATATTAGAACAATTTAATAGATTTAATATTTTGTTTTGTACTTATAAACAAAATGGAGAAATATCTACTGTATAATGATAGTTAGAGTGAATTATATTTTGTTTAAAAATATTACCCCAAATATTGATTTTTTTGAGTCTATCAACCTGAAGGGATGTTCTTAACGCAACGTAATTTAGTCACTGAATATATTCAGATTAAATGACCAAGAATTTATTAAGTGAAGCAGTAAATTAGATTTGACAGAACACACATGTGCAGAAAACTCCTAGGCAGCCAGGCAGATGCTCAGGATGTACGTTAGTGGTTCCCCCTCGTACCACAACTCCCCCGCTCCCAGGCCATCAAGGCGACAGTGAGGGTGGCAGGTGCCGTGAGGACAGCATGACCGTGTAGTGCTGGAGTCCGTTGCACGCGTGGAGTTGGCCACCACTCCAGCAAGCACCCCTCCCGCCTCCTCCCCATCCTCTTTAGACCATGGCAAGTGGAAGTTCTGGAAGGGCAGAGACCCTGGTGTGTCATCAGTGGATTTTATCAGGTCACTTCTTCAAATGTATTTATTCACTCTTAGTTTGGATTCTATGAAAATGGAGCACACATTTGAGAGGTATCAAGAAGCCTATTGACTTTATGTGCATTAACTAGCAATTTTCTTCTTATTGGAGATGTTTATTGAAACGTGATGCTTTGATTTCTCAATGCAATGCTGTATTTTTAGTCAGCCCCACACAGCTCTTCATTTTGGACCCACAATGTGAGCAAAGAAAATTTTCTTCAGAAAGCAGACCTAACACTTCCTACTGTTGTCTTCTTCTTCTTCTGTTGTTGTGAGACTGGGTCTTGCTCTGTCCCCAGGTTGGAGTGCAGTGGCATCATCATAGCTCACTGCAGCCTCATCTCCTGGGCTCAGGGATCCTCCTGCCTCAGCCTCCCGAGTAGCTGGGACTCCAGGCACCACCTCCCCAGGTCCTACTGTCCTTGACTCTTTGCTTTAACAAAGGCACCCCGTAGAGGAAAGCCCTGATTGTTGCGGAGTGGACAGGTGCTCTTGGCGTTTTGCCTGCCGGGCGTCAGGCAGCTCCTCTTCCTCCGCTCTGAGATTGCTCTTCCCCATGAGCTTTGCGGGAAGGAGGGAGTTGTAGAAGCTGAGTCAACAGAGTCTCCGTTTCCAAATGTGCTTGTAGCTAGTATGTAGACACCTGACCTAGCTTCGTCTAAGTCAGTTGTCCTCAACCAGGGACAATTTTGCCCCCAGAATTCATGTGGCAGTGTCAGCCCACACTTTTAACTAATGACTGGAAGGGAGCTACTGTCATCTAGTGCACACAGACCAGGGATGCTGCGGAACATCCTACAACACAGGATGTCCTCACTATGAAGAATGATCTGGCCCAAAGTGTCTCTAGTGCCAAGGTTGAGCAGCCCTGTGCTCAGCTACAGTACTCGGAGCCTGTGGGTCTCCAGTGCCCTGTGCAAGTGCTAGAAGGAGCTGGGAGGGGCAGGCTGTGGCCCCCGCTAGTCACTGATGGCAGCAGTGACATCTACTCAGGACTGGTCTGTGGCTTTCCTTTGTGCTGAGTCTTCGCTTCTGTCTGGCCTTCTTTGAGTCTATTTTTGGTGTCCCATGACCACCTTTAAGTTCTGCGATTGCCTGGAAGGACTCAGGACGCATAGGCAGTTACATCAGGGCTCCTGTGGTTTATCTCAGTGAAAGAACATGTAGCGGCACCGGCGAGGGGAAAAGATGCCTCAGGCACCGTCTGGAGGAGACACAGCATTGGCTCCCAAAGTTCTCCCATGGAATTGCACGAGACAGCTCATTCCTCCAGCAGTGAACCGCAGTGACATGGGCCAAGTGTCTCAGACCAGGGAAGGCAGCTTGAGTCTCAGAGCCAGAGTTTTGGTGGGGATGTGGGGGGGGGCACTGTGGTCACATAGGCATCTACTGCCAGAAGAACAGCTAGTGACCACCATAAATCATACTGTTGATACAAACAACCTAGACAAGCTTGTGCAGCATGAGTCAGGGCCCCCAGTGTCCAAAATCTTATTAATTAGTAGCATAGGGGACATTGTAAGGGCTAAGTCCCCAGGAGCTGGCCAAGGGTCAGTTACTTATATTAGACACAAGCAGGCACTCTGAGGACATGGGACTTGAGCAGCATCAGGCAGCTAGCCCTTCCCTGCGCTGCGCACTTTAGTCGCCAACGCTTCCCGGTCACGTTGCGCTTTCTTGAGTAGCCTTTCTGCTTGGATCAGACAAATTCGGTTATTTCTGCTTGCAGCCAAGAACCAGGGGACGGCTCACATACAGCATAATTCAAAAATACCAACCAAGGCCACTTTTGTTGTTTGTGTCTCCATTGATTTGGGGTGTGTGTGTGTGTGTGTGTGTGTGAGAGATTTCAAACCATTATCTTGATCATTTCTCTCATAAAGTGAGTTTTTGAAGCCTCCATTGGCAGCTGTGCACGAATCAATGAGAGGTTTGATAGGGAATCACATTTATCTCTCTGTGGCTTCTAACAATATGCATTTAAAATATTTCCTTTCTCTTTTTAGTAGATCCCTAGACCCAGGATACATGCGAAGACTTGTCCATATCACATTTTAGACCTTTGTTGACACATAGCTCTGCGCTAGGAAAGGCCAGCTCCACCTATCCACACGTTACTACGTATCCCAGGCCACTTAGTAGGCCCAGCTTCGCTTTGGTTGGAAGCATCCTGCTTTTCTTATGTATCAAATGAATGTTTCTCATGTCTGTAGATATACCATCACCTCTTACGAAGCAATAGTACCACTCAAAATAATGACAGAGCTCAGGGTGAAACGGCATGACTTTGCGTGGTAGATCGGCCCTACTGTCCGACTTTCCCACCCACCACGTTCCGGGCTCCCTGTCGAAGCAAGTTGAAGGATGACAGGGAGACCCTCTTATAGTGCCCTCCGGTTCTTTGTGAACCTCACAGGGGTGTAAGTCGGGATGTTTTTTTCCTTGGGCAGGACTGATTTTGAGAACTCAGAGAGACTTTTTCTACTTGTGCAGGGGAAATAATTTGGTCCCTAAATTTTGATTATCTCATCCTTATTCCTTTTCTAATTATCCTGTATTTGTTAAATACGAGATAATAAATTCTGACAAACAATCAGCAAATGGGCACCGAGTGATGTGCTTCATTTTAATTGGCTCGCCTTTCTTCCCCTTCTCTGCTAAATTACAGCCCATCAGCGTGAGACTCCCGTGGTGAGCAGCTAATAATATGCCCAGGTGCAGCCAATTTTACTTCCTAAAGAAGAAATAATAGCTCCAGATCCCCCAAATGTGAAGTGGGAAAGTGGGCTGTGATATCTCTTCTCAGCAGTGCCGCATGCTAGGACAAGCTTTACATCTGGATCTCTAGTCCAACAATTTTCCTTAGAAAATGTGATTGCAATTAATTTGCATGACACTGGTGAATTAAAAACGCTGGCCTTGGTTGAGGCACAGCTCAGAGGCTTTCTTCGGGACTTTTGAGAAATGTCTTGTTTGATTAGCCTTAGATGTCACAACAAAAAAGCTTCTTTAAGAATTAAGAATATAAAAAAACACTGTAGATAGACACAGATGAGAATTCCACTATATGTCTTTTCCTAAATGGTGCTGGGAGATGGCTTTGCTTTGGTGCACAGCCCTAGACAAATTTACCCAATGGAATGTCAGTTGCTCCCTTACCACTTTGCCATTAATAATATTTCTTGCCGCTTGAAGATGTTTTAGTGGTTTTTAATTAGTTACAATGAGGCACGTGTTTTAATTTTTTTCTAAATTACTTAAGCCACTCAACCATGATATGCAGTTTTCAAATAAACCCAAATATTCTTTCTGAGGATGAATCAACAGGGGTTTTCATCCTCACATATGACATATGATCTATCACAGGCTCTATGTGTTATCCTCATGGCCAGCCGGCCAGGGACACTGGTGAGCCCTCGGAAAACATATGGGGAAGATGGCAAAGGAAAGTGAAGTAAAGATTCCTATCTTCATCTCAAACATGGTAAAGAAAAGTGAAGAACAAAGCAAAAATGAAGAAAACAGTATATCTCCCTTCCCGAGGTAGGGAGGATTTTCAATTCGAGCTCCTCCGTGTGTCTTAACTCCATCCATTGCCCTCTGTATCCAGTGCCACATGTTAGCTCAGCTGTTGTTGTCCACATATGTCCTTATTCCCTTGCCTCTCCATACTCAGCCAAAGAGATCACCAGAACTGTTCCAGTCACCCACTGCTGTGTAACAAACATCCCCTTAAAACAATGGCCGCTTACTTTGTGAATGTGAGGTTTGGTCAAGGCTTGGTGGAGCGCCTCTGCTCCAGTGATACCCATGGCCAGGAGAACAGAAGGTTCTTTCTCCATGGGATAAGGCGGATGTACGAGCTTGTAGAGACTGTTATCACTTACAGGCTGGTGTCTGTCTCTCTCCAATTCATTGCCAGATTGTCCTCTCCACATGGTATCTCTAGTGTGCTGCTGTCTTAGTCAGACTTCTCACATGATGTCTCATGGCTCCAAGAGAAAGAGTTTTTCCAAAGGCCAGGGTGGACTTCAAGGCCTCTTACAGCCCAACCTTGGAAATCCCAGAACCTCACATCCGTCAAATTCTCTTGGTTCGGCAAGTCACTAAGGCCAGTTGGAATTCAAAGGAAAAGGAACTGGATTCCAACTCTCAGTGAGGAGAGTAGCAAAGAATTTGTAGCCATCTTTAATCTCTCACAAAAACACACTGGATGTGTTACCCTCCAGCAAAGAACCTTCAACGGCTTCCCACTGATTATCAGATCAAACCCAATGCTGGCCCCACATGCCTGCACGTCCCTGCTGACTATGCTGGTCTCGTAGTGTGCTCTCTGCGCTCTGTGCTCTGTATTTCAAGTCTAACTCCTCCTTTGTTTCTTTGAATTATGGTGCTTTTTTCACTGCATATCCTTCTCTTTGTGCATTGTTTAGCTAGAGCTAAACTGTCTTCCAGGCCTCTGTTTAAGTGTTACTTTGTAAGGGAAGCCTTCGCTGACCCACGGGTGCAGTCAGAGCCCGCTATGTCAGCACCCAGGGCTGTCACAAAGTTAGTCCTGTGGTTTAGCTCTTGCATGCCTCACTGGAATGAAAGTACCGTGAAGGTAGCGGCGTGTTCTGTCGTTCAAAGCTATTTGCACAACGCTGTCTTGCACATTTAATAAATATTTATTGATAAGTCAGTATCACATTAGTCCACCTCAGGAAAGAGTGCTTATCTGTGTGTCCCAGATGACACCAACGCTGTGAAACAATAACCTCCCAAGACACCCTGGATCTGCATCATCCAATGGGGTTACCACTGGCCCTGTGCCACGTTGAACACTCTAAACCTAACTGGTCTGACTTGAGGGTGCCGTACCTGTGAAATACATACCCTACTTCCAAGATGTAGTGTAACAACAAAGCATGTAAGTTGTCTCGTTAATATTTTATGTAGACTACATGTTGAAATTATAATAGTTTTGATATACTGGGTTACTGAACTATATTATTCAAATTAATTTCACCTGTTTCTTCTTGCATTTTTTAATGCAACTCTTTGAAAACCTAAAATCACATATGTGGCTCACATTTATGGCTCATGCTATATTTCTATTGGACAATGCTGCTCTAAACAGAAGATTCTAGGGTGAAACACGCTTAGGGAAATGCACCGGGCACTCTCACGCTTTAGAAGGTTTGCAATGAACATATCAAAGACATTTACAGAGTGTGGGGCTGTTTCTCAGTTTGCTTCCTTTCTCCAGTTTGCTTACTTTGCTGAAGAGGTGAACAAACGGTAGCACACGGCTTCAGCTCTACAGTGCGGCGGAGAGGAGTGTCTGAGAGATGGGGGTGGAAGGAAGGAATTCGAGCCGTGTGATCATCAAAGCACCATGTAGTCTTGCAATTCCCTTGGACTGACTGTCAGAAATATGGGCATGTTTTTCTTTCTACGGTAAACAGTGAATATTTTCTCACTGGGCATTCGCAATTTCGTTCTTGATGGGGGAGATGAGAGATTTAAATGTGCTGTTCCTCAGCACAGAATCCTCAAGATGTCCATCCAGACTATGTCACGAGCCCCAGTTTTGTTTTAAAGGTGGCTGGTCCCCGTGAAAAGTATTCTGTGAGCTTGAAAAACGGTCCATTCTCCCCATGAAGCAGGATTGTAGCTTCTTAAAAATGAATCCCACGTGGACCATGACCTCTTTGTTAGACTGTTACCAGAAGCATCTTGATGTAAGAGCACTGAATAATGAGGTTCTCACCGGAGCTCGAGGCAGTCTGGATGGTCTCACCACCTTCTGCTTACCCTTGGACTAGCCTTCCCCGGGCAAGGCCTGCACACCCTCAGCCAAAGCCAGTGCCGGCCTCCCGGGAGTCCTAGTTCCAATAAAGTGCTTCCATTTTACTCCCCTCCCTCCCCCCCAGTTGGCATATTCCAATGTCATTTTCACCCCCTTCCGCAACAATTCGGTCCTAGCAATGCGTTCCCCTTCCTGTGCTATCTTTCTTTTCCTCAGCGAAGTTCACCTCCCCTCCCCACTGTGTGATTAGAAGGAACACCGCGTCGTGTGATTCTACACAGAGAAGAAATGCAGAGCGTATCCTGTGAGCATAAATCCTAATTGCCATCTTTGCTGTAAATCATAAATAACCCTAGCCCAAGTATCGTCACACATAAGGAGAAAGAAAGCCAGGCAGAACATAATAAAAAGGTATTAATTGATAACTAACCAGGTGTTCTAGCTCGTTCCAGTATAAATTTTATGACAACAATTTTATTTAATTGTTTGCTTGCTTCTATTGGCATTGAAAATTCCATAGGATGTGCATATTTTAACCCTTTCTAAACCCATGTGGAAAAACAAAGTAAAACAATGACTTAAAAATCTAAAGCGATTCAATATATTCAAAACTTTTTAAACAGGAAGAACATGAGAATGACCCTGGGTATGAACCAGGAGTAGCTTCCGGAACTAATAACCTGAAATTTAAAGAAGAGAAGAAAAGAAATAATAAAAAGTCAGACAATATGGCCAATATAACCAAAATTGCTGTATCATTGAACTTTCTTAACATGTGAATTTGCTTATTAATAAATTTCCCTACAAATAAAATAAATGTTTCCCAAATTGTGTCCGGTTGAATACTTCTCTGGGAGAATTTGAAAGTTGTGCATTTGAAGATGAGCTTTGATGGTCAATAGATTCGAAAAATACTTTATAGTAGAGACCTCCTGTAGAATGTGGTACACACAAGCATTAGTGAAAGTGATTGGAAACTCTATAGTCAAAACATCTGTTTAACTTCAGCTGACTCTCAGTTGCAAAACTTATTTGGGCACAAAACAGTTTATTTTGAGCTGAATCTCCTATTTTTCCTTAGAACATCAGTTTGGGAAATGCTAAAATATACAATGATGCCTGGTGTATAACGGGATGGTTCCTTTTTTAATTACTCCGCGCAGCACGCCTAACCGTTTCTCCTTATTTTTAGTTATGGCATTTAATCGCAGAATATTTCGTTCTTTCCAGTTTAAAATATGTTTTTGAAATACAAGTTGTTATACCTATCTCTGTAAATAAGTGCTTGTATGGCATTTCAAAATTGTAGCCTGGAAATATAATGAGATGTGATGTGTCACCAGGTTTATAGGACAATTCCTTTCTCACTGTCGCTAGGACAGGAAAATATTTCAGCAGAGTTCTTTTTGGTTGTGTATGTTTCACAATCATTCTCTTCCTGCCATTGTGGTGCCTTCTAGAGATAGCACTTCTATATTTGGAAGAACTCTGAATCACAGGTTAGGAGTGAGGACAACAGAGAGTGCAAGCCTGGGTCCTCCTAAAACTCCCCAGTTGAAAACTCCACCCTCCTCCTTTCCCTTGGCTGCAGCCTCCGTAAAGTGACCTTGGCTTCCTTTTCCATCTGGCACAGCACATGTGGAATGAGACCTGTCACCATGAGAATATTCTAACCATTCTCTTCTTTTGATTTTTTGAATATCGTGTTCTTTGTAAACTTCCTGAGACTGATTGGAACCATTTATCTTGCTGCGATTTCACAGCACAAGCGTAACTGTGATTGTTTTATTAGTTCTTTGCTGATTAGGTGAAATATAATTGTGCTCTTTGGAAAAAAAAAATTATGAAGTTAGTTGATTTTCAAAAGCTACTTAGGAACATAAACATAGGGATTATTAATATTATCAGTGGAAGAAAATGACTCAGTGGTGGGCCCAAATACAGAGCAGAGAGATGTTAATTCCACGGAGGCTAAAAGGTGCACTTGATCTGGGCCGTGAACTGACCCAGACAAGTGGCCACTCAGCAGCCAAGCACACGTCACACTCAGCCATCTCTTGGCTCTGTGGCCTCGGGCAAGTCCTTTAACTCCTGGGCTCCCCTTTGGTAAAATGTGGAGTTGGCCTAGGTTCATCCTAGAGCCAATGTCAGCAAGCTAGAATGTTTGTGTTCAGTCTACACAGTGTTGACCTGTGCAGTGTTTAAGAATTTATTTTGAATAGTTTCCAGCATTAAGGTTTTTAAAAGTAACGTAAAATCTAGGTTTCCAGCTCCTTTTGAAAAAATGTAAATCTGGCAACACCGGCTCTTATTCCCACCCACCAGCTGCTGGTGGTGGCTATGGTGCTATTCACTCAAGTTCCTCAATGTCCCCACCACCCTCTTGTGTCCCCAACACTGAGACAAAGTACTAGCTGCCATTTGTGTTCACATTGTGTGGCTGTTTCTGCACAGGAATTTGGAAGCATTAAATGATTTATTGTACCCACATTTCTATCCAAAGTGAAATGTTTGTTTCATGAAAAATGAGATATAGCATCTTTTTTATGGAAATAAAAATATGTTTAATATATAGTAAAAAATATTTAACTTTTTATTTTAAACCCACTCACCCCTGCTCACGTGTCCTAATGTTTTGGCCCCTGATGGGATTTCAATTTGTGGCCTTCGGTCTAGAACATGGGTCGGCAAACTGTGGTTCCTGGACCAAACTTGGCCCACCACCTGTTTTTGTAGTTGTATTGGGACACAGCCATGCTCGTTCATTTGCATATTGTCTGTGGCTGCTCTTACGTAACAGTTGCACACTTGAGTAGCTGCTGTAGAGACTGTGTATCTCTCAAAGCCAAAAATATTCATTGTTTAGCCTTTTACAGAAAAAGTTTGCTGACTTTTGTTTTCAAGCTAGGACACAGAGAAAGCTTAGATGCCATCACGCCTGCCCTACAACAAGAAAAAATAGTGAACAAACTGAAAATCAATGACTTTTCTTGATCCACCAGAGGATTAAGGTCACAGGGCAAACCACCAGCCTGAAGAGGAAAGGCAGTCAGTACAGAGAGTGGCAGGCCAGGCCAGCTCACAGGGGAAGAAGCCTGGGGAGCACCAGCAGGAACATGTAAACGGCAAGCTTGATGAATTGTGGAGGGTAAAGGTGTATGGCTGGAGCATTAAACATCCCCTGGAAGCCCCTCACTTTCCTGGGTTTTACCTCCAGGAACTTCACCAGATTCTCACATGGAGATCACAGGAAAATCCCTCCAGTTGTGAACGTGGGAAACGGGAAAATAACCATTTGCAATAAGCCAATGTGTTCTCCATAACAAGACCCTGCCCTCCAAGGCAAACTGCTTTACTGAGCCTTGTCTGACCTGAGACAGGAAAATTGGCCAACTGTAGCCCCGTTAGCTTTCCTGCCTCACATAAAGGCAGAAAAGAAAAAACTATAAAAAAAAACCCAGGAAGCACATCTGAAGTTGCAATCCAGGGACTCAGGTGTACTGCAAGCTGAGATTTAATCATAAGATAATATAGGAAGCTTCCCTTCCCTACCTTACCATCACATCGACAGGACTCCAGAGTAATAGCGGGATATTACGGCTCAGAGCTGCAAGACGCAGGCTCCATCTGAGCAGGAATTCCCAGGGAAACACAAGGACAGCAGGATGGGGAAAAAAATAAGGGAACTAAAGGCTTTGTCACCTACAGCTGCATCAAACAATAAATTCAGCCCACGTTCACATAAAACCTCACACTAAAAGTCTAATTATATGAGTTCCCATTACCAAATATATTATGTCTGGCTCTCAAAAAAAATTATAAGAAAATAAGGCACAAAAAAATACACATAAAGAGAAGAAATAGGCATCAGAACAAGACTCAGATATGGCAGGGGTTTTCAGATTATTGGATAGGGAATTCAAAATAACTGTGCTTAATAGACTTGGGGCTTTAATAGGAAAAGTAGACAATATGCAAGAACAGATGGATTATGTGAGCAGAGAGATGGCAACTCTAAGGAAGAATTTAAAGGAAATGCTAGAAATTTTAAAAAAATGTAACTTAAATGAAGAATGTCGTTGATAGGATCATTTATAGACCGACACAGCCAAGAAAGAATCAGTGAGCTTGAAGATGTGGCAAGAGAAACTGTCCAAAGTGAACTACAAAGAGAGAAAAAGAATGAAAAAAGGGAGAGAAATAGAATATTCAAATACTGTGGGACAGTTACAAAAGGCGTGACATATACATAATGAGAATACCAGAAGAAGGAGAGAAAAGAACAGAAGATATATTTGAAGTAACAAGAGCTGAGAATTTTCCAAAATGTATGACAGACACTAAACCACAGGTCCAGGAGGCTCAGAAAACACCAAGCAGGATAAATACCAAAAACTCTACACCTAGGAATATCATATTGAAACTATAGAAAACCAAAGAAAAAGATAAGATATTGAAAGAGGGAAAAAAATCACCTTACCTGTAGAGGAACAAGGATAAGAATTACATTGGACTTTTTGCCACAAATCACAAGAGCAATAGAATGGAGTGAAATATGTAAAGTATTGAAACAACAACAGCAAAAACCTACTGACATAGAATTCTATATCCAACATAATGATTCTTCAAAAGTAAAGGGCAAATGAAGATTTCGTCAAAAAAAAACAAAAAACAAAAAACAAAACTCCAGCAATTAAAGGAATTTGTCACCAGTAAACCTGCCTTGTAAAAAATATTAACAGAATTTCTGAGAGTAGGAAAATGATAAAGGTCGGCATCTCAGATTTATATAATGAAAGGAGGAATGTCATAGGAATAAATGACAGTAAAATAGAATTTGAAAAGCGAAATAGACAAATCCACTATCAACAACTCTCAGTCAGTAATTGATGGAGCCAGCAGGAGGAAAATCAGTAAAGAGAATTGACCTAATAGCACCATCAAAGAACTGCATCTAATCGACATTTATAGGATATTTCATCAATGACAGAATGCACATTCTTTTCAATTCACAAGCACTATTCACCAAGACCATATTCTGGGCCATAAAAGACACCTCAGAAAAGCTAACATCATAGTTATCATATAAAATCTGGTCTCAACTACAATGGACTGAAACTGAAATGGAATCAAATTAAATTTCATAACATAAAAATAACTGGAAAAATCTCTAAATATTTGGAGAACAAAAATACACTTCCAAATAACACATGAGTCAAAGGAGAAATCTCAAGGGAAATTAAAGGTATCTGGAACTAAATGAAAATGAAAACACAACTTATAAAAATGTGCGAGATGCAATGAAATCAACTGAAACTTATAACACTGAATGCATATATTAGGAAAGAAGAAAAATCCAGGTGAAAAAAGATTTCACCTAGAAAACTAGAGAAAGAAGTGTAATAAAAGCCTAAACCAAGCAGAAAAAACAAATAATAAAAGTTAGAGCAGAAGTCAATTAAATTGAAAGCAGGAAACCAATAAAGAAAATCAACAAAACTAAAATCTGGTTCTTTGAAAAGACAAAAAGAATTGGTAAACCTCTAACCAGGTTATCAAGAATAAAAAGAAAAGGCACAAATTACTAATATCAGAAATAAAAGAGAACTCATCACTATTATAATAATCCCATAGACATTAAAAGGATAATAAAGGATAATAATTAAAAGAATAATAGAGTATGGACAACCCTTAATCTATAAACTTGATAATCTAGATGAAATCGATTAATTTCTAGAAGGATGTAAACTATCAAAATCTATACATAGGAGAAATAGATAATCTGAATGGGCCTTTATCTATTTTAAAAATTGAGTCAATAATTCATATCCTTCCAAAAACTACAGCAGCATGCCCAACGGTTTCACTGGTGAAATCTGCCAACCACTGAAAGGAGAAATAGTACAAATTATCTACAATCTCTTCCTAAAAATAGAAGCAGAAGGAATATTTCCTAACTCATTTGATGAGGCCAGTAGTACAGTAAAACCAAAACCAGATAAAGACATCACAAGAAAGGAAAACTAGTTCAGTATCTCTCATGAACTTAGATGCAAAGTTTCTCAATGAAATACTAGCAGACTCAACCCAACATGTATAAAAAGAATTATGTACCACAATCAAGTTTCATTTATTTCAGGTATGGAAGATTGGTTCAACATTTAAAAATTAGTGAATGGAACCCACCATATTAATAGGCTGAGGAAAGAAAATCTTATGATCATAGTAATAGATGCAGAAAAGCATTTGGTAAAACCAAAACCTATTGATGGTAAAAATTCTAAGCACATTAGGAATAGAGGGGAACTTCCTCATCTTGATAAAGAACATCTATTTATACATAAAATCTATAAAAACATGCTTAATGATAAGAAACTAAGTTTCTTTCCTCTAAGAATGTAACAAGGCATAGATGTTCTCATCACACATTTTCAGCATGGTCTTGGAAGTCCTAACTGATGCAGGAAGACGAGAAAAGGCAATGAAAGGTTTACAGATTGGGAAGGAATAAATAAAATTGTCTTTGTTCACAAATGACTTGATAGTCTATGTAGAAAATCTGAAAGAATCAACAAAAACAATTCCTGTAACTGAAGAGTGATTATATAGCAGGTTGCAGGAAACAGGGTCAATATACTTCCTATACTTTTACTTTTATAATTACTTTACTATACAATTGCTTTCCTATACACCAGCAATAAACAATTGGAATTTAAAATTAAAAACACAATACCATTTACATTAGCACCAAAAATAAGGAAACACTTAAGTATAAATCTAATTAAATATATACAGGATCTACATGAAGAAAACTAAAAAACTCTAATGAAATAAATAAAGATCTATGAAAATGAAGAGATATCCCATTTTCCCATTTTTTTATGGCTAGGAAAACTCAGTACTATTAAGATGTCAATTTTTCCCAACTTGATTTATAGATTCACTGTAATCCCAATCAAAATCTCACCAAGTTAGTTTTTGCATGTCAACAAACAGATTTTAAAGTTTATATGGAAAGTTAAAAGTTCTAGAATAGCCAAGGCAATACTGTAGAACAGTCAGAGGACTGACAGTATCTGACTTTCACACAACAGTGTGGTTGTTCCCAGAACAAACAAGTAGATCAATGGAGCAGAATGAGGGCCCAGAAATTGATCCACAAGCCACAGATTAGGAGAAAGTCTTTGCAAAACACTTATAAAAAAACCCAAAAACTTATATCCAAATATACAAAGAAGGCTTAAAACTCGGTAATAAGGAAACGAATGATCCAATGTAAAAAGGGGAAACAAACCTTAGGAAGCACCTCACCTAAGAAAATATACAGTTGGAAAATAAGCTTATGAAAAGATGCTCAACATCATATATCTTTAGGCAATTTCAAAATAAAACCACAATCACATACTACTACACACCTATTAAAATGGCTGAAATAAAAAAAAAAAAAAACTAACAATACCAAATACTGATGAGGATGTGGAGTAACAGGAATGTTTTTTCTATTGCTCATAGAAATGCAAAATGGTAGAGCCAGTTTGGGACACATTTGGCAGTTTCTTACAAGCTAAACATAGAACCCAGCAGTCATGCTCCTTGGCATTTATTCATAATCACCAAAAACTAAAAGCAACCAAAAATATCCTTCAGTCATTAAATGGATAAGCAAACTGTGTGCATACATACAATGCAGTATTACTCAGTGATTTAAAAAATGATCTATCAGGCTACAAAAAAATGGAGAGGAACCTTAAATGCACACTGCCAAATGAGGAAAGCCAGTCTACAAAGTCTACATACTATATGGTTCCAACTATATGACATTCTGGAAAAGACAAACTACAGAGACTATAAAAAGATCAGTGATTGCCAGGAATTTGAAGGTAGGAGTCGGGAAGGATGAGTGAATGATGAGTGAATGAATGATGAATGAACTATTCAGTTGAAATATGGGATTTTTAGGGAGTGAATCTATTCTGTACGATCCTATAATGATGGATACATGCCTTTATGCATTTGTTAAAACCCATAGAATATACAACACAAAGAGTACAGCTTAATGTAAACTGTGGATTTAGTTAATACTAATGTATCAAGGCAGTTGTAACGAATTTACTACACTGATGCAAGATGTTCATAATAGGGAAAATTGTAGGATGAGGGGAGACAGGGACAGTATATGGGGACTCTCTCTACTATTTGTTCAATTTTTTCTATAAATCTACAACTGTTCTACAAAGTGAAGTATATTCTGGTAAAAAAAAAAAAAAGATAGAATTTTGAAAAGTTTGCCAACTCTGATCTAGAGCCATGAATCTTTTTGTCTGAAACATACAAGGGCATTGGGAAAGTAGATTATTTTGATTTTCCCTATGTACTGTTCGCACTTGAGACATAGCAGTGACCTCTAATCAAAAGCTAACTTAAGCCAGTGACAGCCAAACTGGCTTAGAAATGACTCCAGAAATGCATTCCATATGTTGTGAGTGCTTACTGTCTATTAAATGAGCATGAATTATTAGATTGCGGTTCCTGAAAATGTAAAAAATTAATTAGGTTGATAAACTAGCAAAAATACTTTTTAAAAATCAGAATCTTAATTACAAATGGATTGATAAAGTGTTTTATTTTAACTGCAAAGATGAGTGTAGAAGATGATGCTGGTTATTATTTTTAATATAACATAGATAATGACTTATCTATTATCTTGTGATGGATTCTAGAACACCAAGAAATATGAACATACATATATGTGTGTGTGTGTGTATATATATATATATATATATACATATATGATATATTTAAGAAATGAGGGACACATGAGCCATTTTATTTTTCTCAAATAGTGATTTTTAACTATGAAACTATAATGTGAGCCAGGCTTTAAATCACATAAAAAGCATCATATTTCCCTTAAAAATTATCTAAGTAGAGTTCAATAGTTTTTCTTAATGTGAACATTTGGTATCACCTAGATTACTTTGCAGGGGCTAATGTTCAAGATATTTTCTTGCTGCAAGAAATTACTACAATCAAGTATTCGGTTTTGCTTTGGTTTTTTTATTGTTGTTGTTTTCATTTCCAAGATATTTACCTGACAAGCATATAGCATACTTACTCTTTCCAACCCCTCCAATGAAGAAAGACCTTTTGATTCTTTGTGCTGTTGAACTCTGAATAGACAAGAGGTTTCTTCTTTTTACTTGAACTGAATGAACTAATAACCATAAAATGCAAAGAACCCTTTGACAAAGGATGAACATCAAGGGCCTCTGAGTAGCCTCGGATTCATCGACTCCCACCCATCAGTGAGTATCAGAGTACTGGCTCCAATATGCTTTTAAATCAGTACTTCCTTAAAAGGTTATCATTCAAGAGAAGCAATCTTACATTTGAAAGTATCAGAAAATGTGACAGTGTTACCAATCCAGCAGATATAAAATTATCTTGGGCATTTTTCTAAAACACCCACTTTTCTAGGTAGTAGCTATGTATTCTCACGGAACAAGTGAGCTAGCCGTGTTGATATGATGATACTGGGTGCTTCTTGCTAGACACTCACACACCATTGTGAGGCGTGCCCCTAGAGCATGGGCTTGCAGAGCTCTGCAGGGAAAATGGGTTGTTCACTGTGCTCTGCCTCGTGTTCGTCTCTGTCCAAAGGAAAACCCGAGGCCAGCTGGGCAGTGAGAATAAGGCCAGGCACACACGTGCACACACACAGAGAACAAAGAGGCCACAGCTGGTTGCACCGTATGTCCCATCAGCAACAGGCATGATGTTAGGTGCCGGATAGTCCATCTCATCCAAGCCATAATTTTCCCCCTTTGCCTAAAGCAGTTATCATTAGTGATGTTTAGATCCAAAGACTGTGCTAGTGTTACAACTTGCTTCTGTCTTTTCTAGTTTTCTTTCTTTCTTTCAAAAACACTGTGTGGTGAGAACATTCCTTTCAATAGAATATTAAGCAGTATTTAGGGCTAGTCCTCTCGTAAATTGGAACCAGAGTATGTGCGTGAGTCGTGCCTCCTCTTTCCTGTTGATGGATGTTCTCGCCTTAATTGAGTTAGCAGAAGAGGCAACGAGTTAAAAGTTAAGTTGACCTGGTAAGCAAAATATTGAAATCTTCCCTCTCAAAGAAGAAAAGCCATTTCACTTAAGAAGTACCTACAAAATGTATGGTTTGAATGGAGTAAATGAAAGTAAAAAAATCAAATGTTACTTTTTTTCCGGTTCAAAAAGGTTTTCCAGCAAATATATGCTACTATTCTAATATAAATATATACATATGCACACACATATATGTGCATGTGTTTGTACAGTTTTGATGTTTTCAACAACTCAGTCTGTTCTGAGCAACCTTATTCCACACATATCAAAATAGTACTGTCATTATTCTGAAATCATATTCAAAGTCAGGGATCGTTAACAGCAAGGAGAACTTTTCATATATGTTTACCAATATATGCAAACTACCCCCAAAAGAAAGCTTATGCCAAATCCATAGGAAGAAAAAAAGAAGTGGCTCTAGTGTTTATGGTAAAATTAAGTTATTGGGAAGAATAAATAAGTATGTGAGGAGGTTCTGAAGAGCTTCCTGGGTTTGAGTGTGTTCCAAGCAGGGCGCTGGCTGCGTGGCGGCGCTTGGCTGTGCCTTTAGCAGTGCGAGCTTTTAGCATACCTTTGAATGAAGATGGCTCTTAAAACCCCCAGCATATGCCTTTCCCCAGCAATTCTTAACACAGAGAAGGCAAATACACTTATCCCTTCATCTGTTCATCCATTGTGATGCCACTACTGTGGGCCAGGTGTTGTTTCAGATTAATTGTTTAAAAATGGCCGTTTCTGGCACCTACCAGTATTAGGAAAGACTGATGTGGATTGATGGATATGGCAAGAAAGGAATGGGGAGTGGTAAAGTGAGAAGGGAACACAAAGGCACGTGGTAGCACCAAAGAAGGCATGACTGATGCTGCCTGGGGCGGGGGTGTTTCAGAAGTTGTCCTATTCGAAGGTGCACCCAGTAAGTGTTAGTTGCTTACCGAATCCAATTCCCACCTGTCCTTCCATCAGAAAGCACACAGAGTCAGGGCCAAGAGCATGAGCTATTCTCGAGTGATATTCCTTTATCCCTTCCATAAAGACTTGGCATCGCCCTCCCGAACAATGCCCGCTTCACAATCATTGGTTCCCATTGCTGTGTGCAACTGAGAACCCACAGATTTTATTGTAGACAGCCCGGTTATGCTGTAACAAGTGACACTTCGTTCATGGCTAACTGTGGCCCAGCATTCTCGTTACACCATCGTGCCAACATTATCTCAGTAGCTGCTCTTTATTCACCCCCCACCCCGTGCCAAGTATTGTGCTGATGGCCTGACAAATGTTATTTATTTAATACCCATAACAATCTTGAGGCAGTCGTTAGGGTTTTTATTTTGCAGATGATAAGAATGAGACTGAAAGGATGTAAGGGCCTTGCCCAAGGTCATACTCCTGCTGGGACAGGCCGGCGCTACTGCCCAAGTGAGTGACTCCAAGCCCAGGCTGCTGCCCGCCACGGTGCCAGTCTATGCCATGCCGTGAAATAAATATACTTGTCATATTCCAGGGACTTGGGGCTTTGCAGAATCTCCACCAGCAACACATCTCCGAACTCTATTATGCAGTGATGATTGTTCCAAATCCAGTCTTGGTTAATATTTTCCTGTTTTCACAGAGGGTGACTCTTGCTCGACTTTATCCGAGTTTTGAGAGGAAGGAGCATCTTCCTATAGGCCTTATGGACAAAAATAATTCTCCACAATTTTCAATATGACAGCATCTGAGGTCACCTGAAAAAGGATTTGTGAGAAGTAAATAGCAGAATTTTGTATCAAATACAGTGTATTTTATGAGTGCATCTAAGTGATTTTCTGAAAAAACAAAAATAAAACCAATAACAAATGATAGCACCCTATTTAACCGGTGTTCATAAGAGCAGATTAAAGAATTCATTTTGGAACATTAGATTCAGTGGAAAAGATTTGTAGATAGGCAGCAAATGTTCACAATTATTTGAGATCTGAGTCTGACTTACTGACAGGCATCAGAAATGAGTCACCTTGAAATTGAGCCTGTGTGTCATGCGTGTAAAGGGAGCTACACTGGCTTGGATTACCCTGAGAGTTCTGGCTCTGATGGTAAAACGACAGTGAGGAACTCTCACGAATATGATGCATGCTGCTTTCAGATAATTTCAAATAGTTTTAAAATATTGAAACATGAGAAGGTGGGGATCAGAGTGCTGAAAGGTGAGGCTACAGACTCATGACATAGGCTAAGAATTTGGACTTTACTCCATGGGCCAGTGATTTCAAGAATTATTAATATCACATACTTAACAAAATAAAATAACAAAAGCTTTTTCCTGTGATGTTCCAATATGTAAAACATACACCTTAACTCAAAAATATTTAGTGTGGTTTAAGTCAACAGGTTTCCAAGGCAATACCAAACTTCAGATTGGGCCAGAAAATATTTTCAGTTCGAAATTTTGAACTACAATTCAGGAATGATTTTAGCTCTTCAAACATTTAAATTAGTCCAGTGTATTTTGTTTTGCCTGTTTGCAAAACCCGTTTCAGTTTAATCGCTGACACAGTATCTGCAGTTCATTTGCTCAACACATATCTGAGTGGCTATGATGAGTTCCCAAGAACTCTTGTAAGGGCTGGGATGGCGGTGAATAAGAACACGCCCTGTGTCTTCATGGGGCTTCTATTATGTGAGAGAGGAAGACAATAAGTATATAACCAGTGGTGATACTGACAAGTGCGGTGAGGAAAACAGCCCAGGGTGATGCTGCAGAGAGACGTGGGGTGGGGGTGACAGATGAGATGGCCAGGAAGGGCCCTCCGAGGGCTCCCTGGACAAGGGCATTGGAGTCAAGACCTGACTGAGCAGGAAGCAGCCAGGCAGAAGGGTCAGCGCTGGCAAGTGCCCAGAGGCAAGAAGGAGTCTGGTGTGTGGGAAGGATGATGAAATGGGGGAGACAGGCAGGGGTGAAGTCAAGCCGAGCCTTGTAGGTCACAGTGAGGCCTTTGCATTTTATTTTAATTGCAGCAGGAAGTCGTTGTCCCAAACCAAATAATAACCTGACATTTTGCTGCCTATTTGAGTCTCTTATTAAACTTATTAAAAATATTAAGATACACAAGCCTGTGGGACCATGTGATATTTGACAGATATTTAACTAATGGAGTTTCCTTATCAGCCTTTAGGTGATTTCTAGTCTTTGAAACATCCTTACAGGTACCCTGCCTTAGGAGAACTATCTGAACTCCTTAGGGAACAATTGCATTTTAAGAATAATTCCTTGCCTGAAAAAATATAACATTTTATGTATATAAAAGTCAGATTTAAAAAGAAAACAAAATTGTACTTAGTTCTAAAACTTTATTGGGGCACCATCACCTTTCTGGATGGTACATACTCAGATTTGCTAAATATGTCACGTTTAAGACATTCAGCAAATATGAATGCCATCAGCCAGCTGGGCCATGAGGGAGAGTCCTGGCTAAGGTCTGAGTAGGACCCTGTCCCTTCCTTTCTGTGTATTTCTCAGACAGATCGTGTAATTTCTGTGGCAAGCAATTCCCTCCTTTGTCAAATGGATCTAGCAAACTGATACGTAGGAAAACGATCCGGAAGCTGTTACAAATCTAAGGCATTTTCTCCAGATCTCCTGGGCCATTCATATTGTCAACACACACTTGGCGTATGATTAAGGGATTGAAATGGAAATTATCAAATTAGAATTCAATATGTCCCTATAAGAACTATAACTACTTCTTGGAACCACTCTAGAGTTCATGTATATGCATGCCCTGGTAGTCCACTTGGTTCTTGCAAGGCTAATCTTGAATAGAATTATTCCAAAAGGCTTAACCCTAGTGGACACTTTCTCTTCCTCACAATATAACTTATACTCACAAGTAGAGTCCTATCTGTTTCAAATTTTTATAATATTGTAATAGAAAACAAGTTAAAATGATGTTTTTTTCAACTTTACTCAAATTGAATACATGGGCCCAAATGGTAAGGAGGCTTCTAACAAATGACTAGTATTGTACGTTTAGGTGACACGTGGATGCTCAGTTCTTTATCAGCAGTGGTGGCGATGGCACTTCGGTTTTGGACTTCCCAGTCATTTGAACTGAGAGACAAAAAATTCTGTTGTTTATAAGCTGCCCAGTTTATTGTATGCTGTTGCAGCAGCCTGAACGGACCACGGTGGTTGTTCAGAACACACTTTTTAAAGGCAGAAGTGAAAAAAAAAGAAAAATCCTGGATCCCACCCAAGTAACCCAATGATTTGAACAAAGCTTTAACCCTTCTAAAAAGCTTTCTCATCTGAGAAATGAGAATGATCATTCTGGTACAGGACTTTTAGAAGTGAGATCCTGTTCAAAAGTTATCTTTAAAAAGGAATACCCCAGGCATAGGCTTGTTAGTTTTTTAGTATTTTTGACTTCGAGATTTATTTTTCGAAGCAATAGTAAGTGACATTATTATTGCTCTTACTGCCTGTAACATCTACTGGCAGGTTACCATTACCAGCACTGCACCAGATCCTTTCAATGCTATCTCATTACTCCTCACAGGGACACTGTTCAGTCAGGCCTGTTATTCTCCCCATTTTATGCAAGAAACCTGAAGTCAGAGCATTTAATTAACTTCCCCAATGTTTATAGAGTGAGCAAAGTGGTGGAGCGAGGGTTGATCCAGGTCTGAATGCGATGGACGGAAGCCCCGTGTAGCTCCATGAGTGGCTAGGGTACCCCTCTGGCTCAAGCCTCGGTTAAGAAAGTGGGCCTAATGGTAGAGTGCCAAATAGAGATATTAGAAACTTGCATTTATCAAAGTACCATTCTCTACATTATATTAATATTTTATATTTTTATACTTTTGTGTAAGTGGCAGACTCAGTTTATAAATCTAGGTCTTTGACCCCAGGCATAGTCTTTCTTTCAGATAAGAATCTTGTTTCATGTTGGGTCTATTTCTTAGATATCCTGGGGCTTCGTCCTCAGCATTTGGACTTCCTTAGAAATGGCAGAAGCTGCCTACCAATCCCCATCCATTGAAGGCATGGCCTCTACCAATTAAATTCTGCAGAAGAGGAGTTGTATGTTTAGATTTATTTTTGCATCTTTAAAGAAACTGTTGGGTGAGTGGGTAGAAGCAATGTTAAGTTGGAATGGTGGATTAAAAAAAAAATGAAGCCAGGTTATTTGTACATAATTTTTAGCTACGTTATCCAGACATAAGCTACCAGAGGGCAAGAGAATATAATGTATCATAGATTTTTCAAATAGTTTGTGTTCAGAAGTTTAGTAATGAGAATGATTTTGTAATGATTATAGGTGCCAGAGTGTAAGCTCTGTAGTTCCCCTTTTACACCCATTTGATAGTGTTGTATCCATTTGTTGATTTCAAAAAATGACAAGCTTACGTTTTCACTTTCCTTAGCTGTGATACCATGTATCTTAAAAGGATGATAATCTATTGTTTTTTTCTCATTTTGTTTGGGGAGAAAGCATGAATTAAACATTAATTGTATTGCTCTGGCTGCCAAAATATAGAAACTGTAATTTTGATGGTGAGCGGTGCAGGGTAGATTGCTGTTTCTTCATTGATTAATCCCATAAAAAAAAGTGAGTCGTTGATAGATCACAATTCCGTGGTGAATAATATTAATAGTTATTTCCATGGTCTTTGAAAAACAAGGCAAGGAAGTGGAGAGGGATAACCAGCAGGGCTGTGATACGGCACATGCAATAACTTGCCCACGTCTTCTTTTTCTTCATATAAATACAGTCCTGAGTTCCTAATTATTAAGCTGAAAAATCTAGCCCCTGAAAATAAGACTACAGAATAATGATAATTGATTGTGATTTATTTTTCTTCACAGAAATGGTTTCATTTTCTTTTCTATAAGAATAAAGCTTTTCCTTTTCTTCCTCGGTCAACATAATTTCCTTTGTTCAGTTATATCTTAAACATTTTTCCACACGTAGAATAGTACAAATTAAGTAATACACACAAAATAAAATCCTGATGTTTTCTTTCATCTAGGTCCTGGAACAATGAAAAACTAGAATCTTCATGAGCTTCCCATAGTATAACTGCTTAGATTATCATCATTTGTCACCTCGTTAATCATTTTTATTTGTCATTTTATGAATCTATAGTAAAACAAAAATATAGTCTCCATGATTTCAAGAAGGAGAGTCTATTGCTCTGAAAACGTCAATTTCACCACAACTACTGCATTACACTGGCTAAAACCTACTGCGTTCATTGATGTTTCTGAAAGGTTTTACCACCCTGGTCAGTGTTTGAGATTAAGTACAAGGGTATTCCTCCTGTTTAAAGATGTCTTAACCAATGCTGATATTAACCAAGTGACATCCACAAAGTAATTTTTCCCAAAAATATGACAATATATAATATCAAGAGGTGATGTGATGCGATTGTAGGAGAGTACACTTTGGAGTCCAGTGGACTCTGTCTCTTCCTGGAGTGGCCGAGGGGCCCGCCGAGGTCCCTGGCTGTAACCCTGAGTGTGTGGATCAGCAGTGCTGCAAGCCCGTGACCTACAGTGGGAGCTTCATCGTTGGCTCTTCACCCTGCCTCTTGCTCACCAGGCAGGGAAAAAAGGGAAAGACTTATGTTCATGCTTTCTGTCACTGAATTCTCAACACACATCTGCCTTTTAGACACCCCTTGTATCAACTTTGCAAATCTCTGCAATTGGGAACCCATGCATCCATCCAGGTGAATGGAAGCAGGTGAAAGCAAGGCCGTACGAAGTCATAAACCGTGTGGACAGCAGTGCGGCGGGAGGAAGGCTTTGTACTGGAGGATCAAATGATGGACTGTCGGCAGGGATTAAAACCCAGGCTGACTGAGTGCCAGGGCTTTGATCTCAGCCAAATCCACTGAGACAGCTGAAATTTCGTGGGAAGGTGACGAGGATTTCCTGAACCCAATGCAAATCAATGTTTAACTTTGAACTCCAGCTCGTGCCCAAAGGCTCTGCGAGTGCGTGAAAAGAATTCTGGCTTGTAAATCAGAAAACGGTGATTTTTTCAAAATATTCAATTTGAATGGGCTAAAACTTGAACTGTAGCATCTTTAAAATTATTTTAGTTATTACGTAGTTGATGAATCTTCTAAGATTTTAATGACAGATGTGTTAAGGAGGGAGGATGTTTATTGAAAGGCTTTATTAGAATTTGGGAAGGATTTATTAAATGAAAAACTTAATTTTTTGTGATAAAGATATGCAGTCTCCCTCTTTTGGTAAAGCAACTAGTTATGGGCTACACACCGTCTTTTTTCTTTAACCAATACTAATAAAATATTGCATAAAACTTAATAAACATTTTCCAACATGAATGCACATTGTAATTAACCTATAACCATAAATGTCTCATTAAAATTCAGCGTGTAGATTAGCATTTGTATTGGGAAAATATGTTGTTACATGAATTATAACCTAGATTTTGTCATAAAAATTATATGATTAAGGCTCAGACATGGACCTAATTTTTTATCAGAAATATGGGTAGATACAAATTAGATGATTTCAAGGCAGTTTCTAGTTAAAAATCTCTAATCTGTGATCTTTTTTCAAAACCTCTCTGGTGGTGAGGAAGAGATTATTACAGGTGTTGTTATTAGTTTGCTCCCAAATAATGACCCGTGTGTTGTTAGTTGGCTTTTTGTTGATTTTATGAGTTTTTTAATTTTGGGAAAAGGTGTGTCCTCTAATGGACCCTCTGAATCCCTCATCTGCTCTTGTTTATTTTTGTATAAAGGAGTTAGTGCCTTGCTTTCGTTTCTAGATGCCATGTAATGTTGTCGCCACCCCAAATGTCATTTCTGCTACCATTTAGAGTACAACCTTTCTCTGTAGTCTAATTTTTTTGTATTACGGCTGTTATATTGGATTGTTGGGGACCAAAATTTGCTTTAGAAATAAATCGAGGATGGCATAGGTATTGACAAGGCAGGGTAGTGTACAATGGGTTTCTTAGGAAAGTCGGGTTTCAAGCATAGATCTTGGTCCAAACTTCTCCTTCCTTCTTGGAATTGTCTTCAGCTATGTTGCCGGAAACATCTTGCCTCCCCAAGGGTGTCTGTGGCTGTCAGTGTTACCTGGAAGCTGGTCTGAAATGTAGAATCTCAGGCCCTGCCCCAGTCTTCTTGAATCAGAAACACGTTTTAACAGATTCTCCAGTGATTTTTATGCAATTGAACTTTGAGGATCGCTGGGCTAAAATGTCTTTGTCCTTCATACCAACCTTGGTCTGGGCACTTCCAAATGCTCTCTCCTAGGATGCAGTGTTGTCATTCTCCTAATCAACTCTGTCTCTGGGACATGGAGCAATCAGACAAGACCCTCTCATTGGATCAGTCACTATTGCTGAGAGGTGCATGGGGTTATTTTCCTTTCACATTAAACAAGGAAACATAAATCCTCTCTGAAATTCTCCATGTGTTGTCCTGCTATGGTATTGAAACATTTAAGAAAAAACACTTGTAAACCTATTACTACTTGTAAATTTTTGAATATATGTTCTTTAAGCATTTTTTTGTTAACGTTTACTAAAAGTTCCTCATGGATCTGATGGGTTCCAGTATTTCCCCTCTCTTTAATACTTTCTGCATTCTCACATCTGCGAATCATCAGAATCAGCAAGATGGATTTTTGGCAATTTCACAGTCATAGTTCCCACCTGCAGAAGGGCCCCAGGAGTCGATACTTAGGCATCGCTGCTCGGGGGTCTCTGCTGATCTACCGTGTTGGGGCCTGTGGACCTGACTTTGCAGACTCCCACCTTCTTTGAGAGGTGGGAACAGAATGAGAACCAGTTATGCCGATGGGTATCAAAGCCCTTCACAGACTGTGGTGCCCTGCCCGTTGCTCCTCGCATCTCCGTGGGCACCCTCTACCTTGACCCTTCCATTCCTCAGTTCTTCCTGATTTCCTAGGTCCGTGGTTTTCCTGGCACCTTCCACCACTGACACTTCTTTGGTGGGAGTGGATTTCCGTCCTTGTCATTCTGATGATGCTGCAGCTTCACACCTTGAGCTAATTCCAAGGTGTCCTTCCTCTGACTTGCAGGAGGATTTGCAAAATATATTGTTCAGGCCTTACCTGGTGACCTCTAGAACCAGGTAACTAGGACTCTGAAGCTGGAGTTACCTGTGCCTCGGGTGAGCTATGCCTGTGCCTCTATATAACACAAGGAGTGGAACCTGACCCTGACAGTCAAGTTCACGGGAGGGATATCAGATCTTCTGTGCTTCTTTTCTTACAGATCTTTCCATGACACATGTGGGAAGTGGAGACCAAGTTGTAGGTTTCTCTGACTCATGCAGAATTTTTTTCCTTCTCAGTTTTCTTGAGGCATAATTCCATTCACACTGGCAATTTTGCCTCATTCCTTGATGCTGCAGTCCCCAACCGGTCCACAGCCTGTTAGGGGCCAGGCCGCAGAGCTGCGCTGCTTCCCCGCCCTGCCCCCAACCGTGGAAAAATTGTCTTCCATGAAACTTGGGAAGTGGAGGGACACACAGCAGGAGATGATTGGCAGCGGAGGGAGGGAAGCTTCATCTGCATTTACAGCTGCTCCCCATCGCTCACATCGCCACCTGAGCTCCGTGCACCACCAGCCCCCAACACCCGTCACCCTGGTCTGTGGAAAAGTTGTCAGTTGTCTTCCATGAAACCTGTCCCTGGTGCCAAAATGTTAGGGACCACTGCTAATGCATAGCTATCTTGTCTTTCAAAACACAGAAAAACTCACCACTGAATTTGACTCACTTTGATCCTTTACTGTCTTGTTTTTTGTATTTTTAAAAATTAACTTTAACTTTAGATTAATTTCAGGTACAGAGCAAAATTGAGTGGAATATACAGAGATTTCCCAAATACCTCCTGCCCCTGCATAGCCTCCCCCCCTTGTCAACGGCCCCCATGGAGTGGTACATTTGTTATAATCAATGAAACTACGTTGAAACGTTGTTCTCACCTGCTGTCTGTAGGTTACACTCGGGCTCTCTCCCAGTGTTGTGTTAACACATTCTGTGGGCTTGGGCACGTGTATAATGATGTGCGTCCACCATTACAGTACCACGCAGAGCAGGCCCACTGCCCTGAGAATCCTCTGTGCTCCACCTATCCATCCCCCCCTTCTGACAACCACTGATCTCTTCACCATCTCTATGGTTTTACCTTTTACAGAATGTCACATAGTTGGAAACACAGTGTGTAGGTTTTTCAGATTGGCTTCTGTCGCTTAATAATGTGCATTTAAGGAACCTCCATGTTTTTTACAGCTTTACTGTCTTTTTCTTAAACCAAACTGGGAGTGATGGCTGCTGGTCAACTCTGAGATGCTTAGCACTCGCTTGAGCGAGAATCCACAAACATGATGACCTGAGCTTGCTGCCAAGAGTCCCAAACATTGTGTCACTGTGGACTGAGCCATTGTCCTTACACCATAAGTGCGTATAGACGTGTTCAAGAATGGGATGTGGGCCGGGCGCGGTGGCTCACGCCTGTAATCCTAGCTCTCTGGGAGGCCGAGGCGGGTGGATTGTTTGAGCTCAGGAGTTCGAGACCAGCCTGAGCAAGAGCGAGACCCCGTCTCTACTAAAAATAGAAAGAAATTAATCAGACAACTAAAAATACATAGAAAAAATCAGCCGGGCATGGTGGCGCATGCCTGTAGTCCCAGCTACTCAGGAGGCTGAGGCAGGAGGATCGCTTGAGCCCAGGAGTTTGAGGTTGCTGTGAGCTAGGATGACGCCACGGCACTCTAGCCCGGGCAACACAGTGAGACTCTGTCTCAAAAAAAAAAAAAAAAAAGAATGGGATGTGAGTGGGACCATGCGGCAATAAAGCTGTTGGAGATATTTTTTAGGTTGGTGATACTCATTTACGAATGCGATGACTTTCTTCCGCATACAAGAGGGCTCTGGCTCTGTTACTGACCGTGTTAATAGGCTACACAACAGTGCACTGAGTATGAAGACTGAGAACGAGTCAGTCAACATTTCTAACTCCGTCGTCTATAACACAAGGTGGTGTGACCAGAATATCTTATATCCTGCCCACCAGGCCCTGGAAGAGGACTCATTCATCATACATGAGCATGAACAGGGTTCTTCAACATCCTGCTGAGACTATCCAATTATTCTGTTGGATTCACTGAAACATTTGAGAGACCAAAGAATTTCATTTAGGGCCAATTTGCCAACCAAAAGGAAATCTGCGTTTTGTAAAAATCAGGATATTTTCTCTCTCTTTGTCCTTTTCTGTTTTCTCTTGCCCATTCCTCCCATGCATCTGAGGTTGGGCAGAGTTGCGGTGAGACTGGGAGGTGACCGTGGGGACAGCTGAGGCAGGGGTGGTGGGAGGAAGGAGGGCGGGGGAGCAGCTCCTGCTCCATTCACCGTGCCAGGAAGCACGCGTGTGTCCGTGGGTTCACGCGCGGCCTTTAGTTCCAAAAGTCAATATGCCACAAATACAACTCTCTGGGAGTTGAATGGCCAGACATGAAACAGATGGAAATCAAAGCCAGCTTGGAATTGTTAATATTAATATCTGTCCTTAACCCAGAACCCAGCGACTGCTTCAGATGGTACAGAGTGTACTTGCCCCACGAACCTTTTGTGTAACGTTACTGGCTGTGCCGTGGTTTACCAGTGCTTCTGCCTCTCATTTTCCGTTTATTACATGGGTCTCTTGGAAATTTCAGTACTGGTTTCATAAACATCGTTTTGTGATTCCATTTTGTACTTTTCTGAATTCTGAAGTGGTCTTTCTTCAATAATTCAAACACAGTCATCCTTGATCGTTTTTCTTTTCCTTACTGATTTCTAAAATTTTGTGGTAAGTTTAATTGGATTTTCTCAACTAATCATGACAGATGAGATGTAATAATCTGTTCCAAATGTTGAATTGCTCTCCTGTTGCTCAGATAGCAGTGTGCGGCGCATACAAAGGCAGTCCCTTTGTCTACTTAAGGACAGCCTCTTGCTCTGTCAGGCGGTGGGGAGGTTCTGCTCACTTAGGGTTTCCAAATGTAGGGTCCTCTGTTCTAGACACCGACACCTTGTTTGCAGTGAGGCAATGTTCCAAACACCATTTCAACATCTAGTGAGCATTTGTGAGTAAGGCCACATGGTATCTAACCAGAGTTCATTTTCTCCAGCTCTCATTTTTATGTGCATGGTATATGTGCAGAGTCCCAGAGAGTTTGAAATATTTGTTATGAGTGTTTATATCCGTTTCTCTGCATTGCTGTCTCCCCACAGATGTTTAGTGTTGCACTTTAAAAACAATTTTGGGGGAACTGTTACAAAGGTTATATGTTTACTGCACACTGTATATGCTTACAATACGTAACCTATCAATGTTCCGTGCTTGCTCCACCTGGCTGGGACTAACTGTTATCTTGGTTTCTGAATCTGGTTTGCATGTATGTGAGTATGTGTTTGTGTGTTTTGCTCTATTTTGGGACTAATAAAAAATTCAAAACCTACAAACTAGAACTCACAGTGAAAACATTTTATACAGGTGCTTTTTGATGTGTATCTTTTAAGTAATAAGCATCTTCATTATTTAAACACCATTGTAAGTAACAGTTCATCTTTATTTGCTGATATTTGACATGAAGATTTGGATTTAGATATGAAATCAGCCACTGGAATGCATGCAAAAGAACTGATTTGTGAATCAGTTACTTTGTGGAATTTCATTATATACAGTTCCCCGGACCATATAGCCAATCCAAGTAGGGCTTAATCGGGTACCGTTAAATACTAGCTTGAGGACTGTAATCCTAAACCACGGAATGGCATTTATCTAAAGTAATTACCGTGTGACTCAATGACATTTCACTAGTATTTGCTAATCTCACCAGCATATGGGACCTGGGAATTAAAACTAAGAAGCAGGTCAAATAAATTATACTTTATAGTATCCTTAGACTAAGGCTTAGAGGATACAGTTTGACTTTGGAAGTGAAAATATATTTGATTGAGTTACTTGTTTGTTTTTTTAAAAGGAAAAATTAAAAGAAATAAATTATTCTAATAGGAAGGTGTTATTGCATATCTTTAAAAGCAAATAAAAATAAATTAGTATTAGCTATGAATTACCAACTACAGTGCCTTTTCGTCCATTTCTAGGTAAGACCTGGCATGCCTTGGAAGGCTTAGGTGCAAGTGTGTCCCCCTGACAGTGGGAAAATATCCAGTGCCGGGCTGGCAAAACTAGAAAGTCACATTTTGGAAAGTGGGAAGGAAAACTTAAATCCTGACCTCACATTTCCTCCCTATTTCTGTCCCCAAACGCCACTCCCCTACTCGCATATCTGGGACGCACTGAGAAAGTTGCTGCAGTTTTAGGATTGTGAGCTTTGGAATGAGACAACCTGGCTTCGAAGCCTAGCTTCCCCACTAACAGCTGCGGGGACTTGGGCGTTGCTGTCGGGCACCCCTGCGCCTCTATTCCTCACCTGTGAACGGGGATGAGCGTGTTTACCTCACCGCTGCCAGAACAAAGACTTAGAGTGGTCACAGGTGGACACTTCTGGCTCACAGCTCGACACAGAGCTAGCAGCTCTCGTGATGGGCAGAAAGCGGTCCCCAGGGTCAAGACTAAATAACACTAGGTGTTGTGCCACCGCCTTGGGGCTGCAGGGTCGTCCTGAGCTTGTGCGAGAGGATCACACATGCTTCTTTCTTAGGTCAAGGGCCTCTCTTATTTAAAAGGACTTGATTTATCCGTAGTCCCGTCTTCTTCTTCATTCCTGTTGATCAGTTGTGTCTTGTTGACATTTTTTTCTGTACTCTATTAGATTTTTTTTAAAAAAACACAACTTTCGTTTTCTTTTAATTTCTTGTTGCTTTGTATTTTATTATTTTCCTTCTAATTCCTTTGAGTTTACTTGTTCTTTTCACTTATTATATTGAACACTGAACTTATTTGTTTCCAGTCTTTCTCTTTCTTTAAAAAAGAAATGCATTTAAAGCCGTAGATTTCTTTCTAATTAACGCAGTAGCTGCACTCCACCGGATACTTGTAAAATCTGTTGTTTATCTCCAGTAGGTCACGTAGGCACATTTCTGTTTCCCTAGATGTCAGATGTCTTTGGTGGCTTCCAGTTCTCTCCCTGGTCTTTGCCATTCTCCTGCTCTGCCTCACTTCCTGCTGTCCACTAGGTGGTTGCTGGACATCTCTGTCTCTTTTATTTCTTCTGCTGGAGTGGAAGTTGCAAATTCTCTTTCTCCCACTTTCCATGTTGTTTTGACTAGAATTTTAATTCTATTTTCTTTTTAACACCACTAATCTTCTTTTTAAAGGCTAATTTAAAGCGGTAAAGTTAGATTTACTGACAAATGCATGGAGTGCATCATTCACCATTGCTTCTGGTGGGACGATACGACGTTAAGATCCAGGGTGACGTGGACCCTGACCAGTCGGGGCAGAGGCTTGACCTCAGAATGAGGGTGGCCGCAGACTCTGGGCGGCCCCTGGGTGCAGGTCGGCTGAACGCCCACCTTGAAGGTGTTTCCGCAGGACTCCTTCCCTTCAGGCCAAAGTGTGATCTTTAGCAGTTTCTTCTATGAGGGTCTGAGAGTACTAAGTTCTTCCATTCTTTTTATGTCCAAAAATTTCTTTGTATTACTTCATTTCCAACTGATAATATAGCTGTGTATAGAATTCTATATTGACATTTATTTTCCTTCAGACTCTTTGTAGAGATTTTCTTGTGATTATTCTAAATTTGCCAGTAATATGTCTTTTTCTCTCTGATAGTTTTTAGTATTTTTCTCTGGTTCTGTGATGGTCTGTGTTTTTATGGCATCAAGATGTATGTTTTTTTTCTGCTTGGGTTGCAGTATTTCTAGAATCTGAAGGTTCAGGTTGTCCATCCATTCTAGAATTTCTTTAAGGTTTTATCTCTTCAGATATTGTCTCTCCTGTTGTCTTTGTCCAAGTTTCCCGGTGAAAATACACTGGAATTTATTCTTTTCTGTCTGTCTTTTACCTTCTCTGTCCTATTGTCCAGCTCTACCTCTCTGTGCGCCACTCTGGGCGATTTCATCAAATTGCCTTTTTTCTTCACTGTTCTTTTTTCTTCTGTGTCTAGTCTGTAGTTTGGTTGGATTTGCGTTTGTTTGGGATCTGGGTTGGGAAGCTTCAGGTCCTCTATGTGCTTTCTGTGGTCTTTGGCCTGTGCGAGACTCCCTCCCCTTCCGTAGGGTTAGTTTCTCTTACGCCCATAACTCTCTCCCTCTTCCTGCCCCCACTGCCTGACATGTGCTAAGATGCATCCTTCTGTATGTATTTTTATATAATGTGTATTGTTGTTTTGTGCAAATGTGGGCTTTAATTTATGTAATCAAATGGTACTGTACTTCTTTCATCTTCAGCGCTGTGCTTTTGGAACTCTTCCATGTTGCTGTGTGTAAATTAAGTTCCTGTACCTAACAGCTGCCTTGTACCCGATGGTCTGTATCCGGCACACGTTATTTACCCACTTTTCCAGAGATGGACACCCAGACTGTCTTCAAGACCCCACTACCACAAACCTTGCTGTGACGAACATCCTTGGATTTGTCTTCTGGATCTATGTCGGAGTTTCTGTGGGAGATATTCACAGAATGATTTGATTGCATATCATCAAATTGCTCTGCGCAATGGCTATGCTAGTCTGCACTCTTTTTTTTTTGCCAATGCATAAGCATTCCCATATTCCTGTGTCCTCACTGACCCTTGCAAATACCTGGTTTTCTAATTTTTGATAGATGAGAAGCTGTAACATGTTATATCATTATTTTAATTCTTTTGTTTTCTGATTACCAGTTAATTTTAGGATTTTTTTAATATTCATTTGAATTTTATGGGTTTTCTTTTGTAAAAACTTGCCCGTTCATATCCTTTGCCTATGTCACTATTTGGGTTTCTTTTTCTTTTTGATTTTTAGGTATTCTATGGCTATTATAAATATCAAGTTTTGTTCATTTTAGACATTGCAAATATCTTCTCCCATTATCACTATGCTGACTTTGCCTGTGGTCTGCTGTATTAAACAGAAACCCACGGATTTTCTTAATGATTTTCGAGTTATAATTTATGTATAAAAAAAGGCACTGATGATAATTTTTCAGCTTAATGTGTTTTGTCATTTGAACACACCCATGTTAACACCAGCTAAAGCAGGATGTAGAGCATTTCGACTATCGCCACGGAAGGTTCCCTTGTTCTCATGACCTGTGGTGTCCTACCCTCCACCCACCAAGCTGCAATCCCCTTCTGCTTTCTGTCAACACAGATTAGTTTTACCTGTTCCTGGATGTCATATAAAAAGAAGCAAGTTGTATACATTGTTTGGTACCTAAATTCTTGTTCTCAATTATAATATTTCTGAAATTCACATGTTGTAGCTGGTTTCAGAAATTTGTTACTTTTCTAAACATTTTTTTTTCCCCATTCTCCTCTTGCCAGACTTTTGGGCTGTTTCCAGTGTTTGACTAATACGTGAAAGGCTGGTATGAATATTTTTGTAGAAGTCTTTTTGTGAACATATGTTAGTATTTCTCTTGGGTAAATACTAAGAGTGAGATTGCATGTTTAACTTTATAAGAAACTTTAAAAAGGTACAAATTAAACTCCTTCCAGAAATGTATGGGAGTTCAGATTGCTCCACATTCTCTCCCACTTTTAGTATGGACAGTCTTTTTAATTTTAACCATGCTCCTGGGAATGAAATGCTATTTTATTATGATATAAATTTGTATTTTACTTTTAAATTTTCGTGTTAATTTATCTGATTACTAATTATGCTGTTACTAGTGTGCTTATTGGCCAAGGTATAGCTTCTTCTTTGAAGCGCCATTCAAGACCTTTCCCTAATTTTTATTGGGCTATTTGTCTTATTACTGAGTTGCAAGAGTCCTTTATATATTTTCAATATGAACGATTTGTCAGGTATACTGTTTTGATTCCAATTTGTAGACTTTCTACATATTTATTTTATTAATGGTGTCTTTCAATTAGCAAATTTTAAAAATTTGGCAAATGCTAATTTTTTTCTTCTTATGGTTACTGTCTATCTGCAAAATTTTTGCCTATCACAAAGCAACGATATTCTCCTAGCTTTCTCGTAGAAAATGTATGGTTGCAGCTTTTACACTTCGGTCTTAAGATCTATCTCCAATTAATTTTTACATAAGAAGTGAGGTAGGACTCAAAGTTCGTTTTCCTCCATCTATTTATCTGATTCTTACAGTATTATTTGTTAAAAAGACTTTCCTCTCTCCCCATTTAGTTGTCTTTGCACCTGGGTTTTTTAAAAAAAAGTTAGCCGTATGTGCGGATCTCTATTCTGTTCCCTGGGGCTGTGTCTGTTTTCATGCCAGCGCCACACTGTCTTAATTATGATTGGTCTGGGTACCAAATCATGCGATGCTCTTGAGATTGCTTTGTCTAAATTGTCTTGATTACTAATGTTTTATTGCAATCATAAAAATCAGGTACTATACGTGATTTTCTTTCCTGAGATTGTTTAGCTTTTTTACCTCATTTTTCTTGCAGCGTTGCACTAGCTTAGGACTGCCAGTATAGTGTTGAATGTCAATTAGAAGGGAATGAAAGTAGTAAAAGTGGAAATTCTCGCCTTGTTCCTAATGCTAAGGGGAAATATTTCAGCATTAGATATGATGTTATTTGTATATTCTGCATAGATGCCTTTGGTTGGGTTGTGGAAGTTCCCTTCTAGTCTTAGTTTTCTGAGGATTTCCTCATAAATAGGGCTGAATGTTGTCAAAGGCTTTTTCTGCATATATCCAGATAATCGTATGAATTTTCTCCTTTATTCTGCTAATGTAGTGAACTATTTTGATTGATTTTTGAATGTTAAACCAACTTTGTATTTTAAGGTAAACTTGACTTGGTCATGACGTGTAATCCTTTTCATGTTTATAACATCCAATTGCTAATATTTTAACAGATTTCTGTATATACGATCATGAGGAATATTTTTCTTTTTTTAATCTTATAATGTCTTTGGTAGGTTTTAATATTGGGGTTATGCTACCTCAAAAAATTATTTGGGAAGTGTTCCCTCCTCCTCTATTTTCTAAAAAAAGAAAATTGCGAAGGATTGGTATTACTTCTTTCTTAAACATTGATATTTGGTCTAGAATATTTTTTTTTATCTTTGTTCTGTTTTTATGAGAAGGCTTCTGATTGCAAATTCCATTATTTTAACAGATACTAGGCTAATTAGATTTTTTGCTTCGTCTTGCCTTGTTTGTGGTAAGATGTGCTTTTCAAGAAATTTGTCCATTTCATATAAGTGGTCATATCTGTTGGCATAAGATTGTTTATAATGTCCTCTTATTATGTTT
>NW_012139191.1:4408198-4409553 GCF_000956105.1 Propithecus coquereli | reverse complement strand
TATAAACACAGCCATCCAGACTGATGATGCATCATGGCTAGACAGTAAGTCATTTTTCAACATTTTATTTTCAACCATCTGGCTCTTTATGTTCTAAATGTGTTTCTTATAAAAGTCGTATATTTGAATCTCATTTTTTTAATCTAGTGTATAAGAGGTGTTCAGTCCATTTATATTCTATATAATTCTTCATACAATTGTATTTAAGTGTTTCGTCTTGGCGTTTGTTTCTCTTTCTCATTTCCTGCCTTATTTTACATGATCAAGTAATTATTTAATTAACTTTTAAAATATACTTCTTTGTGTTATTTTTTAGGGGTTGCTAGGAATTGTAGTATGTAAGTCTAATTTCCAATTGTATTAAACTTTTGAAAAAATGTAAGGCTATCACAATTGTATAATTCTTGCTACCTTTCATTAACCCTTTGTGTTCTTTTATTCCTCTGTAGTCTATAAAACCCATAACACATTGTTCCTAGTTTTTCTTAGTTCTGTATATACATATACAAGTTGAGTATCCATCATCCCAAATGCTCGAGTCCAGAAGTCTTTCAAATTTCAGATATTTTCAGATTTTGGAATATCTGCATTATGTACTTACTGGTTGAACATCCCTAATCAAAAAATCTGAAAACTGAGTCATGTTGGTGCTCAAAAAGTTTTGGATTTTGGAGCATTTTGAATTTTGGATTAGGGATGCTCAACTTGTATATATGTACATTACACAAACATGTACCTGTGTATACTCACAAACATGTGACGATAATAAGTAGATCCTTTATTTTAACCCATATATTACACTTCCTGTGGTTTTCATTTTTTCTTTCTTGAGCTTCTTTCTGGTATCATATTCTTTCAGCTTGAAGTTCTTTGAGTATTTCTCGTAGGACAAGTTTTCTGGCTGCAAAATCTCTGAGTCTTTATTTAGCTTTCATTTTTTATTGATACATAATAGATGTACATATTTTCAAGGTAATGTCATATTTTGATACATTCATGTAATATGTAAAGATTAAATCAGGGTAATTAGAATATCCATCACCTTAAATATTTATCTCTTCTTTATGCTAGGAACATTTGAATTATTCTCTTCCATAGTTTTATTTTTGATGTATACTTTGGCGAAATATAGAATTCCATATTGACAGCTTTTTCCCTCATCATTTTGAAAATTTTATTCCAATTCAGCCATCATTCTTTTCATACTTCCCCTGTATATAAGACAGGCTATCTTTTCAGGCTACTTTTAAGATTTAGTTTCCATTTGTGACTTTCCATATTTTGCCTCTGATGTGTCTAGGTGTGATTTTTATATAAATATGTATGTATACATATATTTTTTAAGAGACAGGATC
>NW_012139191.1:4400538-4405333 GCF_000956105.1 Propithecus coquereli | reverse complement strand
TTTATTTTGTTTTTCTACCTTTCTGTATTTACTGAGGATTTTACAATGCAAATAAACTAATTCTATGTTTAAAAAAAATCAATGTAACTAGTACAGTTTTATATAAAAATGGAGACAAATTTATATTCCCTAAGGTAAAAAATATCATTGTTAATATTTTGCATTTTCTGTAAGTCTCCACCTATAATTAGCTTAAACATCTCCTTGAATGTGCAGCCTGGAGTGTCTCTGTGACCACAGGGGTCTGTGCGAAGGACAAAGGATGCACTAAGCTTTTGGAGGGCTGCTCTTCCTGGGAAATGGGGCAGTTTGTACGTTCAGGATATTAGAAGTGATTCATCCAAATTCATTGTCTTTTTTTCAAGTAGACCAGCCAATCTTAAAATATATATGTATTTGAATCATTTCCTAAAACACCATGTGCTTTATTTAATAAGGTAGACCAATAATTTCACTAATATGCTCTTTTTATTTCTCTTGCTTTATGGCACATTGTCAAAATGATATGAGATTTAGAAAAGAAGTTCTGGCATATAAAAAAGAATTTGGTGGAGGAATAAGGGGGTGTACACAGCACTCTGCATCCACTGCTGAACACTTCAGTCAAAAATAGTTTACATATCAGAAATGGAAAAGGAAGAAACAGAAAGAAGTATTGGTCTACACTTTCAGGAATTCTATTTCAAGAGTTGTAGTTTTGCAGACAATAAATTCTTATTGAAAGAACAAAATACCCTAAAGTCTGAATTTAATGTTTTTCAAACTAGTATTTTTGGTAATTTTTAAATCCACTCAACAAGTGATATTCACGGGGTGCTTATGCTATGTCTGACACTGAGCCCAGTTTGGGAACAATAAGACAGTAGCAGACACACACCAACTCTGTCTTGCCCTTGCGGGGCTACAGTTCCAGGGTGGGAGACAGATGATGGCTTAATAAATAACTGGTTATAAAATATGTCAAAGTGGTAGGTAAGGGAAACGGGGGGATGAGGAAGTGGAGTTTGGTGAATACTGAGAATGATTTTAAGAGACAGACAAAGATGCTACCTACTACTACTTTCCTTGAAGTGCAGATTATTTGATTTCCTGCACTTGGTTGTGGATACTAATAAAAATGGCCCAGATCTCATAAGCTTTATTTCATGCGAATGTCCATTTTCCTTCAGAGTGAGTCATTATTATTATTTGGTGGGGAGAGGAGGTGCAGAAGCAAAGAGCCCTGGCTATGTCCCAAGCTGGGTCAACTATCTGCCAGGTGCAGTAAGGTCAGTGTCTAGCACCAGGATAATTTTAGGAACCCATGGAAATGTTTTAATTTCTTTTAAAATCGGAAGAAAAAAAATGAACATAATCCAGCCTGTATTGTATTTGAACTGACATAGTCCCAAAATGTAATATCTGATAGTCTTTTATGGAGGAAGGACGCGTGACTGTCTCACCGTGGCCCGGCCTGCAGCGCCGTGTCTCTGACAATCGTGCCGCACACAGCCCCTCGTGCTCGGGCATTTCTCCTTCGTGCTGAAGGAAGGACAAGGACGCTTATGCATATGGAACTGTAGCATCTTCAACCCACGTGCATCCCCCCTTCCTGTGTCCCACAGAGGGACAGGAAAGCCAGGGTTGTCACCTCGTAAGATGCTCAGCGTTTGGTGGAGCACAATATGTTTGTTAAATGAGTGAGTGAGTGGGTGCGTGAGTGGACCAAGCCGGCAATGCCGGTGTTATTGTGGGGTGCTGCTTCCTCTTCTTCCTACCAGACTTTTTTCTGAGAAATGTGCCATCGCCCCATTGAATGTTCCAGACGAGGCAGCTGTCTTCAAAGCGTTCTGTGCCACGTAACAGATACCGCTCCGAACTATGGGAAGAATTAGAAATAATTTAAAACTCAGTGACGAAGAAGTTTGCTAAATCCAATTCATGATAAACACAGGTGAATTTTGAACAGTGAAGAGTTTTTTGCATGGTGAACAACTGTGTGCAAAGGCGGAATGGTGACAACCCAAGCAGGAAGAGTCAGTGAGGGCCTGGGGGTCTTACACCGTTCAGGCGCAATTGAAGTTCAGAGGTTCAGACATGTCTGTCTTTCAATGTAGAGATTACCTGGGATTCCCTTGATTATGTTATTAAGGTTTTATTATATTACTTTCAATCTTTGCCTTCTGTGGCTGTTGGGCCTTAGCATTACGACCTCAGCACTCTTGTTAGACTTGGCACCCTGCCCTGTCTCGGGAGGGCTCCCAGACGTCACTGGCCTGTCCAGAGTGGCCGTTTCTGAGCGTGGACCGTGCCAAGGCTTCCGCCCTGCCTCTGAAGCACGGGCTACAGCAGGCGAATTGGAAAACCCTGAGCCACGAAATTGAGGGCAATAATAGCCTTTGTGAAAGGTGGAAAGGCTGAAAGCTCCGTGATCCATTCAGTGGGGAGGGAGATACAACTAGGTTCCAATCTGGACTTCAGTGTCTACACTTTCAGTTTGAGAATTCACATACTGTAGCTACAGTTTATGTGCCTTTTTTCACAAAGCTGCTATTAGCTGGTATGTAAGGATTATATAAAACACACATATGTTGTAGGTGTGTGAGTCCGTGTGATGGGGGGACACGCGTGTGGAAGTGACAACAGTGCACTTTTTCTGAAATAAGGTCGGAGCCCGACATTTGGAGGGTGGGCCTTTCCGGTTCCCTCTGTGTGGCAGGGAGTGATTTCCTAGGAGGTGTTTCCCCTCCTGAAGGTAAAGCCCCGGCTTCATAGATTGCTGGGGATGCGTGTGGACCAGCAGCGCAAGCCCTCTGGGGATCGGGGACTCTGGGGCGCCGTGCCGCTGCCGTGCCACCGCAGCCCCGTGGCACTGAGTGTGGGCCTGTGGTCCTTCACTCAGAAGCCATGGACGAGGTGGAGCAGCAATTGAGTTTTGCGGAAACAAATTCCAATTTAAATTCGGTATGTGATTTATCCTAAGCTGTCCTTATGTGTGACTCATCTCTATGACAGTGATGGCATGGGGCTTCTCCGTGAGCACGGTAATGTCTTCACATTCCTTTGTTGCGATCGGCATCACTCAGAGATCCCAGTGAGCCCAGACTCAGGTTAAAGACCCGCAATCCACTGCCTGGCCGCTGAGAGTTGGTGATGTCGCCAGCGCCGGCTGCTCCGCTGTTCTGCAGGAGCAGAACCTCCGCTTTGCTGTCTTCTCTGGGCTAAAGCGTCTCTTTGTCTAATTTCCCCAAATGGCTGCTAAACTATCAAGAGCTGCAAGCCCCGTTAGCCACTCAGTCTTAGTCCCAGATGCCTAGTGGCCGCGGGGTACCAGAGCAGGTCTGGCCCGAGAGAAGCCAGTGCCCTGGCTGGCGGGAGAGGGCACAGTGCAAAGGCTGCACCCCTGGGCTCCCATCTGGTATCTTCACTTTGTCCCCTTCACAGCGTATTATTGCCCCCTCCCCCCGCCTTTTCCCCTCCAGCTTCCAGGCACCTACCCTGGCGGCACACGGAGCAACTAGACCAACAGGGTCGATCTCATTGACACACCAGCTCTCCTTAGTGCCAAGTAACGTCTCACCCCAATTATGTATTACAATAAGCTTGCATATATTATGGATTGAATGTGGTTTGCACGTTTTTAAGGCAATACACAAAACTTCAAGAAATTTGGCACCCGTGACAGGACAACAGAGGCTCTGTCCTCAGCAGGTTCCTCTCACCGTCTCAGAAAACTGTGTGAGCCCAAGAGGGTGTTGCAACCTCTTTAAGCCTCTCTCTTTCTCTCTTCCTGCCAAGGCAAACTCCTTTTCTTTCCCACTTTGGTCTGGGTTCCTGCTGCTTCACACCTCCTGTCTGTCTGTCTGCCAGTTTCTGCCCACTCCATGCTCTGTGACAAACTTTGCATGTCACCCATGCAGGATCCAGGGTCTGCAGTTCAATACCCCATAGAGGGCACACCCTGCCCTCGCTGGCCAAGCACGTGCCCACGTTTCCCATACCGACTTCATTGAGTCTTGACAACAGGCCCCTAAACAGAGTCAGGTTTGGAGAGAGGAACAAGTGGCTCAAGGTGACCTCTTTGCATGAGGCAGGGCTGGTAGCATGCAGGTGAGACATCTGGTGCTGTCCTCGGCCCTAAGGCCATGCCCAAGCAGGACAAAGGAAACCAGAGGTGTTCACAGAGAAGTGGAGGAAGGAGGAGGGCGGGGGACGGTGGGCTAAAGAAATAGAGCAACCTGCCTCTTCACCTGGCTTATTTGTGTGCGAAATCAGAACAGTTTCCCTAAACATAGTCTGAAGACTAATCACCGGACGTCCGTGAAGAACTTTGAAGATGTATTCGTGCCATCGTTTCCATTTTGCTCCTTGCGGGGAAGTGCATGCTCGGTAATCCTTCTTCCCTGCAGGTGGCCTGTTCTGAAGCGTACAGACCCTAAAGGGCCCCGTTTCCGGTGGTAAACATCTGCTTCTCTCTGACACAAGGTTTCAAGGGTGAAAAACTGCCAAATATGTCTTGTGGTGATTTTCTTTTCCGTTGTAAGGAAGCCTGACCAAGTACATTTATTGTGGTAATCGTTAAATGTTTGATATTTAAAAACAGGAGTCTCATAGACAGACAGGAAAGCTGGGGACCAGGGGGTTTCTGTCACCTGTTTCCTGCAGTGACTGACCGGGCCGGTCACCCAGCTCCAGCTCTCACTCCACCTCCCCACTTCTCCACCGACGCGCGCTTTTTATAGGAGGCTTTATTTGTTTCGGTTTTCCTGCTTCTAAACATGTGATTGAAAACCACAATTACTAAACCAGTTAGAGG
>NW_012139191.1:4396084-4397962 GCF_000956105.1 Propithecus coquereli | reverse complement strand
AGCAACTCATTCCATCGAGCAACAGAAGAGACTTCCTTGCATTGAGGTGACACGTGGCCTCCCTGAGAGCTCTGCCTCTCTGCTGCAACATTGTCTCGTCTTGGTATTCTGAGGGCAATGATGGGGGAGAATGTGGGAACAACCGTTGAGTTCAAAAAACAGAAAATTTTAAAAGCACAAAAACAACATAAAAAAAGTGCTTAAGTATCTTTTTGCTACTTCATTTCAATAGATATTGCAATAAGAAGACTTCTATATGACTTGTAGGTCCTGAATCATTGATATTTATGTTTGCAAATTTTTGTCTGTTGTGTAAATGAAAACATCAGGCCCCAGATCTACAATATGAACCTGTAATGAGCTCTATTTCCATACCCCTTTGGTGGTAAGCTCTCATCATTTTATTTTATACCTCCTACCGATACGCATAAAGAAAAAAGGTATCAACTTTCAATAGCATCTACAGTTTACAGCAAAACAGAAAGCAATTTTGAGGGTGAATTCTTCTCCCCCCCCATTCTGTTAACAGTGGACTCATTTGTCAAATGGACCACTTTTGACAAAAGAGAAATACAGAAAAAACAATAATAACGAAAAGGAAATTTTTAGCGTTATTTCCAAAAACAGTTCAAGCAATTTCAGTGTGGTTTTGGTAGTGTGGCATAGACAGAAGATAAATGCTTTTCTTAACCGTGTGCTGATACGCAAGGGACAGGAAAGGGTAATAAATTGTCAGTTGTTGCTTTTACTAAAGAGAAGCAAAAGAAAATAGGACCAGTTCTGATATTCGCGCTGGTTTAGTTGGATGGCAGAAAGAGTCAGGCTCCCCACAACTTGGGCTTCGTAATCCTATTGGGAAAAGCCTTCCACAAAAAAATGTGAGGACTTGAAGGATCACATTGAGAATCCTTAAAAAGACCAATGAGGAGTTGAATCCTTGAGATGACCAATGGGAAGTTGGAGACTGGCTCATTTTTGCACATTCAGTGCTTTGGGAAAGCTGGAGAAAAAATTGGGGTGCATTGTGGTGAGAGCTAGGTGTGACCACTGCAGACCGCCGTCCAACCACTCAGCTAGAGCAGGCAGCAGCTGAAATCATCTGGCTCAAGTCTGCCCGGAGGAGAGCTGAGTCTTAATTTCTTGGTGTGTGTAATCCTACCCATCATCACTTGCTAGAAGTCAAGGTCAGCTAGTATACTATTTTGCCTTAGAAAGTTGGCGAAGGCAGATGGACAGGTGGTATAGAGTAGAGCTTCCCTCTCTAGCAGGTGCCCTGTCTGCCTGCTGTGGGGACATTGTGTTTGTCAGTGCGGTGGGTGCAGGGTCTCAGCAAAATTCAGGGTGAGCTTTTGCCATCTTGGAAACATCGATTTTTCACGGTGCATCACAACCACCCAGAGAACTCTGAAGATGCAGATGCCTAGATCTGACCCCTCCCAACGCAAACACACTGAATCAGAAGGTTTCAGAAAAAGACTAGGAATATGCATTTTTCACACGCTCCCAGCTGAAACTCTGAAACTCTCTGCTCTGATCATTTCTTTGAGGAAGGACTTGATTTCTTTTTCAGGGATGATGTCATGTCACTGACCACTGAAAAAATATACACATATGCATGTGTAGTGTTTGTGTGCATTTATTTGTACATATATATCTTTTTTGAAAAGATGCATATATGAGTTTTTTTGAACATATAAGAAGTGAGATATTTGTGCCTGTTTTTTTAATATTGTAAAATATATCTGCAGTGTATTTTGTTCACTTGGTTTCCATGATCATTTGAGTAAACCATTTCTTCCCATTTATTTTCTTCTGCTATGTAGTCATTCAAAAACCATAGTCTTTTTTTTTTACTTTTTTCTTGTTAATTATTGATTT
>NW_012139191.1:4392535-4396034 GCF_000956105.1 Propithecus coquereli | reverse complement strand
ACTTTGCTTTTCCTCCTTACTTTCCTACCATAAACTTCCGTTTGCTGTTTGTTAATTATGTGTTTCATGTATTATTTTTATATTTCAAATTTATGATATCTTTCTCTATTGATATCTTAAATCCAGTATGAAGAAAGGGGACATAGAAAAACAAAGTAGAAAATAAGTAGGAGAAAGAAATCCCCATGTTTCATAAACCTTAGCTAAAGAGGTCATTTCTCATTGATACGGAAGGTAAGGTACGAAAGATACGATATAGCTGTGTACAAGGTCAGCACATCAGCCAGGGACACCATAGACGCAGAACAGGTAAAATATACAGATGCATAGACAGAGATACAGAGGTGTGGATAGAGCTGTAGCGATACAGAGATAGATGAGAGAGAGAAGCATTTTAAGGAATTGGCGTAGTGCCGTGGAGCCATGTGGAGCCTGCAGTCCGCGCGGGCGGCTGCCAGACGGCACAGGCTGGAACTCTGAGGCTGGAGCCGGTGCCACGGTCCGCAGGTGGACTTTCTTCTTCTTCAGGGAAGCCTCTTAAGGTTTTGCTCTTAAGTCTTTCCAACTGATTGGATAAGCCCCATCAAGATCATCAAAGATAATCTTTTTTACTCAAAGTGAACTGGTTATGGATGTGAACCTCATCTATGAAAGACCTGCACAGCAACACCTAGACTAGGGGCTCATTGAAAAACTGTGAACCGTGCCTGGCCCGGTTAGCACATAAATCTGACCGAATTATCACAATGGGTAAGAACATATTCCACGATGTGGTACAGTATGTGTTAAGGAATCAACTTTAAGGAAAGCAAGAAAAGGGGCAGGTTCCTAATCCTTCCATCACCCAACAGAGAGGCATGCTGGGGCCAGGTGTCCTGGACAGGGGTAGGTCTGTGTCCAGTTGAGAGACTCTTCTGCATCCTGTGACTCTCTCTTCTTCTTTTTTTTCTTTCTTTCTTTTTTTTGAGACAGGGTCTCACTCTGTCACCCAGGCTGCAGTGCAGTGGCGTGATCACAACTTCCTGCCACCTCAAAGTCCTGGGCTCAAGCAATCATCCTGCCTCAGCCTCCCAAGTAGCTAGGACTAGAGGTGTGTGCCACCAGGCCCTGCTCATTCCTTTTTAAATTTTTTGTAGAGACGGGGTCTTGCTATGTTGCTAAGGCTGGTCTCAAACTCCTAGTCTCAAGCAATCCTCCCTCTTCGGCCTCCCAAAGTGCTCATATTGCACCACGCTCAGCCTACTCTCCCTTCCTATAAACCCAAGTGAAATCCTACTGAGCAAGGAAATAAACAGCCCATCTTGGTTTGGGCATCAGCTGTTACTGACATTGTCTAGGAGAGCCAGCTGCCCGGCACCTGGAGCCCCTGAGGCCCATGGGAAGGTGCAGTCCCTGCTCTCTGGGAAGGAGCGTCACTTGGATGCAGTCCTCACGCCTGCAGAAGGCAGGAGCCCCTCCTTCCATTGTCCAGTCTGCCCCGCGTGGGCTCCTGGGGCCCCTGTCAGAACATTCTGCCCATTGCACCGAAACAGTCTGTAGGGAATCCATCAAAATGTTAACAGATGGTGTTTTGTTTTTCACAATGTGAGATTATGATTCATTTTTATTTTGTTTTTCTACCTTTCTGTATTTACTGAGGATTTTACAATGCAAATAAACTAATTCTATGTTAAAAAAATCAATATAACTAATACAGTTTTATATAAAAATGGAGACAAATTTATATTCCCTAAGGTAAAAAATATCATTGTTAATATTTTGCATTTTCTGTAAGTCTCCACCTATAATTAGCTTAAACATCTCCTTGAATGTGCAGCCTGGAGTGTCTCTGTGACCACAGGGGTCTGTGCGAAGGACAAAGGATGCACTAAGCTTTTGGAGGGCTGCTCTTCCTGGGAAATGGGGCAGTTTGTACGTTCAGGATATTAGAAGTGATTCATCCAAATTCATTGTCTTTTTTTCAAGTAGACCAGCCAATCTTAAAATATATATGTATTTGAATCATTTCCTAAAACACCATGTGCTTTATTTAATAAGGTAGACCAATAATTTCACTAATATGCTCTTTTTATTTCTCTTGCTTTATGGCACATTGTCAAAATGATATGAGATTTAGAAAAGAAGTTCTGGCATATAAAAAAGAATTTGGTGGAGGAATAAGGGGGTGTACACAGCACTCTGCATCCACTGCTGAACACTTCAGTCAAAAATAGTTTACATATCAGAAATGGAAAAGGAAGAAACAGAAAGAAGTATTGGTCTACACTTTCAGGAATTCTATTTCAAGAGTTGTAGTTTTGCAGACAATAAATTCTTATTGAAAGAACAAAATACCCTAAAGTCTGAATTTAATGTTTTTCAAACTAGTATTTTTGGTAATTTTTAAATCCACTCAACAAGTGATATTCACGGGGTGCTTATGCTATGTCTGACACTGAGCCCAGTTTGGGAACAATAAGACAGCAGCAGACACACACCAACTCTGGCTTGCCCTTGCGGGGCTACAGTTCCAGCGTGGGAGACAGATGATGGCTTAATAAATAACTGGTTATAAAATATGTCAAGGTGGTAGGTAAGGGAAACAGGGGGATGAGGAAGTGGAGTTTGGTGAATACTGAGAATGATTTTAAGAGACAGACAAAGATGCTACCTACTACTTTCCTTGAAGTGCAGATTATTTGATTTCCTGCACTTGGTTGTGGATACTAATAAAAATGTCCCAGATCTCATGAGCTTTATTTCATGCGAATGTCCATTTTCCTTCAGAGTGAGTCATTATTATTATTTGGTGGGGAGAGGAGGTGCAGAAGCAAAGAGCCCTGGCTATGTCCCAAGCTGGGTCAACTATCTGCCAGGTGCAGTAAGGTCAGTGTCTAGCACCAAGATAATTTTAGGAGCCCATGGAAATGTTTTAATTTCTTTTAAAATCGGAAGAAAAAAAATGAAAATAATCCAGCCTGGATTGTATTTGAACTGACATAGTCCCAAAATGTAATATCTGATAGTCTTTTATGGAGGAAGGACGCGTGACTGTCTCACCGTGGCCCGGCCTGCAGCGCCGTGTCTCTGACAGTCGTGCCGCACACAGCCCCTCGTGCTCAGGCATTTCTCCTTCGTGCTGAAGGAAGGACAAGGACCCTTATGCATATGGAACTGTAGCATCTTCAACCCACGTGCGTCCCCCCTTCCTGTGTCCCACAGAGGGACAGGAAAGCCAGGGTTGTCACCTCGTAAGATGCTCAGCGTTTGATGGAGCACAATATGTTTGTTAAATGAGTGAGTGAGTGGATGCGTGAGTGGACCAAGCCGGCAATGCCGGTGTTATTGTGGGGTGCTGCTTCCTCTTCTTCCTACCAGACTTTTTTCTGAGAAATGTGCCATCGCCCCATTGAATGTTCCAGACGAAGCAGCTGTCTTCAAAGCATTCTGTGCCACGTAACAGATACCGCTCCGAACTATGGGAAGAATTAGAAATAATTTAAAACTCAGTGACGAAGAA
>NW_012139191.1:4381987-4389643 GCF_000956105.1 Propithecus coquereli | reverse complement strand
TTTAGCAGGGAGAAAGGAGTTAACCAGGTTGCATGACTTTCAGTGAAAAAAACCTGGCTGTCCTGGGCAAATCAGGACAGTTGGCCCCCCTGTGAGTGGTTTCAGTTTGCAGAACACCCTGGCAGTGTTGTTGTTTTGAGATCCAGTGACCCCCCTTGACAATGGACTCTCTTGCACTTCTTTGTAAGCTTTGCGTGGGGAGAACTCAGTCTGCCTCCGCACCCTGGGCCGCTGCCTCCATGTTCTTGAGACACTGTGTTTTAGCATCTCTCTCCTGGCTGTTGACTTCCAGAATGCATTGTGTGGGCTGCAGAAGTCCCACCCCGCCCGCTGCCCTGGTCCTTTTCCTGAGCAGTGAACAGGTGCTGTGTGCCTTGCAGCCAGGGGTCATTTTCCCTTTTGCTCTCAGGACTACTGAGGTGACCTCCGGCAGCACAGGGCGGGAACTACAGCGCTTCGACTCTCCCAGGCTCGTTCTCATAGCAGAGCGCCTGGTTTAAGATCTGTGTAATTTTGTGTAATTACAGCCAATTGCACACTCAATCTCTGATCACTTTCTAATGAGCCGTTATTTTCAGAAGTAGTAGAAGGATCAGTTCAGGAAGAGACGATGATGTGAGGGACATAAATAGCAACGCGACTCGTGAGAGGAATCAGACGGTGAACAGAAGGCGCGGCGTTCTCCGAGGGAGTGCTGTGTCTAGGGAGGGCGCGTCCCGTGAAGTCGCGTGGACTTAGGGAAGCAGGACGTTACGTCACAGGAGGGGACGCCCCCCTCACGCAGAGAGGCTGGTATGTGGGAAAGTCAGTGAAAGGGACGGATGGCTGGGCTTGTTTACTTTTTCAAAACATCATTGAAGTCACTTTTAAATCATGAAAAATAGTTTAAAAAGTGAAGGATGCCCACGTGTTTATATTTTGCATATAAACAAAGGGCCCCCAAATCTAGGCTGCTTTAGTATTTTTGCCACTAGCTCTGTTTTCTCTTAAGCGATTTCAGTAACCACCTGTGCTTCCTCTCCGGCTCCCAAACTGAAGACTACTTTGTCCACCTGCGCTTGTCATTATTATGTTTCATGAAAGCGTGTCATTGGGAGATCTGGGAATTGACCTCATATTGCAACAAAACGAGAGAGAGACACACACGCAGAGAGAAAGAAACGAAAACCATCTCGTTGTCACAAACCTTCATAAACCCCATGTTTTATTGAGAGGTACACCATCTGACAAAAACCCAGAGGAAAGTAATGGAAATGTGGTATCATTTCATCAAGCAAAAGCGGAAGGGACCGTATAAATTGTCTCAAATGGCAGGCCCGTAAGCAGTGGTCTGCACTGTGGGAACAAAGTCAGTGGAAACAGACGTGAATGATAACGAGTGAGTGTCCATTATTCCTAAGAACTTTCTACCAGTGAGAAAGTGATGGAACAGTGTGGAATCAACATACGCAAGTGAATGTGCATAATTTGTATGTCCTATTTCCAAAGGGTTCATCTGTTCTTGTAAAGATCTGTTGTTTTTAGGGTATGTTTCCACCAGGGGGCGCTGGGTGCTTGCATGTGTCTCTGAACTGCTGGGTTTCCATTGTAGATTATGTAGATGACATTGCTAATGTCATCGTCATTAGCTTAAGTCATTAAGCAGGAGTGAGAATAGAGCCTGATTAAATAATCCAAAGCCTATGCCCTTAACTATTATATGATGCTATTCAACTTAATGTTAACAAAACCAGTCAAATTTGGCCATTTCAGACTTTTCCTTCTTTCCTTAAAGTAGCGTTTATTAACATTTGTTAACACATGACCCTTAATGTAAACAAAGTGGACTTTTTCAAGTTTTGCTTCTGTGGTTTATATATACAGACATTTCCCAACTTACAATGGTTCAACTCACAATGTTTTGACTTTATGATGGTATAAAAGTGATACGCATTCAGTAGAAATTATACTTCAAATTTTTATCTTTTCCTGGACTGTTGTTATGTCAGACAATACTCTCTCCCAATGTTGGGCAGCGCCAGCGAGCCACAGCTCCCAGCAGCCACGTGGTCATGAGGGGAAACAACTGATGCTCTACAGTGTACTGTGCTGCCAGCTTTTTAAAAATATGATTTTGCTGAACTGTAGGCTAATGTGAGTGTTCCGAGCACATTTAAGGTAGGCTAAGCTAAGCTATGATGTTTGGTAGGTTAGGTGTATTAAATGCACTTTCAACTTATGCCACTTTCAACTTTTGATGGGTTTCTCAGGACATAACACATTGTGAGTTGAGGAGCATTTGTGTGTATTAACAATAATAGGTAGACTGAAAATGCCCATGTCCACACCTGGTTCAGCAGGGGTAGACATCGACAGCAGGGTTCTTATGGATATACACTGGAACATACGGAGCTGGCCAGGAATTTCGAGACCACACCCTGCCCAGCTTCCTCCAAGAGTCACTTTGTTTATTTACCCAACTTCTTGTCTTCCAGCCTCTGTCTGAGCTTCTCTAGGTAACTCCTGTGTCTCAGAGCAACTCATTCCATCGAGCAACAGAAGAGACTTCCTTGCATTGAGGTGACACGTGGCCTCCCTGAGAGCTCTGCCTCTCTGCTGCAACATTGTCTCGTCTTGGTATTCTGAGGGCAATGATGGGGGAGAATGTGGGAACAACTGTTGAGTTCAAAAAACAGAAAATTTTAAAAGCACAAAAACAACATAAAAAAAGTGCTTAAGTATCTTTTTGCTACTTCATTTCAATAGATATTGCAATAAGAAGACTTCTATATGACTTGTAGGTCCTGAATCATTGATATTTATGTTTGCAAATTTTTGTCTGTTGTGTAAATGAAAACATCAGGCCCCAGATCTACAATATGAACCTGTAATGAGCTCTATTTCCATACCCCTTTGGTGGTAAGCTCTCATCATTTTATTTTATACCTCCTACCGATACGCATAAAGAAAAAAGGTATCAACTTTCAATAGCATCTACAGTTTACAGCAAAACAGAAAGCAATTTTGAGGGTGAATTCTTCTCCCCCCCCATTCTGTTAACAGTGGACTCATTTGTCAAATGGACCACTTTTGACAAAAGAGAAATACAGAAAAAACAATAATAACGAAAAGGAAATTTTTAGCGTTATTTCCAAAAACAGTTCAAGCAATTTCAGTGTGGTTTTGGTAGTGTGGCATAGACAGAAGATAAATGCTTTTCTTAACCGTGTGCTGATACGCAAGGGACAGGAAAGGGTAATAAATTGTCAGTTGTTGCTTTTACTAAAGAGAAGCAAAAGAAAATAGGACCAATTCTGATATTCGCGCTGGTTTAGTTGGATGGCAGAAAGAGTCAGGCTCCCCACAACTTGGGCTTCGTAATCCTATTGGGAAAAGCCTTCCACAAAAAAATGTGAGGACTTGAAGGATCACATTGAGAATCCTTAAAAAGACCAATGAGGAGTTGAATCCTTGAGATGACCAATGGGAAGTTGGAGACTGGCTCATTTTTGCACATTCAGTGCTTTGGGAAAGCTGGAGAAAAAATTGGGGTGCATTGTGGTGAGAGCTAGGTGTGACCACTGCAGACCCCCGTCCAACCACTCAGCTAGAGCAGGCAGCAGCTGAAATCATCTGGCTCAAGTCTGCCCGGAGGAGAGCTGAGTCTTAATTTCTTGGTGTGTGTAATCCTACCCATCATCACTTGCTAGAAGTCAAGGTCAGCTAGTATACTATTTTGCCTTAGAAAGTTGGAGAAGGCAGATGGACAGGTGGTATAGAGTAGAGCTTCCCTCTCTAGCAGGTGCCCTGTCTGCCTGCTGTGGGGACATTGTGTTTGTCAGTGCGGTGGGTGCAGGGTCTCAGCAAAATTCAGGGTGAGCTTTTGCCATCTTGGAAACATCGATTTTTCACGGTGCATCACAACCACCCAGAGAACTCTGAAGATGCAGATGCCTAGATCTGACCCCTCCCAACGCAAACACACTGAATCAGAAGGTTTCAGAAAAAGACTAGGAATATGCATTTTTCACACGCTCCCAGCTGAAACTCTGAAACTCTCTGCTCTGATCATTTCTTTGAGGAAGGACTTGATTTCTTTTTCAGGGATGATGTCATGTCACTGACCACTGAAAAAATATACACATATGCATGTGTAGTGTTTGTGTGCATTTATTTGTACATATATATCTTTTTTGAAAAGATGCATATATGAGTTTTTTTGAACATATAAGAAGTGAGATATTTGTGCCTGTTTTTTTAATATTGTAAAATATATCTGCAGTGTATTTTGTTCACTTGGTTTCCATGATCATTTGAGTAAACCATTTCTTCCCATTTATTTTCTTCTGCTATGTAGTCATTCAAAAACCATAGTCTTTTTTTTTTACTTTTTTCTTGTTAATTATTGATTTCAAAATAGCTCTTTCTATTAATAGACTTTCTTAATTCCTATAATATTTTTTTTTCTTCTTTTACCACAAAAGTTACTAGGAGAGGCACTCAGCTTGGCCAGCTCAAGAAAAACATGTTTTTTCCTATTTTGTCTTTCTAAAAATAATCATGGTTATATATTTGCTTAAAATTATGATGAGTCTCAAATCTAAACATGACTTTGAACTGTAGATCCACTTAGGTTCTGTTTCACTGGGAAGGTGTGGATTCATTCTTAAAAAAGGAAAAGATTGTGGATCCTATGAGATACTCAGATACGAGAGGATGTTTCTCTTAACCTCTTACTCTCCTTGTAGTCGTTTGTCTACATCTGTATTATCCTTAACTAGGAGGGTTTATTTCCAAGTACGCTCATTAGTGTTTTTTGTTGTTATTGTTTGCTTTGTTTAATTGCATCATATACTTTAAGTTTTAAAAGTTTCTAATTTAAACTTTAAGTTTCATTATAAGGTTACCTTTAAACAGAAAGCCTGTTTTCTGGAGTGCCATAGAGAGTTTGTCAGGAGGGGCTACGTCTGTCCTTTAATCGGGCGCTGTTTTATGTACATAATAAAAATGATTTCTGCCTGCTTATCAGATCTGCCTATGGGCTCATAAATTCTCTTCATCCTGGCACTTCTGGTGAAGGGCATCCTACATGTGCTGTCAAGAACATCAAGTTCAAAATCACTTCCAAATGTGATAAAATAACCAGAATTGTTTGTGAAAAGGGCCAAAAACTTGGTAAAAACCGGAATCGAAAGACTCTTACAATGTAGAGGGAGAAAGGGGACTGTCTCTTTGAAAATAAATGTGAAGAAGAAATGTTCTCATATTTCTTTTTATTAATGCTTAAGCTATGAAGAGGCCCGTCCACGTTTCTGTCTCGCTATAAATGAGATAACCTGGTGGGACCCCAGACCACTCGGTTGTCAGTTTGCGGAATGGTTTCTCTCTGCTTGAAACACAATCCACTCATTCCACAGATTGACCTAATGGATAGGAGTCCACTTTATAAGTGAAATTAATTTAGATCATTTTGGTGACAACTCATAAAGACAGAATCAAATGGTGACATCATTTTGTCAGTGATATAAATACGTGATAGAAAGATTGAATGAAGGGATGGACATTAATTTATCTATGGTTCTTGGATACTGGTCATTCAAGTAGACTTACACTGTCTATACAAATACACAAGATCTTTTAAAACATTGTCCTGGGTACATGTCTAAGAGCACATACATTACATGAAGCTATACATTAAAATACTATAGGATCAGGAAACAGGTATTCTTAACATTTGTAGTAAAACCCTATTGATCCATATTGGATCTTTCTTGACATGTTCTTGTGGGGCGTCCGTGTATGTATGTGTATGTGTGTGTGTATGTGTGTGTGTATGTGTGTCTCATTTCATTTTGTGTTGCTGTAACAGAAAACCTGAGGCTGGGTCATTTATAAAGAAAAGAGATTTATTTGACCCATAATTTGGGTGGCTGAAAAGTCCAAACTTTGGCAGCTGCATCTGGTGAGGATTCTAGGCTGCTCCTACTATGGCAAAGAGCAGAAGGGGAGTGAGTGTGCACAGATATCACGTGGCAAGACAGGATGCAAGAAAGAGAGGAACTGGGGAATCCAGACTCTTTAACAGCCTGTGCTCTCAGGAACTAATCCCTTCCCGAGAGAGGGAGAACTCACTCACACCTGTGGGAGGGCATGAATCTATGCATGAGGGATTTGCCCCGTGACACTTTCCACTAGGCCCCAACTCCTAACACCACCACATCAGGATCAAATGTCAACATGAGTTTTGGTGGGGACAACCCATACCCAAACGTAGCGGTATATATTGATATACGGTTGAGCTTGAACAATGTGGGTTTGAACTGTGTGGGTCCACTCACGCGAGGATTTTTTTCAGTAATAGTTACACTGGGTGTGCCTACCTCTGCTGCCTCCCCTTCCTCCTCCTCGACTTCTTCCACCTCTGCCCCCCAGGGACGGCAAGACCAATCCTCCCTTCCTCCTCCTCCTCCTCAACCTACTCAGTGTGAAGACGATGAGGATGAAGATTGTTATGATGATCCACTTTTGCCTAATGAATGACGCTACGGTTTAGATGTTTGTCCCTTCCAAACCTCATGTTGAGAGTTGATCTCCAGGGATGGAGGTGGGGCCTATGGGGAGGGGTTTGGGTCATGGGGGCGGATGCCTTATGGATAGATTAATGCCCTCCCTTAGAAGTGGCTTCTCACCCTGTTAGTTCCCTTGAGAACTGGTTGATAAAAAGAGCCCGGTGCCTCCTTCCTGTCCGTCTTGCTTCCTTTCCTGCCGTGTGGTCCCAGCACAGTCAGCTCCCTTTGCTTTCTGCCTTGAGTGGAAGCAGCCTGAGGCCCTCACCAGGTGCCTAATCTTCAGCCTTCCAGCCATCACATTCGTTAGCCAAATAAACCTTTTTCCTTTACGAATTACCCAGTCTCAGGTATTTTGTTATAGCAACTCAAAATGGACTAAAACGATAGTAAATGCATTTTTCTCTTCCTTATGATTTTCTTAATAACATTTTCTTTTCTCTAGCTTATTTTATTATGTGAACACAGTATATAATACATATAACATACAAAATATGCATTAATCAGCTGTTTCTTTTATATTCTCGGTAAGGCTTCCAGTTGATAGCAGGGTACTAGTAGTTAAGTTTTTGGGCAGTTAGAAGTTACACATGAGTTTTTAACTCTACAAGAAGTTGGCACTCATAAGCCCTGTGTTATTCAAGGATCAATTGTATGTATAAAATCTCATCTCCTGAATGTTATACTATAATTAATATTAAACACATGTCTTTCCTCAAATGTGATTATCTATATAGTGATCTTGATTTGGAGGTGGAAAAAGCTTAGAGTAAATTTAAGCAAATAATATATATCACTTTTCATTCTATACATTTTATGTTTCTTACTGGCAGAATTGTTTCTTGAACATCTAACAGTATTTTCTAATTGGTACCTCTCTCACCCACCTAGAAAATTTTCTACAATCGAAACAAAAGTTGGGGGATGGGCATGCTTGTAGCTCTGGCTTAGGTGAGCCAAAGGCATTATATGTAACCAACATGTTTGTGCCCCCATAATATTCTGAAATTAAAAGAAAAAGTTGGCTTGAAATTTGTCAAAGTATCCTGCCTTCACATTTAGAATAAATGTTTTATATGAGAAAGTTAAATTAATGTATCATCTTCTATAA
>NW_012139191.1:4368960-4380847 GCF_000956105.1 Propithecus coquereli | reverse complement strand
CAGTTCACAATTACATTCTAGAACATCTTCAATTAGTTCAATTTAACAATTGTAGTATTATAAAAATCCAAAATAACAGTGAAAAAAGAAACAAACAAAACCTCTTCAAGTGACCACAGTGACAAGCATGCTGATGCAGGATTTGAGAATTGTTGGTTTCCTCCCCCATTTGGCTTTGTTACTTGCTCTAGCAGGGTCAGGGATGGGTCAGGTAACTACTTGGGGACAAATGAGGTAACTCTTTGGGGACAACTCAAGCAACCTGATGGGTCTCAGTTTTATCTTATGTTAAATGGGAAAATCAAACTAAGTGATCTCTTTCTGGAACCTTCCATTTTTAATAGCCATGTTTCAATGATACTATGAAATGTTAAAGAAATATTAAAAGAAAATGACTCAGAAGAAAAATTACAGGTTGAAATGGATTTGAGAATTGAAGCAGGAATTGTTGGCAAGTCTTTGCAATATACTTTGGGGTCCAACTGGTGCATTATGTTGAGAATTAAGAGTGAGAAGTGTTTAGATATCTTACAACAGTTTTTGATTGAAGAGGAATGATTGATCAGAAGGAGTTAAATGTTTTTGGTTTGATGATTCATATGTAAAACACCTTATTTGTTTGCAAAGACTTAAGCAATATGTGCATTTTCTTATGTTATTCATTGTGATGCAGGGGCCTCCTCACAAGGCCCTAGGATTCTTGTGTTACACAGGATAATTGACACCTCCTGAAGCCATGCAGCAGGGAGCCCTGGTGGATTTCCAGTCTATCACTGTAGGCTCCACTATACGAAATGCTGATTTGAATGAGATGCTGCTGTTGTATCAGTCTCAGGAAGTCACTGGAAATTCTCAGAAGGGAGGAGTCGATCCTCAGATAGTGCGTATGCCCCCTCTGAGATATAAGAGGTGACCCCCCCCAGTACTAGCGTAAGGAAAACCCTCAAGTATATAAACAAAAGCGCTTGGCAGAGTTCTAAAATCTAGAAACAAATGTGATATGTTCTGTTTCTTCTTTTATTTTTAAATTCCACAAATAGAAACTGTTCCTAAGAGGCTTTGCCCTTTAATCCTAGCTGATTGTTAAGTGATTTGTTGTTTTACAATTAAGTGCAGATGGTTTTGAACAGTAATCAGATAAACAAAGACGCTTAGTGATGATGGTTCAATTTCCGGGTTGGATTTGCATCCTAATCCTCCTCTAAAAAAATTAGAAAGCTGTTTCCAGATGATCTGTAATTTTTTTTAAACTATAATGGCTGCAATACATCAGTTCTTAAGCATAGAAAATAATGCCCATTATTATGTTGGGTGAAAAGAAAGCTTTTTAAGAGCATTACATATAATAGTAGTCTTAACACTATGTATATGGCATAAATCATTGTGAAATTTGTTCAGAACAGTAGGTAAAAAAAAGTGAAAACACCTAAAGATCGCGTATGTGCCAGTTCTCTAGATAAAATAAGAAAGAATTTTCCCACAGATTTGGTCACCTGTATTAGACTTAAATGTAGTTTGAGATCTGGTTCAGATGAAAAGCAGATGAAGCAGTTAACCTTTGGCAGTAGCATGCAGGTGGAATCGCTGAGATAAAATATTTGGTCGTTGAAGAAGACAGAAATATTTCTAATGCGTAGGGAATTTCAGGACAGTCAGTGTGTCAGATTCTATATGTTGCTCACACTGGGAGCGATAGGTAGGTCTACAGATGTTCCTCAGTAAATCACTATTTCTAGGAGATGTGAGTTTCCAGTTTAATCAGAACTGAGAAGTGCAGTGTGCTTCTCTTCCTGACTCTCACCATGGATCTGAAGCATCCATCTCACCCATTGGGTGGATCTGGGAAGGGGGAAAGAAATGCTGTAATTCTTCTAGCTCTTTCTCTGTGGAACTTCCCCTTTCCGTTTGGATGTCTCCACTTTTGGAGACCTGATGTTTCTTGTCTTAGTCTGTTTGTGCTGCTATAACAAACTACCTTAGACTGGGTAGTTTATCAACAATTGTCAATGGAAAAGAGCACAAACTCTGTAAAATAATTAAAGGAGGTTTATTCTGAGTTGAATATGTGTGACCATGGCCTGGAGAGCCAGGCTCAAGAAGCTTTGAGCAACTGGTCTCACTGTGGTTGGGTTAGAGTTTGGTTTTATACATTTCAGGGAGACAGGGATTACACGTAAAGTCATAAATGAATACATGGAAGATGTGCATTGGTTTGGCCCAAAAAGGCAGGACATCTTGAAGCAGGGGATTACAGGTTATAGGTGGGTTTAAAGATTCTTTGAGTTGTAATTGGTGAAAGAAATGAAGCTAAAGGCTTGGAATGTTTTACGTTAAGATAAGGAAGTCTATTAATCAGAGACAAGCCACTGGACAATTAAGTAAACTGAGGACCTACAGGTGTGCTTTAAACTTTGCCTTGCATAGCCTTGTGCCTGTTAATGAGTTACAAAGGATATCTCCAAGAAGGGAAGTTGAGGAATGTCAGACCTCCGTTCCCATGGCCAGCAACTCAGCTTTAGGGTATTTTTGGGATGCCCTTGGCTAAGAGAAGGTCCATTCAGTTGCCTGGGGGGCTTAAGATTTTATTTTAGTTCACACAATGCAAATTTATTTCTCATGTTCTGGAGGCCTGGGAGTCCAAGATCAAGGCCCTGGCAGGTTCAGTGTCTGGTGAGAGCTGCTCTCTGCTGCTACATCCTTCAGAGGAGACTAATGCTGTGTCCTCACCTGGCAGAAAGGATGGAAGGGCAAGAGAACACTCCCTTCAACTTCCAGCCCTTTTATAAGGCACTGATGCATTCATGAGAGTGGAGCCCTTATGACTTAGTCACCACCCAAAGGCCACACCTCTTAACACTGCTGCATGGGGATTAAGTTCCAACATGAATTTTGGAGGATACATTGTCGAAGGACAATGTATCCATAGCACTTCTTCTAGGACAGGGTGGTAATAGCATTGGATCACCTGGATCCAATGGATTGGGGTGGCTCCAGCATTCATCTTTTAAGCTTTTCCTTTAAATCCTATAAAGCAGCTGAACAAGAAGAATCATCCTTTAAAATTGGACCCATCAGATCAGCTGTCCTGGTGCAGCTTTCACACGCAAAGACAAATGGATGTGGCCTGTGCAGATCTTGCCCACGTACATCATGATCATATGATATCCTAGACTCTGCTGGGGTCATTGGGAACCTGCAAAATAGGGATATGGTGCTTCCCTTGAACCATACTTTAATTTGTTATTCAAAATATTTCAGGAGGTTGGCTTTGATCTGAATGCATTTCTTCTAAAAATTTAGGTCTCACTTTTACCAGAACTGAGCTGGAGCCTACATGGTATGCGCAGTAAAATTCCCTATTAATTCTTACTCTTTAGATTAAAAGAACATAAGGCATTTGGCATTTCCTACATGCTGGTTGTGGCAGGCAGAATTTTAAGATGACCTCCAAAGACCCTTGCCCTGGTATCCTCTCCTCCCCTTGAGTGTGGAGGGACCTGTGAACATGCCAACATCTCATTCCTATGATTATTTGACATTATATGCAAAAGAGATTTTGCAGATGTGGTTAAGGTCCCACATAAGCTGACCTTAAGATAGGGAGATTCTAGGGTAGGCCTCACCTGCATGAAAGCCCTTTAAATCTGGGTCTAGAGGTCAAAGCATGAGAAGGAATGGAGGTAGGGGGAGGAGGACATGTGGCAAGGAATGTAGGTGGCTTCCTGGGAGAAGATAGCAGCCTCCAACTGACATCCAGCCAGCAAATGGGGCCTCAGTCCTCAATCCACAAGGTGCTGAATTCCGCCAACAAGAATGAGGTTGGAAGCAGAGTTTCCCCAGAGCTTTCCAATAAGAACCCAGCCTTGTAGCATCCTGCAAAGAGAACCCAGTCTCGCTGTGCCGGACATCTGGTGTGCAGAACTGTCAGCTAGTCGGTGCACACTGTTTTATTTCAGCTGCCAAACCTGTGGAAATCGGGTGCACGGCAGTAGAAAACAAATACACAGGCACATCAGTAGTTAATCAGACCATTTTATGTCTTTGATTATTAATTATTCCAGCTCAGATCCACCCTCTAGACTGCGCCATGGTAACCGAAGCTGGGATTGTGAAGACCTCGTCTCCTTCGCAAGCTCCATCAGGCTCTGCCGATCGGGGCCCCTGGCATTGTCTGGGAGGCTGCAGGAGGGAGAAGGGGCCAGTTGCCACCTGCTAACTCCTGTCTCTCAGAAGCACTAAGCAACAGCCCTCTACCCTAGTAGTGTCAGTTTGGGCTGTGGTTTCCAAACTTCAAAAATCAGCCTAATCACACTTTCTCAGAGATACAAACTCCAGCCAGCAGCATCCTCTATTCAGCGGTCTGAAATCACAGGGTCCCTCCTCCAAGATCGTGAGGTTAGAACCTTGCATGGCCCTTGGAGGTCAGAGCCCAGCTCTCGGGCCCTTTCCCCAGGCCCCTAGGTTGTAATAACCCCACCGGATTTACGAACTCTCTGAAACCTTACAGCCCTGCAGTTAGCTCTGAAGCCTCAGCGTCTTCTTTTTGCCTTTTCCTTTCTCCAATATCAAGTTAACAGTTCACATTAAATTCTCTCTGCTAAAATAATGGATGCGGTTTCTCTCGCCCTGGCTTGGCCTGACTGATGTCCTCCTTGCCTTTTCGTGAGTCTCATGGTGTACATGGGAAGATGGGATCACAAAACCTCAGGGCAGCCACAGCCCCTTTTGGAGAGAGGGGCTTCGACCTTCTGAATCCCACTCCCCAGCTGCAGAATGTTCTGTTTCGCTGAGGATCAGTGTGGCCCTCCGCGGTGAAGGGCTGGCCTGGTGTCTGGGTGCTCCTGGAAGACCAGCCTTTTAGGCCGTGAGCCTGGGAGCACACCCTCCGCGGAGGCAGCCGACTTCGACCTCACCTCCAGGTATTGAACCAGCCCATCAGAGGATGAGGATCTTTAGAAACATCGTCCCTCTCGGAAGTGTAGACCTTGATGAATACCTGGTGTGGTCGTCCCACTCTGGGGACGCTCAGCACTTTCCCCTGCTGTCAGAGAAACCCGGAGTAGGGAAACTGAGGCCTGGATGATTGTAGAGTCCTCGCGATGCCTCTTGCTGCAGTGTAGCCCAGCTGCCCGCCTGCCACCCATTCCCATCGGTCACTTCGCCCATTCCTTGCTCCCTAAGCTGAGGCCCCTGACCTGCCGGCCTGGACAGATCCGCCCAGGAATCCCTGGAGGTGTGGCTGCAGCAACTGTGTATCTTGGTCGGTTAAATTAAGTTTAGCCCAAAGCTGCCTCCTTACGTGTTTTAAATTTGGCCGACAGGTTTTTCGATACATAGTGAACTGTCACCTAACCACGTGTGTAAACAGACTGTGACCCACTCTCGTAACATGTAGTGGAGTCTCAGCCAATCACAGCAGCCAGCTGCTCAACATGTTCAAGGGGCAGACGCCAGCTGTAGCCAGTCCAGCTGCTTCTGTACCTCGCTTCCCTGTTTTCTGCAGGTCGCTTTCCTTTTCCTCTCCATAAATATTACCCGACCACGTGGCAGCCCCAGAGTGGCTCTGAACCTCTTGTGATTCAGGGAGCTGTCTGAGCCACGAATTGTTCTTTGCTCAATTAAATCCTGGTAAATTTAATTTGTCTAAAGTTTTTCTTTTAACAGCCAGGACTACTCTACAAAAACATTGCACGAAGCACATGGTGTGGTCCTTGGGAATATCTCCTTGAATGGGAAGAAGGGACTGTCCTAAGGAAGAATGGCAAGGATTGGTGGCAATTTTGATGGAAAAGCGATGTTTATATGCAAAAGGATTCACAATGATTGTGCGAAGTTTCACTGAGTTTTTAGTAAAATATTTTTAAATATTTGACTGAGAGGCAGAAGGCCCCAGGGGCTAGGGCAGCTCAGAGAAAGGGTGTTCGTTGAGTATCTTTGAGTGTCAAGCCTGGGCTAGATGTTGCTTTGGAGCTTTGGCCCCAGTGACCAATGACTAGCTGGATACTGGACATGTCCTGTATAATAGGACTAGTATTTTGGTAGGACTCTTTTCATGTGTAAATAAAATCAGGAACTCAAAGGACCAAGCACGGGGCTTGAGACTTCATAGACCTTCAGTAAAGCAAAGCTCTTTGCTTAACAATTCATTATTTCATTCATTTCAGCACTTCATTCATTAACTTTTATATGTCAGCATGTAAAGGACACAGTGCAATGTTGACTTAGCTGGCACAAATTTTGTCAACCTACAGATCGGGATTTATTGGTGCTATTTATCTCTTCTTGCATGGTGCACCTCCAAGAGGCTTGTCTGTCTCCACCATTTCACCCCAGCCCTGTCCCTGTTTGCTTAGGTGCAGTTACCACAAAAAGTCAGTATAACAGATTCAGTCTTTTTGTTTAATAAGGAGAAAAATGAGCTGGAGTGTGATTTATCCCAAAATGTAACACCTTGTAAACGGAAGAGGCAGGACTAGAACCTGGGTCTTCCCTACCCAAGGGTGTGTCCTTTCATGCTGCCTGACTACATCAGTGTGGTTGGCACCATAATAAAATAAAGACGTAATTGATCTGACTCAGGACCACAAATACACGTTCAAGGGAACTTTATTTTATTTAGTGTGGTTATAGGAACGGGCAAGGATGGTCACATGAGGACCACCACTGACCCTTCTCAGCTGTTCTCCTCCTCAGCACAGGTAGTGGGAACCTCACACACCCAGCTGCGTTTTTTAAATCTCAAAGTAAATGACTGAAGGATCTGCTCGCGTATCTGGAATGAAAATTTAATACCTTGGTCTATTTGGAGCTCAGCCAATACCTCAGGACTGTTCTGCCGAGCTTGTTTTACTTACAAATTGAATACATGCATCTTTAAATTTTTTTTTGTATTCTCACAAAACATGGCATTCTTTATATTTTACTCTGTTTGGGCTCTTCCATGGCTTTTGGAAAATGCACTATATTTTTAACTCTTTGGATGACTTTCAGATAAAGTTTCAAGTGACTATCCTTAACATGTTAATTTGTCTTCCAAAAGACAATTATACATACCAAAGTCATGCCTACTTAATGGTACTTTAGAAGAGAGGGCTAGTTTAACGACCACTATTTAGGAAGTGGGGGCCGTGACCTGGGACTTTCAAACACATTCCATTCAACTCTGCAGCTTGAGAAAGGAGGTAAGAGGAGAAGGCCTCAGAATTAAATACTGCTTTAATAAAAGTGGAGGTGGTTTCAGGAGCTTGCTTCTGCTGGTGAGCTCTTTCTCTGATAATTTAGAAGAGGAAATACAAACTCAATATATTTCTATTTTATATATCTATTGTACTGGTTTATTTTCAATTGGAAATTAATTACCCTGGGATTTTCAATTGCTCATGGCCCATTACCAGTTACCTACAATCTCGCAGCAGAGCAGGAAATCAGACGCGAGCGCTTTGAGATGAGCCGGTTTAGCATTTACTTACTTAGTTAAAGATCATCACCAAGCAGAACCCCCTGGGAGGAGTGGATGGCTCATTGGGCCCCATGGGGAGGGCGGTAATTAAACTCTGAAGGCAGCACTGATGTTCAGCTAAAAGCTGGTCTTTAAATAGTAATACACTTGCCTTGTAAAGTGGTAGGCCCTCGGGTGGCTGTTGACACAGTGTGAGGAGCTGGCACTTTTTTATATAAAAGCCAAATTGAAGAAACTGTTATGAACTCATCTGCATAAAGCAATATGATTCTGCCTGAGGGTGCAGGCAACGGGGAGTGATTAACCAACCGGCTCTCTCCCTGCTCCTCTGCAGCGCTGCTCACATGCCACTTGTCACTAAAAAATTGGAGACGCCATATGCCAGGCTGCCTCTGCGGGCACCCCTTGCTGATAACGCGCGGAGGAAGTCCTCCCGACGCGGGGCTGGAGGCCGCTGTGCGGCGTCTGCCTGCCTAGCAAAGGCTGCCCGGGCCATGCAGCCTTCCTCCCCGCCTTTCCCGGCAAGGACACCCATCGTTCCAGGGAATGCGGCAGAGACCTTGCGAGTCTGCCTGAATGATTCGAGGCGCATTTGAAGGATGGCGGAAGCATTGCTCCAGAAACCGAGCGTCCGGACTGTTCCTCTCCTCCCCGTGCGCAGGGCCGGGGTGGTACATGCGGAACAGGGTGCCCTGTAGCTGGGTTCCATCCCCCGCCTTCCAATTCCGCTGATGCCTTCCTTGTTGTGCAGGGTGACTCAGGAGGGTGCCACTTCCTCCTGCACCCCTTCGATTGCCCTTAAAACCCATTTTGTGTTGTGTCTCTCCATTTTCTGTGCTCCGTCAGTTATGCAAACCTCTTTAGCTCCAGTGTGTAAGCAGCGCATTAAAATTTTAACCCCGAGGAGAATGATCTTCATGCGGCCTGACAGCGCGGCCCAGTCCCGGGATGTAAAAAGGAGAGGGCCGTGGCTGGCTTTGCAGGAATTAGCTTTCAGGAGAAGGTTTGGGTGCAGGGTGGCTTCTCTGGGCTGATTTGATCATAGGCTGCCGTTTCATCTCCCCTCAGTCACCAGAATTTGGACCCTTCTAAAAGCAGGCGCTTGAGCAGGGAGAAAGGAAGACGGTGTTGTAGGGTGTGGAGGGAAAAGCGACCGCAGATGGGGAAGCAGCTGCCTTTCCCGCTGCTGCTGGCTTCACCCTGGGGACAGTGAGGGAACGTCAGCCTCTGGGCTGCCCTCCCTGGGACAGGTGGGGCTGGGGACAGAGGATGGCAAAGGTTTTCCCCTGACTAAGAGCTCGCTGCTTTGGTTGCTTTGCTTGATGTGACAGGGAATTTGGACGGGGTGGACAGGGGCCCCTAGAAGAAATGCTCCCCAGTAACTTGGCCTCATAACTTGGCGGCAGCCTTTGCAAAGTACCCTCCAGGCCCAGTCTCGGGAGCGAAGCCAGCCTCTCACCAGCGCCTCCTGGAGAGGCACTGCAGGGAGGGACAAGATTAACTTCCCTTAGGAGGACCTGGACTTCCCATTATTTCTATGGGTTTTGGGATGAGGTCTACAGTGACTTGATCCCAATAAATATTAGGTGAATCACAAATCCAACTGTAGGAAATGCCAATTGCAGATTTGTGTTAAATTAATCAAACTTATTTCAATTTTTTAAGAAAAGTGGATGGGCTGCATCTCAAAGGAAGATAACCTACAAACCAAAGGCCAATTAAGGCGTAGGTATGGACTAGGGAGGGAAACTGCATTTATGTGCTAACCCCTCTGTGCCAGGAGCCATGCTGGGGGGAAGCTGTACCCTGGGGTGCAGGAATTATCATGCCATGATCCTCATGTGGAAACTGGGGCTCAGAGGAGTCTAAGTGACTCACCCAAGGTCAAGAGGCAGGGAAGTGGCTGTCATTTGAATCCAGAGCTGTCAGACCTAACGCCCATAGGTGCGCCACTCTGCATTTTGCTTCTGGCCAGAGCCTGCCCAATGGGCTGGTTGAGATGTCCCTAACTGGGCAGTGGCCATCCCCTGTTATGTGCCTTGACCCAGGATATGCTGCTATGCCAGTGTGACCCAGTGGCCTCCATGGTTTCGTGCCTTGGGATTCAAGCTCTGAGGCATTTTATAAGAGCATTGATCTCATTCTTGAGGGCTCCACCCTCATGACCTAAGCACCTCTCAAAGGCCCCACCTCCTTCTACCATCACCTACTGGGGGTTAGTATTTCAACACATGACTTTTAGAGGAACACAAACAACAGATTCTTAAATTTTGAATTGTAGCCCCTACTTTACCTTTTTTGTAGGCATGCTTTTCATTAAATGAAAGTGAACACATGACTAAGTTTTCTTCTTTGAAGAAAAATGATACCTGCCTCTTATTTGGGCAAAAACATTATCCTTCCATTTGACTATCAAATGCAAATTGAAAGATAATTTTCATTTGGAAAAATTCAACTGATACATTTATAACAACAACAGCAGTAATGGCTGCTACAGTCGTTTCCTAGGGCCGTCATAGCACAGGAGAACAAACTGAGCGGCTTCAAACAATAGAAGGTTTTCTTTCATGGTTGTGGAGGCTGTAAGCTCAAAATGAAGAGGCCAGCAGGGCCACATCCCTCTGTTCTTGGCATTCCTGGGCTTGTGGCCACATCAGTCCAGTCAGTGCCTGCATCTTAGAGTCACCTGGTGGTCCTCCCTGTGTCTCTCTGCGTGTCCTCCTCTTCTTACAAAGGCACTGGTTGTGGGAGTCAGGGCCCACCCTAAATCCAGGATTATCTTATCTCAAGAGCCTTACCTAATTACACCTGCAAAGACCTGATTTCCAAATAAGGCCACGTTCTCAGGTCCCAGGTGAACATGAATTTGAGGGGTGACGCTATTTAACTTAGCACCACTGCAATTTGTCCAGAGGTTCCAATGTGCCAGACTCTCCTCCAGGCGATTTTCATACACGTTAGCAGAGTTCCTCGCATACTTCCCGGTGCACTCCGTGACCAAGGGCTCACTCCCAATCTCTAGAACCCTGTGGGGTGAATCCTTTTCATTCCCATTTTACAGATGACGGACCTGAGACTCAGAGGCCTCTAACTGCCAGGTTAGAGCTGATCCCATGGGCTGTGTGCCCACAGAGATGGCTCTGACTCTGCCATCCCCCTCCAGAGGTTTCTCCAAGGCCCGCCGGGTTCCCTGCTGTGCCCCAAGCCTGCTCAGTTCCTCTGGGTGGTCCCCGGCCCTGACACCCACCGTGCACCACCCACTGCCCGCCACCGCGAAGCTTCTCCCTGGCTCCTGGAGAAGCTGTGGAAAGTTCAGCCCTCAAGAATGAGATCAATGCTCTTATAAAATACCCCAGAGCGTGACTCCCAAGGCAGGAAACCATGGAGGCTGCTGGGTCATGCTGGCGTAGCAGCATTTCCTGGGTCAAGGTGTGTATCTGGGGACGGCCACTGCCCAGTTAGGGACATCTCAAGTGTAACGCCAAGGCCCCTCATTCCCATCATCTGCTTTGGTAAGCTCAGCTCACACTCCCTAAGACCTCGAATGGGCATTTGTTTTCTGTGGAACACACATGTTCAAAGATAAAAAATTAACTTTTGAAAGAGAAAAAAAGAAGTGCTCTTCTTAGCTAGGTAGATGAGGGAAATTAACAAATACCACTGAGAGTAGCAATATTATATTTACGGAGATTTTTAATGAGGTAAATGTACGTGAAATATAACTTTTAAAAAAGGAAGCCGTGAATAATAACAGAAGTTGTCATACTTTGATTGTTCTGGGACAGTCCTAAAATTATGAAAGTAAAGCTTGCTGGCCAGGTGACCAGAGACTCATGAGAAATACTAATTCGATATCACTTTGGAGGTGCAAGAATAATACCAAGTAGACAGGGTCGGGAGGCTTCCTCAAGCTGGGACTCAGTTTCCCCTGGTAGATTGGGGGTCCCTCCCCATTCTTGTTCTCCACAGACCCGGGGCTGCTCCCCTTCTCCTGAGTCTGAATAAAGGTGTGACAGTGCTCAGTGCATCCCCCAGGAGGGGTCCTTTGTGGTGGGACCTGAGCCCCCCTGGGTTCTGTTTCCAGGTCATGAGTCCAATGCCCTGTGACTCTGATCGACTTAGCTAATGGCCACCTGGACGCAAATGGTGGCTCCAAGTGGCCATCTTGACATTCCTTGCCCCCATCCCTATTATTCATTGGTGGAATTAGGGAAGTGGCAGGACATTTAGGCATTTGAGGTGTTGGGTGTTTGTGTGTCAGGTTTGAACAGTTAGGGCATTTGGACACACACTCTCAGAAGGGAGAATAGTCTCACTTGTCTAATCTTTAGCGTGTCAAATATTTTAAATACTTAAACATATTTTGCATGCAATAAGTATGTATTCTGTATTCTTTTTTAAAATAGCTAAACACATTTCATTTGGTTT
>NW_012139191.1:4356710-4368910 GCF_000956105.1 Propithecus coquereli | reverse complement strand
TAAAAAGGAGGCCGTGAATAATAACAGAAGTTGTCATACTTTGATTGTTCTGGGACAGTCCTAAAATTATGAAAGTAAAGCTTGCTGGCCAGGTGACCAGAGACTCATGAGAAATACTAATTCGATATCACTTTGGAGGTGCAAGAATAATACCAAGTAGACAGGGTCCGGAGGCTTCCTCAAGCTGGGACTCAGTTTCCCCTGGTAGATTGGGGGTCCCTCCCCATTCTTGTTCTCCACAGACCTGGGGCTGCTCCCCTTCTCCTGAGTCTGGATAAAGGTGTGACAGTGCTCAGTGCATCCCCCAGGAGGGGTCCTTTGTGGTGGGACCTGAGCCTCTCTGGGTTCTGTTTCCAGGTCATGAGTCCAATGCCCTGTGACTCTGATCAACTTAGCTAATGACCACCTGGACACAAACGGTGGCTCCAAGTGGCCATTTTGACATTCCTTGTCCCCATCCCTATTATTCATTGGTGGAATTAGGGAAGTGGCAGGACATTTAGGCATTTGAGGTGTTGGGTGTGTATGTGTCAGGTTTGAACAGTTAGGGCATTTGAACACACACTCTTAGAAGGGAGAATAGTCTCACTTGTCTAATCTTTAGCATGTCAAATATTTTAAATACTTAAACATATTTTGCATGCAATAAGTATGTATTCTGTATTCTTTTTTAAAATAGCTAAACACATTTCATTTGGTTTGTTGATTGTCTACCTTTACAAATAAGTCAGATAAGTATCTCAGGGAGCTTATAGTGTACTAAGGGACATGCCACACAGTGTGATCTGGAACACTAAAGAGGTACAGGTGAGGTTCTGTGACTCACAAGATGACATTTATTCAGAGCTCTTTTCTGGGATCATTTCTGGGTGAAGATTGGCCAGGTAGTATTATGACATAACACCAGGCTGGGAAGACCTGAAGTCTAGTTGCGGTGTCAGTATCTAATAACTGGAACCTTAAGCAACTTGCTCTCTCTGAGTCTTTTGTTTCCTCACTGGAAAAACGAGTGTCTTAGTCCATTTGGGCTGCTATAACAAAGTGCCATAGACTGGATAGCTTATAAACAACAGATACCTATTTCTCACAGTTTTAGGGGCTGGATATCTGAGATCAGGCTGCCAGATTTGTTATCTGCTGAGACCTCACTTCCTGGTTTTCAGACAGCAGCTTTCTCATTGTATGGTCACATGGCAAAGAGCAGAGAGAGAGGGGTGGGGGGGGGGAGTGGGAAACATGCTCTCCTGTCTTTTTATAAGGGCACTAATCCAAGTCCTGAGGGCTCCACCCTCATGACCTAATCACCTTCCGAAAGCCCCACCTCCTAATGCCATCGCATGAGGGGTTAGGATTTCTACATATGCATTTTGAGGGGAAACAAACTTTCAGTCCATGACAATGAGCAATGAGCACAATTTAAAAACCATTGATCTAACTTCCGCAACATTTGGTGGTAGACACTGGGCCTCCAAATGTATTCCTTATGACATTCTTAACCCTAAAATTTTTCTCTTATTACAGCTTCAAATTCATGTTGAATAGGTCATTTCCAACCATGTCTATAAATATTAATAGCATTTAACTTTCCTTTTTGGTATTAAATGTTTATTTTTTGAAACATTATACATATTTTTAATAATCAAGTATAAATCTGTTAGTCAATTAGACAACACATAGACAGATGGTCTTAATGAAGAAGAAGTGTAGTAAAAATGCCATGTGCTTTCAGAAAAGAGGTTTCCCTTGTTAAAACCTTGAGTTCCCATGCTGCCTTCTCTGCTTTCTTTTGTGTAACCTGCTTGGCTCCATCTCAATTTCCAGCTAGTGATCTATGCAGATGACATTATTTTGAGCATCAGGGCTACAAAGTTATTCTTAAAGGGTTCCTTGTGATTTAAGAGGCATGCTTTGAGACTATTAACCAATAGTCTTAAGATTATTAACCGATAGTTAATAGTCTTAAAGCATTCCTTAAGTATAATCTTACTGTTTCATTTATTAAAGTCCATTTTAATAGATTTAATAACATCATAACTCTTAAAAAAAAGTTAGATTTAGGTCTTATATATATTTATGCACTTACATGCATTTATGTATAATTTTATATATACATACACATATATAACATATTTAGCATTTTTTAAAATTTCATCTCCATGAAAGGCCACTATTCATTTCATTAGCTAGAAAATACCTTTCAATTTATGAAGTAAACTAAACCAAAAAAAAAAAAAATGGTATAGACAACAATTTGTGAAGAGAGTTATGGCATGATTCTGTTCTTAAAATACTTGAATTTAAGCTTTGCAGTTTATTCTTGCCTATTGAGAATGTGTATTTTCTGATACTTATTAGCATGTACTTTTTTAAATGTGTAAACTCACCATCCACATGGGTCTTATTTCAAAGGAATGTTTCAATGTAGTCTGTTATTAAAGGCTATCATAAAGTAGGTATTGAAATAGGCTCCCTTGCAGAAACTTCAGGGCTAGTTAAATTGTAATAATGTGAATTATTTTTTTCTTATTGAAAATTTTCACATTATTTCTTTAGTATGTGGAAAACAGACAAACAAAAATAAAAATAATAATGGTCTGTAAAGGCCTCCCCTGTATCAAGATTATGTTGATATGCAACTGGACTTTCTTCTAGCAATTTTTTTGTTTCATTTATAAAGTTTAGTCTTTTAATATGTGTCTGTAGCCCAGCTACTTGGGAGGCTGAGGCAGGAGGGTCGCTTGAGCCCAGGAGTTCAAGACCAGTCTGGGCAACATAGCGAGGCCCGGTCTCTAAAAGCGAACAAACAAAAAATTTTTTAAAAATGTGATTTTTGTTAATAAGATATTTTCTCTCAGTGGTTAGTTGGTTGGCTTAGTATTTGTTGGTGGAGTCATGAGGCTAAAGCAGATTGCAGTAGATCCGCGAGGGATCGGGTGGTGCAGGAAGGCTGGCCGGCCCTTTCAGGGCATCTGGACACAAAGCTAAACAGATGCAGGAGGCGGTAGCCTGAGCGGCAGAGCAGACGGTTTCTCTTTGTAAATGTTTATTACCAATCTTTTTCTGATTTGCATTTTTAAAGCTCTTAGAATTTCCTAGAAATTCTTGTTTGTTGTGTCCTTTACCAAGTGTCATACGTCTGGAAGAACGAAGGCCATGTTTAGTAACATTAGAACACACGAACAAAGTAAAACCCGGTTCTCATCTTCCAGAGACTCACAGTGTGGGGAGGAGGGTGGTGGGTCGTGGAAGTGGGTAATTAATATCGACAGAAAGAAGATTATGCTGTGCGTGAAAATAGAATCTCTGAGTCCCGTGGGAGTAGGGGAGAGAGGAATTGGTTCTATCTGGAAAATCAATGGAGGCTTCTTAGAGGAATTGTTTGATCTGTACTTTACCTTCTTGAGAATCCAGATGGACCCTAATTAATGTTTAGTGAATGCATTAATGAATAGAGAGTGTTCTGTTTTCTACGTTTTGGTTGTGCACATGAAGGGGAGGTGAGCAGACATCAAACTCAGGAGGAACAGCCTATAAGTATGACAGCCGATAATTAGTCAATATTCGTTAAGAACTCATGAATTCTAATCAGGACATTGAACACGGCTCATACATGAAAATAAAGCATTCCCAAATGCATAATGCTACTCAATATAAAAACCTTTGCCAAAAGTTATCTATACTGTTAATAAAATTATAGTACTATGAGCATAAAGACAGTGTTCTTTTGCCATATTTTTTCCATAGCACCTAGGGAAAAAACAGAAACATAAACATATTTGTGAATAAATGGACAAATGATTTTGTATTAATAAGCCATTAGCTAAAATGAGACACACCAGGAATGTTCTGGGTTGTATCTACATATGGAGATAATGCTTTAATCTAAATGTGGATACCTGTGACATATTTTCCTGTCTCAAAAATCTGAAAAACAGCTTTTTTTTTTCCATTGACACATTACAACATCCTTTCTCATCCCATGAAGACAAAAGCACACAGGAAAGAATGCAGAGTCCTTGCTCCAGCTTAATAACTAATAGGTGATTTTAGCCGTGTTCCATCTCGCTGATTCTATTTGTTTTATTTACAAATGGTTGTAGACTTTCAGGCCTATTTTTAAGAAATAAAATCCTTTTCTCAAATAAAATCTCGTTTAAAATCCCAGATTTCTAAGAGATGATCTCAGAGGTGCTCTGGGGCCCTCTTAGCCTCCCTGGCTGTGTGTGGTCTTGCGCAGAGATCCCTAAACCTTCTCTGGAAAATATGGGGCCTCCTTCAACAACCACTGGGCTGTGATCAGTGAGGTTCCTGCCTAGTCCTGAATCCTGAACTATAAAAAGACTGTGTGTGGATTTCTTGTCACCTTATAAAGGACAAATCTTTCTCTTCGATTTGTGATTTACCGTAATGCTGTCTTCATCTCTACTACTTGGCCTTGCGTAAGAAATATAGAACCCAGAGGAATAGATCTCGACCTTCCTTGCCCATGAGCCACCTGAACAGGAAATGTAAATGCAGACCCCTGTCCTATTCTTCTCCCTTTTCCCCTGCCCTGTGCTCCGCCCCTCCACCCCCCAGTCTCATTTAGCAATTCTGCCCATAAGATCCAATTTGGAAACAACAGCCCTGATGATTTTAATAGCAGGTGGCCTCAAGACCACACTTCGAGAAAAAATAAAACAGAAAAATAAAATAAAATAAAATAAGAGCATTATTCCAGAATTCACAGGACAGGAAACACAGAAAGTAAGCACAGTATCAAAGCAAATTTTGATTTCATGCTTAAGAATTGCTCTCTTTGAGTTTTGGGCCAAAGTCTACCTAGCACCAAAACAGACAAATTAGAGTTGTTTTTGAAAGATGACATATTTCCAAAGAACAATTTAAAACTTGGACATTTTACAGTTTTGTGCTTGTTATAACAAGGAAAATACTTGGAGAAGGGGCACATTTTTGTTGAAGCCAAAACAGCGGATCGACTGAGTGATCCTGATGCATTTAATGCCCCACTATGCAGCCATTCCTTGTGGTTGCCTTTGGATCAATAAGGATCCTAGCATCTCTCTCAACTGGAAATGAAGGAGCACTAAAACCCCGTCTCTTTATCCAACATGTGGCCTCTCAGTGGAGAAGACGGAAGGGCTCTCAGGAGTGAGTGATGGAGGGTGAAGAGGGTACCCAGAATTATTTAACCGTCCAGAAGCCCTTTGCCCAGCGGGCTGGCTCCTGCTCTGCTGTGTGTCAGACAGACACGCCACCCATCCCTTCCTTCGTTCCCTTCCTCGGTAACTCTCCCACTCACCTACCAGGTAGCATTACTGAGCACTCTGTCTAAGAATCCCACCGGTGCCCCACTCCAGGGACCTATGGAGCCGTGTGGAAGGAAGAGGACTGTTGCATCTACTATAAAGCTGCTTGAGTCTTGTATTAGCTTGTCAGGGCTGCTGTAACAAAGTACAACAAACAGTAGAAATTTATCTCTCACCATTCTGGAGGCCAGAATTCTGAGATCAAGGGTTCCTTCTCAGGTGTGAGGGAGACTCTGTTCCAGGCCTCTCCCAGCCTCTGGTGGCTTTCTGGCAGCCTGTGGTGTTCACTGACTTGCAGAAGCATCACCCCAGTCTCTGGCTCTCATCTTCACCTGGCTTCTCCCTGTGCGTGTCTGTCTCTGTGTCCAAACTCCCCCTTTCATAAGGACGTCAGGCATATTGGATTGGGGACCCACCCTACTCCGGTGCGATTTTATCTCATTACATCTGTGACAACCCTATTTCCAAATAAGGGCCGAGATACTGGGAATCAGGACTCCAACATACAAAGTTTGGCAGGGAATGGGGACAGGACACAATTCAACCCATAAAAGGTTAACATTCTCTTCCATCAATTTCTTTTTGTGAGGTTAGATGTCACAAGTAAAAGAACCATTTTAGTTTTCTCAGTTTAGTTTCTCTAAAGTGCTATTCATGTCTGGATATGTTTTCAAGAGTAGAAGGCAGTAATAGTCCATGACATGAATCAATGTATTAATCTGTTTCCCCCCTCTCTCTCCCTCTCTTCTTTCTCTCTCTCTCTCCACCTACCTCCCTTCCTCAATAGATACTGAATACATTTTGTTGAATAGACATGATATTTCAATAGGCTTCCAGGAGCTTTGTTCAGTGAAAAGAGGGTTCGACAAGTTGTTAGATACTAGATTGTTCAAGTGTTCAATGCTAAGAGACTTTCATTGTTGTCACTGTGGCCCAGGGAGAAAGTTCTTCTGGAAGACCATGGAAAGCAATGGCTATTTCTCACACCATATAGCTTGAGACTGACATCTAAAATGGGAGCAGGAAGTACCCTGACCTTTCGTCCAAACCACTGGCGTAAGTTGAGTGTTTTGAAATTCCATGAGCACCGATTAAGGGGCCCGTGGCAGTGAGGTGGTGCTGGCCTGGGCACGCATGAGGGGGCACCATGCCTCCGGCCTCCACAGCCATCACCTGGACTTGTTTTTTTAAATTTTATGTTTTTTAATCAAGTTGAGAAATCATTACGGAAATTCTCTACGCCTTCCTTACTCATTCCAAAACTGTATTTTTGTGGCAGCCTTTATATCGTATCCTTACAAAAATTAAGAAGATCAAGTCCTTACTCTGAATTAGATTAGAATCTGGTGGTCAATTCTGGTTTTAAAAATCAGTTGGTGCGGTGTTGGGAGATCTTTGGGTCTTAGAGGGTTTAACATAACCTCTATAAAGACCCTGTCTCTGAATGAAGTCACGTTCTGCGGTACTGGGCAGTAGGACTCGAATACATGAGTTTGAAGAGCGTCATAAGTCAGCCCACAGCGGTGTCCTGGTCAGCTTCCCCGGGAGTCAGTCTCTGCTTTTTCTCAGTCGACAACGTAGGACAGGCTAATCCACTTTCACTGTTTTCCCTTCGCTTGGCTGTCTGAGTGTGAGACACTCACAATACGCTCATCGATGGCCCGAGATGCGTCGTCAGGAGCTATGGTGTGAAGCCACCGTGCTGCGGAGGACGTGTGTGTGCGAGCTGCCTCAGTTGTCTTGAGAGTTGGCCACGCCACTCACCTCTTAGCTTCTTGCCTAGGAATTCTCTCAACCAGGCAGACAGTTTTCCTCCAAAGCGTCATAATCCACGTTGACCTTGTAGGGAGAAAAAGTCCTGCTCTGAATACTTTCAGTGTGATGGGTTCCCTGGCGTGGGCGTCTTCCCTCACTGTCGCAGGCCCAGTTAGTCACCTTGCTTGGGTTCTCCCAGCACCTGCTGCATCTCCCTCCAGTATCACAGCCAACGGCCTTTAGCATATTAGGTATTTATTTGTCCGTCATTCCCACTAGGCTTTCTCAGGGCAAGGACTGGCTCTCATCCATCCCCGTCCCCTCTGCACCCGCACGGTGCCTGCTGCATATCTAATGTGCCTTAAGAAATCAGATGAATACATTTTTGAAAAATATATTCTCCTATCTAAAATTAATTGAGTTTCCACGGTATTAATGACGCTGATAATTTATTTTTTAACTCCATCAAACATCATAAATCTCATGTCCTGCTTCGTAACTGCAGAATGAAAGTTAGAAGGGAGGGAATGCTTGCTGCGATACAACGTAGCAGGCATTTGCCCGGAGCCCAGCACATGCTATCACATGTAAACTGCACCCGTACTCACTTGTATTTTCGCCTGACTTTATGGATGCAGAGGTAAGTGTAGGGATTTATGTGTGGTAACAAGGAGAAAAGGAACATGGTGTGTCTATTGCCTACTCTGTGTAAAGCACTGTTCTAAACCTTTAAACGCATGTTGTCTGATTTAATTCTCCCCCAGACCTTTAAGATGGGGAATATCATTGTATCCATTTTGGGAAGGAGCATAACTGGGAGCAGAGAATGTGAGAAATTTGCAGGTCATATAGGAAGTGGGCAGCTGACCTGCACGAAAACCTAGTGACTTGGTATCAAAGGTGACACTCTTAGTCCTGACCATTTTTGGGGGAACGGAGTCTGACCCAGGCTTGTCCATCACAAGAGTCCAGCCTCTTTTCCCAAACTCAAATTTCTTATTTTTCTTATCCTCTGCCAATGACTCCACAGAAGCTCAGAGATCGAATAAAAATGTTACGAGGTGATGTTGGGAGAGAGCATTTTGACCACCCATGATTTGATATCATTTTATACACTATTTCTACATCGGAGGATAATAAATAATAGATAAAATTAAAATAAGTAATATAGAAGATTATTTGGTGTAATTACCTTATATAAACATTTCGAATAATGTGATAGATAAATTTTAAAAAAAATCACTCCTATATCATTGTCCTGGATGGCAAGCAAGATAAATGCTCTTCAGATGAAAAGAATGTTGTTCAAGGCAGCAGCTCATGAAATACGTTCATAAAAACGAACACTGGATGTAAATGCCGCCACCCTGAGGAGTGAAGTGAGTGCTCTGGGACATGCCCGCGGGGAACCCGGGTTCACACACGCGGGGACACAGGGCTCCCAAGTCCTCTCACAGCTCAGGGAGGCTCCCTCCGGCTACCGCGGAGATGTGCACATTTTCTAGTCGAATTTCCTCTTTCTTTTCTTACATCCATATAAGAGGAAGTAAAACTTTGCCTTTCTTCTGAACTGTCACAAATGACATTTACTTTTTTCCCTGTGGAAACTATTCGAAATAATTAATATCCAAGAATATAATCTTTATACAACTGCTTTACTCCTAGAGAAATTCCAAGGTTAGAAAATGTCAGAAGGAATCTGAATTGATTTTGCCACCTGGGGTCAAATTTTCTATTCTAGTTATAAAAGTCAATTTTCATAAAAAAATTTTACATCCTAGAACTTGGGAATATCCTAATTTTAGTGGATAAAAAAACATATGGTTGCCTGTTTAAATTTTGACTTTTAAGACAAAGCGATGGTATTCAGCTTTTACCTTCTATTTTATAAGCTTCTAATCTTCCATAGGAATAAAGTAGATGCTAAGTCACTCAAGGAAATTCTAAAATATGGAAGCGCTTTAAAGCAAGACCGTACTTGCAATGCATCTGTAACAAAAGATTGGTTAAAAACAATCGAAAGGATTCATTTCGGGGAACCCAGTTGAAGAAGCTGACTTTTAAGCAGCTGGAAGAGTGAGAGTAATGGCATGCACTAGTCACCTAAGTAGGTCCTACAGCTTTATTTTCAAGCCTAGGTGGAGGGGGGAAAGAGACGAATGGACGGACAGACAGACAGATGGACCAACAAAGGGAGATACGGAGAGTGAGTAGATTCATGTCCTTTAACAATGCTTGCATGTTGGGTTAGCTTTGTGCTTCAGATCTTTAATTATGAAACTGGAGAAAGAACCAATTTTTAACCAAGTTTTGGAATATTTAAAATATGGCATATCTGTGTGTGTGTAGCACAGTAAGAGGAACGTTATTCTTATGAGTGTTCGCAGGTGCGTGGATCTAGTCACGGGCAGGAGGTGGGGGTAGTTTTGATCCTTATGAAGCCAAGACAATGAGCACCATTTATCGTGCTTACGATATCCTGAGACGATCCTAGGTCCCCCAGAGTCTGTTTTTACTCAGCTTCCCTGCTCTTGCTGACCAGCTACAAGGGAGATGTCTTTCCATCGAACTTGTAAAGTCAAATTATTAATAAATGATTTACTTTTAACACACACGCACGTCCAGGCTTCCATCTGACTGTGACACCGTTCACTGAGGCTCCCGTTGTGGTCCCCAGGGCCCTGCAAGGTGCCCCCCACACACACACTCGGCCCTGGCCACAAAGCCTTCCGGGTGTTTCCAAACATGCCACACACTCTCCTGCCCCAGGGCCATGCCACTCCATTTTTAGGTATCTCTGCCAGGAACGTTTTCCCCCAGGAACCTCAAGCTCTGTCGCTCTCTCCTTTGGTCTCTGCTCTGAGGTCACCTCATCAGGATGGCCTCCCCCCGGTGTACCAGTAGCACACTCCTGTCACCCACGACCTCTTCTCCCTGCTTTCTTCTTTGGTCTGCAGCGCTGAGCTTCATATGCCCTTGGTACGTCCTGTCTAAACACTGTCTCTAAAATTGACCTGCAGCAACATTTCTTATCACCTTCTCTTCGATTTTTCTCTATAGCTTTCATTACCACTGAACACATTATATGTTTGCTTATTTATGTGTTGTTCGTTGCCTGTCTCCCACCTGCCAAGAGCATGCACATTGTCTGCTCATTCGGGAAGGCATCTCAAACACCTAGAATAGAGCCAGAGTGATTTCTGTCACAAATTAGTTCAGCGAAATCAGTTTGGAATGAGGGATGAAACTAATCTTTTTTTGTTGTTTTTTAACTTGAAATCAGCAGCTATCTTATCTGATACTTATTAGTATTTCTGCTTCATGGTTAATTTTTGGTTTTCCCCACTTGTATGAATTCTAAAGGAACTTCTTTATGTAAAGTATTTAAAACAACCTCTTTTCTATAAAGTATTAAAAACACAACATGGATTTAGGCCACTTAGTTTAAATGACCCTTTTCTTAAGCAGTAATGAGAGCATAAAAGAAGTGTGCATTAAGGCAAACAGTGAAAACTTTCAAGTCTTTTGAAGATGTTTACTTTGAACAGATCGCAGCTGTTTAAATGACGGGGCTTTGGAATCTGAGAGGGTGGGCAGACCCCAGCTCTGCCCCTCGTGGCTGCGTGTCCCTGGACCCGCTGTGTGTGCTCCCCAAGTGCCTCGTGTTCAACGTGCCACCATGCTGGACGGTTATGCAGAGCATCGAATGGGGTGCAGAATGCAGAGCATTGCAAATATCACTCCTTATTGATTTCTCAGTTTAGTTGAACACAGGCCACAACATGGCTTCTGTTCCCACGGCAGGAAAGGTGTTCCACGCCACCCACCTCTGATGGCAATGGCTCAGGGATTGGAGCGAACCTTTCCGCCTGCCTCACGTCCTTCCCTTAGGCTGCCCTGAGAGTTGTGGGCTGGGCTTCCCTGGTGGGATCACTCAGTTCTGCCTTCACCCCTGCCCTAAGCAAGCTCACTGAGCAGCCTCTCTGAACCAAACACTATGCCGGGCCCAGGGGCCCAGGGGTGGAAAACAGTGACATGGTCCCTGCCCACCAGCCGGCAGTGCAGGGGCACCCATGAAGCACCTGTGGGACCGTGAGGGGTGCTGGGTGCCAGAGAAGAAAAAAACAGAACCTTGGCCATGTCTGTAAGCAAGGGCAGGTACACTGAGAGCTGGGGACAGGACGTATGAACGTACATATTTTTAAAATTATGAGGAGATTTCCTGAGATCTCTCTAGCATATTACTGGTGTAAATGTCATGTGAATTAAAAATAATGTTCTTGAACTTCTCAGGTGAATTTTTTAATAATGCATTTCCTATAAAAATTTACCTTTCACTCATTTTATAAAAAGCTTTCCCTGAGTCTCATAAGTCACCCTTCACCAGAAAACCTAAGCAAAAGAAAAAAAATAATAATTAGTTTACTAGTCCAGAGTCTATGTTTAGCTGACATATTGTGTACCAAGAATCTGCAATCGTTGTTGTCCATGGCAACACAGAGGTGCTAAAAAACCTTAGTTCTGGGTAAAATGTACATATATGTGTATAAGCACTTAAGATTGTATGTAATACAACTTTTTCCATTATTCAAACTTTAAAAAAAATCTAATATTTTAAATTCCTTTATCAAGCAAAGCAAAAAAAAAAAAAGGAGAAAGACTCTATCACTCTATAAATAATTATGCTACTTCTGTGCGTTAGTACAGCTGACGTAAAATTGGGTGACAAGTTAAGAAATAAAAACATGGAAATGGGAAAAAAGAAAAAGAATCCTTATGTGGTGTTCTCCCATTAGCTAACAATAAAGGTTTTGGAATATCTCTTTGTTACTTTTTCAAATTTTGGATTTTTATGTGCAATTATATTAGAAAATGACAGATTAAAAATTTGAAATAATGTTTTCATGAAAATTCTAAGTTTTCATTGCTCATGACCTAAATTTTCTTAGGGACCCAAACTGACAATAACAAGGTTTTTTTAATGGTAAATCCTGACATTTTTTAACTGTATACCAAATTCCCTTCATCAAGTCAAGCTCACACATTCATTCAAGAAGTTCTTGAGATCTATTCTTTGATTAATTAGAAAGTATGCATTTTTAAGCTTATAAAGTATTTGGGTGTCTGTAAGCATTA
>NW_012139191.1:4356103-4356660 GCF_000956105.1 Propithecus coquereli | reverse complement strand
ATAAGTAATATAGAAGATTATTTGGTGTAATTACCTTATATAAACATTTCGAATAATATGATGGATAAATTTTAAAAAAAATCACTCCTATATCATTGTCCTGGATGGCAAGCAAGATAAATGCTCTTCAGATGAAAAGAATGTTGTTCAAGGCAGCAGCTCATGAAATACGTTCATAAAAACGAACACTGGATGTAAATGCCGCCACCCTGAGGAGTGAAGTGAGTGCTCTGGGACATGCCCGCGGGGAACCCGGGTTCACACACGCGGGGACACAGGGCTCCCAAGTCCTCTCACAGCTCAGGGAGGCTCCCTCCGGCTACCGCGGAGATGTGCACATTTTCTAGTCGAATTTCCTCTTTCTTTTCTTACATCCATATAAGAGGAAGTAAAACTTTGCCTTTCTTCTGAACTGTCACAAATGACATTTACTTTTTTCCCTGTGGAAACTATTCGAAATAATTAATATCCAAGAATATAATCTTTATACAACTGCTTTACTCCTAGAGAAATTCCAAGGTTAGAAAATGTCAGAAGGAATCTGAATTGATTTTGCC
>NW_012139191.1:4335946-4343893 GCF_000956105.1 Propithecus coquereli | reverse complement strand
AATGTTGGTGTTTTGTTTTTTTATCTTCCTCAAGAACCTATGAAAATATAAAAATATTTAGTACATTTAAATTGTTCACAGCAATCTTTGATTTTGAAAGACTTTCATGAAAACATATTTTCTAGAACATAGTGGCATTGTATTTAATCTTGCCCCTCCTATTTGATTTGCTATAATTATTATGGAGAATTACTTTCTCTTGAAGAAGGAGGTTATTTAAAGTAAGGTAGAGCTGCTGACCTGTGTGCCTCCTGAATGCAGACATTTAAGTATATCACTAAAATCCACCTTAAAGTTTGTAGGTTTATGACTCGCAGTATTTATTCCTGTAGAAATTCATTCCTGTATCGCAAACTAATCTACTTCAGGCACAATTTAGGAAAATAAATGATGCCACTAAGGAAACATAGAGTAGTTAAATGCCTTCTAATAGATTCAAGATCTGAAATAAGTACTTACTTACATTAGGAGGCAGAAGCTACAAATCTGGAGGTCTAGAATTATGAAAGAAGGCAAGTCATGTGTTTTGTGATCTGACTTAAGTTACCTAGAACCAACAGGATGGAGATATAATACACACACACACACAAACGGACGTATTTTTATATATGTATATATATATTTATATATACACACACACATAGAGAGAGAAAGAGAGAAAAAGAGAGAGAGAGATACTGATTTTAAGGAATTGGTTCACACAAGTGTGGCACTAGCAAGTCTGGAATCTTCAGAGCAGGTCAAAAGGCTGGAAGCTCAGGAAGGATTTCTATGTTACCGTCTTGAGTTGAAACTTTTTCTTCTCTGAGTGCCTTAGTCCACTCCAGCTGCTATAGCAAAATACCATAAACTGGGTGGCTTATAAACAACATAAATTTATTTCTTACAGTTCTGAAGGCTGGGAAGTTCAAGATCAAGGTGCCAGCGAATTCTGTAAGTGAGGACCCACTTCCTGGTTCATAGATGGCTCCCGCTGGCTGTGTCCTCAGATGGCTGAATGCGCAAGGGCTCTCTCTGGGGCATCTTCTAAGAGGGCACTAATCCTATTCATGAGGGCTCTGCTGCGATGGCCTAATCACCTCCCCAAATCCCCACCTCCTAAACCACCCTCTGGGGTGGGGTAAGGATTTCAACATATGAATTTTGGGTAGACATAAATATTCAGAGCATAACACTCATTTCTCACACTGAAGGCCTTCAGCTGGCTAGATGAAGCCAACCTATACAATCCAGGAAAATCTCCCTTACATGAAGTCACCTGGTTGTGGATGTTAACTGTATCTACAAAGTACCTTCACAGCAATACCTAGATTAGTGTTTGATTAAATTACTGAGTACCATAGCCTAGCGAGGTTGACATGTAAAACTACATGTAGGCATATATATATATGTGTGTGTGTGTATGTATATATATATACATACACACACACACATATCTATGAAGAGTAAAATAAAGGGCTATTTGGACTTTCTTTTTGAATTACCAAATTCATAAATGCAGACATGCACTGCATAATGACATTTCGGTCAGTAATAGACCACACATGATGGTGGTCTCATAAGATTATAATACCGTATTTTCACTGCCCCTTTTCTATGTTTAGATACGTTTGGATACACAAATACTTACCACTGTGTTACAGTCACCTACAGCATTCAGTACAGTAACATGCTGTGCAGGTTTGTAGCCTCGGAGCCACAGGCCGCACCACACAGACTAGGTGCGTAGTGGGCTGTACCATTCAGGTTTGTGAACGTACACTGTAGGACGTTTACATGATGAAACTGCCTAAGGATGCATTTCTCAGAACATATCCTGTCGTTAAGTGACTAATGACTATTTTGTGATGGACAGATTTTCTTCCTAAAATTCAATGAAGTAAAATCTCGAAGGCGTTTTAGGTGGTGAATAAATGTATATAAGGGCAAATCCTCCCTGAAAATATGTGTAAGGTGGTCTGGGAGGCTCTTTGACAGATTGGCTGTCACAGGTCAGCAGTTGACTGAGCTTGTGCCTCATCCTGTGAGCAGGACACGTCTCAGTCCTTTAGGGTCTCTTGCGAATGATCAGAACTCAAGGGCGATGCCCTCCTGCTGCAGGTCTATTAGATGCACACATAGATTCCTATCAAATCGAGACATTGGCTGTTTGTGCTGTATCCAGTAACACCCATCATCAAAGTTTCACATCCCCCCCTTGGTGCCCTGTATCACTGGGCCCTGGGTCTGGCCTCCATCTGCATTCAGCATCAATATCTCTGTGAACCAACAGTCTGAAGGGACCAGCAGAGCACGGGGTCCAGGGGCTGACATTAGGGCTGAAGCTCATGCTCAGAGCCATGTTCAGGGCCAAACAGGTGACTAAAGTGAGACCACTGGGCCAAACCCAGGCCTAACCCAGGAACAGGTGGTGGCAACCAATTCCCAGGGACAAGAGTGTGGAGACCAGGCCCCTGTCCACTGCGGACTGCGGGCCTCTCACCTCCTCCTGCTGTCTCCAGAGTTAGCGACACCCGCAACACCACAGAACCACATCCCAGAGAGGGGCGCAGCAAGGAGTCGCTTTGGTTCCTCTCGTGGCTCCTATTTATTTGTTCCTACTGCAAGCACAGTCCTGTTTTGACATTTTTGTTCAAGTTCCGGGTAGAATGGGCTAATATATATTAAGACTGAAAGCAGAATGTTAGACATCATGTAGAAATATTAGAACAGGAGGGATCAGAGATCATCTGGGTCAGCCTCACGTGACAGCCAACAAGATGGAGACCCTAAAAATGTTACGTGGCTGTGCTGCAAAGACTGGCTTTGGGTTCCAGAAGAAAAAACATATATGCCTGGATTTGCTACTGTCTGTCTAATGAAAAAGGAAAAGGAGATTTGGATTTGAAACATAATAATGTGTATGAATCTGTTAGCAGAAAAAGCCAATTGAATTTCTCCATCCCTGTAGGGCACTGCAGAATCCCTCCCTTCTCGAATTTTCTCCCCGGCACTGATGTTTCTTTCCTTTCTGACCCCTGCCTAGTCGCAGATAGAGATGGATTTTGACAGAACCAGGAAGAGTTGTTCTATTTCCATGGCAACGTCAATTCACATTCTGCAGGTACATCGGCTGCCACTTAGGCCACTGCCTAAATGAAGGCTCCTGAAGGCGCTGTGTGCTGCAGTGCCTGGCCAAAAATAACTTGGCATGCCACCGTTTCTCACAGCCCCATGGAGAGAGGCATTAAACTGACTGGATGCCAACTGTCAACTCTGTTCCCGTCTTGCCACTAAAGAGGAAGAAACAGGAACTGCAAATGCATGGGGGAGGGGAGCCAGAGAGCCTGGTTCCACGGTCTAGGAAATAATGCATTTTCCTCTGTTGAACGGAACATGAAATATATTCTAACTTGTTCACCCCAGGGGCACCAGATAATTTGTATTTCAGCAGAAGTAGTATAATTACATAGTTTAGAGTTAGAATTAATTAGCATTTGGGGAAGTAGTGATAAAACCAAGCAGTTATTAAAAAATTAATTTTAATAGAGGTCAGTTTGGAGAGACTTGATTTTCTTTTGAAAGATTTTTCTTTTTCTTTCTTTCCTTTTTTTTTTTTTTGGGAGTGGGAGAGATAAAAGGATAACATCAATCAATGATCCGTTAATCATCCTAAAATTTTAACCACCTTATCATTGGATGTTACCCCTGGGTGTTAAAATCCAAATCGATGGCACACATGCCAGGCATATTTTGAAATAACCCAAGAATTTGATTAGTATTTGAGGGTTATCTATGAAGAAAAAAAAGTTCAGTATAATCCCTTAAAATATGTCATGATCCCAAATACATGGATTATAGCAACCTTATTGACATTAAACAAAGTCAAGAATAGCTTCATATACGGTATTAGCTACATAAGACACTTAATAGTCACTGACTATTGTCTGAAGAATAAGTTTTGAAATCAGGAAACATTGTCTACCTGTGTCCTGAGTATACCGAGTGCCAGGGAACCTGGGATAAAGAAGACACATCTTTGCCCTCATGAAGCTTTTATTTACTTTGTTTTGTTCCTTGGAGTGAGGGGTCACAAAAGACTTTTTATGATTAAGGAAAAGTATTTCTACCTATAGCTGGTTTTACAACACTACCGTGTTTAAGTTCTTAAAATCAAAGATAGTCACAGTGAAATTTTAATTTTTTAAAATTGGTAATTGTTCCACGGTTCTATGAAAGACAGTCCTTGTTCTCAGAAGATAATGTTGAAATATTGAGGAAGAAAGCATCGTGGTGTATGCATCTTACTCTCAAACTGTTCAGCAGCAAGAGCAGTAACAATAATTATTGTTTTTATTAGAGTGAGGAAAAGGGAAAGTAATGGAGAAAATGTGAATTGTAACCAAGCAGTGAGTCTAAGGGGAAGGTATACTGCAAGTCATTGTACTATTCTTGTAACTATTGCTGCTTAGTTTGTATTTTTTTCCAAAATAGTAAGTTAAAATTGATGTAGTCTATAGCTTTTGATGTAATAATAATTTTCAAATTTTTTAGAAACAGTGTTAAGAAACTACTGTTTTGGAAATGATACTACTTAAAAAAAATTAGCACGTTGAAAAAGGCTACTTCTATTTCAGAATAGCAGTAGAGTAACTTCTACTACATTCTGAAAACTAGAGGCTTGAACTTAGAAGTCTTGAAGTTCTAGAGCTTAAGAAAAACTGGGAACTCATTTGTTAAGGAAAAATAAAAATAAATTCTGCACACTGCCCCTTTTCCTTGAAAACAGTAGTTTGTGCTCTTTTTACTCTTCGGTCTAAGACCATACCCTTGCCACAGTTTGGGATGGAAGGGTCAGCTGATCCACCCCACAGCTTTATATTCTAATCACAGTTGCTCCCTTCGTGTTCATTGGAGAAAAATGCATGAGGTTTGGTAAGTTCTGTCAATAAAACTTTATCAATAATGGCTTAAAAACTATGATTATTTAACACACATTATACATTTATTTCACATTTACTAGTACAAGAGAGAAAATAAGGAATGAAAAAATTGTTCTACAGGGTCCATTTGGGTATTCTATTATTATGCTCCATAAAGAAAGAAAAGTCTTTCATATTCAAATGAATGCCAATGTTATTCATCTTATTTCCACCATTAGACGTTGCCACAGAGCATTAGAATATGCATTGGTGCAACCTGGGTTGTCTGTTGGTTGTTTATGGAAATCTCTATTGGTTTTATGCAATGTCAAAAAAGAAAACACAGATGCCAGGGTTGATTTTGAATAAGGAGATAAGCTCTTCTTTTCTGATGTGTTAAGTGGGAGTCTGGGGCATTTTCTTGCTAATCCAGAGTCCTAACAGTGATCCAGCCACGTTTCAAGAGCAATAAGCTTGATGTGGTAAGATTAATATGACAGCCTTGTTCATTTCCCCCGTGATGATGAAGCCATGAGGATTGCATGACACAGGGTTGGGAGAAGGTGATTCGGAAATTGTAAACAGAGCAGGAAGGGTTGAGGCAACAGCTCTAATATGACTCTTTGGAAACAAGGAGTATGGTTTGCAACATTCGTTGAGTTTTCTTTGTAGTGGCCATTGTTTCTCTTAAATTATTTCAGGAGGTTGCTTTCATTTTAGCACATTTTTGAAGAAAGACCTACACCTCCTAGTTCATGCGGGGCTGATGTCTGTCTCTGCTTACACAAATGGCTTCGGATCTTCCTTATGGATTCTGTGCACGTCTCTCGCTGCACTGTGTACCGAGCAGTGTGAGACCAAAGCCTCGGAAATGTATGAAGTGCCTTTCTATTTCCTGCTCCCATCTGCGATCTGGTTCCTGGAGGGTATTTTGACTATTTTTGACTGACTTGGGTTTTCTTCATCATTACATATAGTGTCTGATTTTCAAATTCTACCTCTAAGTATGTTATTTTTCTTTTGTTTTCTCCATTTATTCAACACTCTTGTGCATAGTTTTGTTCTTAGATTTTTGTTTGTTCTCAAAATGGATTTTGTTTTCTAAACTCACTCTCTAAACTGTGGTTCCTGCACTCTGATGGAAACACTGCACATATGTTATGGGGTGGTAGTGCCCCTCCTAGACAATTGCCACAAGACACCACAGCGCCCACCTTTGTGTCCAGAGGCTGATGACACATCCGCACAGACCACACGTGACCTGAGCGAGGAGCCACCTCTGTCCCCTGTTATTCCATGTCCTTTGTTCTGAATTGCACTTCTCTGCACAGGGTGAAATTTAAGGTACTAGCGAAGGACAGAAGGATGCCGGGAAAACAAACAACAGCATCGAGAGGAAAAAGAAAAGGTAGTCAACAAAAGGTAGAAAAGAGAAGCATGATAGCCCTGTGGACGCATCACGGAGTCTCGTTACAGAGAAACACTGGAAATGGACAAGCACTGCCCAAGCAGGAAATTTTCTGCGGTCCCTTCCTTGCAGTTCTGGGAGTGGCCACCAGGGACGCACTTGTGCTGGTAATGGATCTAAGGAGAGGCCCTGACCAGGTGTGAACAAGGGATTGAAGCCCTATTACTCTAAAGGCATATAACTATAATATGAAGTGGTATAAATTCACTATAAAGAGGTAAAATACAGCCAGGCACAGTGGCTCATGCCTGTAAACCTAGTGCTCTGGGAGGCCAAGGCGAGAGGATTGCTTGAGCTCAGGAGTTCAGAACCAGCCCAAGCAAAAGCAAGACTCTGTCTCTACTAAAAACAGAAAAATCAGCAAGGCATGTGTGCCTTTGGTCTCAGCTACTGGGGAGGCTGAGGCAGGAGGATCACTTGAGCACAGGAATTTGAGGTTGCAATAAGCTATGATGACGCCACTGCACTCTGGCCTGGGTGACAGAGCAAGACTCTGTCTCTAAATAAATTAATAAAATAAAATACACAGTAAGAAACTATGTACAAAGGCACAATTTGACAAACGAATAACTTACCATCACTGACTAATCAAGTAGTCGGAAGTCAGCACTTCCTTGAGAATGTTCTGAACTCTACTTGCACGTGGCACTAGGTGGAGACGGAATAATACAACCACGAACGTCAAGAACGCCTCACGCTCTGTACTCTCCCCCTTCTCCAACAGGCTTTCAGGGTCGTTAAATTTCACTCCTTCATTCACGTGTCTCTGACAGTTTAGAGTCCAGAAATCACAAGATGCCGGTGGTTGCCAACAGCTTGAAGGAATAGGAGATTTGGTAGGACGGTGAACATGCCCGTCCACTTGCTGTTGTATTTCCGGTGTGCAGTGGGGCGACGCCACAGAGTGGGCATGAAGTCACTGTTTGTGGAATGAATGATAGGAAAGCAGATAGACTCAGCTGGTTTTGTGAATGAGGAAGAACAGGGCTCGTTCAGGGTAGAACAGACAAATGAATTTCTTCTCCTTTGTGATCACGTAATCATGTATAATTGGAAAAGGAGGATCACTTTTCTGTGATTCCCTCCTCCAAACACACACACCACATACCCTATTCTTGCAAAACGATGCAAACTGTTTCCCTCTCTGTTCTGACCTGAGAGAGCTTCCTTCTGCATGCAAGTCTCTTCCCCAGAAGCGAGACCTCAAATCTAATACATTTTTAGGTTGACAAAAGGACAGCTTATGTACAGGCAGAGGTGCAAGGTGCTTGTTTTACTGGAAGTGCAGGGTTGTAACTTTATTCAATGAAGAATTTCAGTGAAATTCAATGAAGTGGAATGTTAGAACTGAAAGAGACATTAGCGATCTGATTCTAATTCAATCATTTCCATGGTTTTAGCTAAGGAAATCTTTTCTTTGGAAAAGTGGGAAAGTTGCTCAATCAAGATCACATTCATTTTGATTATTTTTGTTATTAAGTAGCACATACTGAATTTATAATACTTCTTTTTCATTAGGAGCTTTCTTATATTACTGTAATAAAAATTAATGGAATAATTTACATTGAGCTGAACTTC
>NW_012139191.1:4330870-4333261 GCF_000956105.1 Propithecus coquereli | reverse complement strand
AAAGTTCTTTTCCAAAAGTTACAAAAGCAACGGTTATTTGCTTTCACAAGTAGAAAAACTCAGAATGGCAAATTCCCACAGTTCATAGTCTCTTCCCTGCCTGACGGTGTGAGTCAGAAATTGAATAAATCAATAATGAAATTACTAAAATGGAATGTGCTGAGATTCACACTGGATCCACACTTCACATCCTTCCCTGTAACCAGATTAAATATGCTCTCTCAAGATGCAGAGTTGTTCCACTTTAGGATCAAAAAAATAAAAATATTCAGCTCTACCCATTTTTCCACAAGTACATTTAGCAAATACCTGTGGTTTTTGGTTATGAAGGTCCACGGACTGGAGCCCTTGGAGAGCAGTTCAGGAAAAGGGTGCACGGGGATGAGAGGAGCCCCGGGTTACAGAGAAGGTTGCTACAGAGGAGTCTGTCCAAAGGGCATAGCCGACAGTCTCCTGTCAGTGCCAGTTACGTTAACAATGTGAAATGTACGTTAGAGCTCAAGGTTTGGCTGCTGCGTGAAGACAGCAGTGTGTATGTAAGTATGTGAATGCTCCGGGTTTTAGGCACAAGTCAAATAGAAAAGCTGAGTTGATCTAATGACGTATAAGACTACTTTTTGAAATCAGATCCTGGTATTGAGTAATTGTTGATGTTACTTTAACATAGAAAATCCACCTTCAAATCAAAGTGTAACTTCTCTGATAACGTGCTTTCTATTTATGCTTAATGTTTCCGTAACAATAGGGCAAAATAATTTTTTCCTCTTTTGCTCACCACCAGACCAATATTTTCTATATTATATTTTGGGTTGATATTTTAGTAACACAATAATTCAAAATATCTATCTTTCCCTTTGTAACCACCAATCTGACATTTCCCACGTAGCAGTTTTAGAAACACTTCTCCCCGGATACACCTAAGGACTCCAGAATTCTTACTGTAACTCAACTGCTGTTACTGTCTCTTTGCTTTATGTAATCTTGAAACATTTAAGTCTTCATCACAGATCCAAATTTTCTCTGGCCGTACATACAGATTTGACATTTTGACACAGTGTGGTGTCAGAAACGTGGAAGGGACTACTAACTCTTGCTAATCTGCTGCTCTCGGTCGGTAACTGATTATCAAATACCATTTACTGCTTTATATTTGAACGAAGCAGACTGTTTGAGCCACTAGGTTTTTTCCAGTTAAACAAGAAGGAGAAAATAAGTGGTAAAAACAACCTTGGCTTCTTTCCTCTTCCCTCCATGAAGTCAGTGGGTCAGCGGCTCCTGCTGGTGTTTTTCATGTTTGTCATGGAAGTCCCAGGCAATAGCAAGTTCTGGAAAATGGCATCAAACCTTCAAACTGAGGATTTAATTAGCTGGTATATTCATTCTTTATTGCTTGTGTCAAAAGGAGATGTGATGAGTGTTGTTACTGTCCCAGCGTACACGAGCTTGGCGCTTGAGATCGGTTGGTAACTAAGCCTTGACAATGCTCATTTGTCTTTGAGATTAGCAGGGTAGCTTATAAAATGGTTACATATTTTTGAAATGCAAGCACGTGGTGCATTAGGAATGGAGCTTCTCCAGTAAATCTTTAAGAATCTTGAAAGAAGCACAGGTCAGTTCCAGAGTATTATGTTCAAGTTTTATTTTGCAGCAGTGACTTTTATCTTGTTGGTTTTTCGTGGTTCTTTGCATCATTTTGAACGTCTTCCTGAAGGAAAATGAGCCAAACGTAGCTACTTTGCTTATCTCCTATAGACACGCACTTTGATTAATAGAGTTATTGGTGAAGTGTTGAAAGTCAAAGATGTTGTTATCACCACGCGCAGAGGGACTGGCTACGGGAGTGGAGTGGGATTTTAAATGAGGAACACTGCATGTCATCATCATGAAGCAGCTCCCTAAGTGATTTTATGTGATGAGCTGACATCCCCCAAAGAGCATTTTAATTGGAATATTTGAAGCTAGAAGGTTCTGACGGCCAACCCATACCTTAGCAACAGCCTGTTCTCTTAGTAACGTAAGAGTCCCTGTAAACAGGTGTGGAAATTAAGAGACTCCAAGTGTTCATCAAGTGGAGAAAACCCATTATAGCATTTACCTTTTAGAGGTGTTCTCTGAAATTCCACAAGGCAGAGAGTTTCAGCAAGCAATAAGCTGTTGTAAAGAGACTGAGAAAGCTCTGAAAAATAGATTTTTTTCTTAGAATTCACTGGACTTTTTTTTTTTTCTCAGAACACTATGAATAAATTGCCAGCATCCCTACACTTTCCTATTCTTATCAAACAGCAAATAAACTGGTTAAAAATAACCGGAAGAAAGTTTTTCGCCCTAGAAATATTTACCTGAGTGGAAATAGCTCTATCCTTCTATTTTCCTTTGCAAATTAAAATTGCA
>NW_012139191.1:4329031-4330611 GCF_000956105.1 Propithecus coquereli | reverse complement strand
TGCTCAGGCTGGTTTCAAACTCCTGAGCTCAAACAATCCGCCCACCTCGGCCTCCCAGAGAGCTAGGATTACAGGCGTGAGCCACTGCGCCCGGCCGAATCATGAAGTTTTGCAGATTGTCTTGCTGGTAAACATTTTAGCCTGTATGTTGCAATCTGTAGCCCATGCTTGTAACCTCTGTATTGTACCCCTCAATAAAAAAGGACAACTCCAACATGTGGAGTCCCCTCCCTTCTTCTAAACATTCCCCTAAAAGGCTTCCAACTTGTAGCTGACTCTGGAACACACCCCACTTTGCTGGTGTGTCTTCCTGGGCTGATCCTCACATTTGGCTTCCAACAAACCTTTATCACATTGTTTCTCCCTCAACGGCCTTAATTTTGGTTGACAATACCAACATTTAGAGCAACTTAACTATTTAGAAATTAAGCTATATATTAATTCCTAAAAAGAGCCTTTATTACAAGGCAACAACCAGTCATATCTAACTATGCAGCTAGAATATTTGTCATAAAAATACTAGCTCTGTTAAAATTAATAAATTTTCCCCTTTTTTAGAAGTACAGCCCATATATAGTTTATTTCCATACTGGACTTAGCTATATTCATTAGTGATTTTATACTGATTTTTTGTCACTCATTTTAGAGCTCTTCGTGGTGGAGTGGAAGAGGGGGCAGTTCTGGATTCTTTCAGAAAAAAAAAAAATTCCAAGCATTTCTTATAAAATTTGCTTTCTGTTCTAGTTTTCTTTGGATTCACAATGCATGTATAAAATTTGTCTAACTTCGCAGAGTGCAAAGACATTGTGCTTGGGCCTTATTCCTGTTTTTGATGTGATTCTCTGTGAGTTCTTTCATAGAATTTTCACCAGTTCGTAGCTACACTGAAACGCTGCTTAATGATGGGTTCACATCTGTGTCTGGGCTTCCTCGTCAATTTGAAACCACTGCATGTTGGCGTTTGCTGTTGGGGTGAGCGTACACAGGCCTTCTGGGACATCAGGGTCAGGCCCAGGCTCTGAGCGACGAACAAAGGGGAGATATCACCCCCACCCCCACCCAGTGAAAACTAGAAAACCAGATCTCCTTAGACTGTGTGCTTTTGTAAGAATCCACCAGCGGCTTCTTAGTGTAGGAGAGAAGGGTCTTGGAAAAAGAGCCTTTGCTAATCGGTATGTGCCTAGGAAACGGTGGAGAGGTTTGACATCTCGGGCGTTTGGGTTTCCTGTCCGTACTCCTTTTGAATTGTACTTCGTGTTTTATTTTCTTGGAATCTATGGCCACAAATGACTGTGCTTTTGGAAACCAAAGATCTGATGAAAGTTCTGCTCTTTCCTGTGTAACAAGTGACCTTTACCGGACTGTCACCGAGTTACAAAGTTCCTCCAGAATTCTGGAGGAAAAAAAAACAACTCTTTTCAATGAGGACAACTTGCAATTTTGTACAAAGAGGAAGCAATGAAAACTTTATGTTTCAGACGTTAGGCAGCTTCCCTATGTTCAGGCCATTTTACCAAATTCTTAATTCTCAGTAAGCAAAATTTTACCTCGAAAATGCAGCATTTTGCTATTATTATTTA
>NW_012139191.1:4314020-4325936 GCF_000956105.1 Propithecus coquereli | reverse complement strand
GACATGAGAGCTGGTATTAATACACAACTTCCCCTGTATCTTATTTTTAAAATAATAAAATTTGCTTTCTGAAAATAAAATAATGTATGTTTTCCTTTGGATAGTTCAAAAACTACAAAGAAAGACTAAGAAGAAAACAAAATCCACTTACAGTTTCACACCCAGAGGTAAGGAATCCAGGCCTCCATACTGACCGATCCCTGGGATTCCGGGGTCACATGGGACAGAATGGGGGTGGAGGCCCTGGAGCTCACAGCTCCGGAGTCTTATCTGTTCACCTTTTGTGTTATGTGCCATTTGAGTCTTTCCTAGAGCCTATCTAGTTTTTACTTTTGTTTTTGTTGTTGTTGTTATTTTGCTCTCCAAAACTGGTACCGTGCCATCCCGACAGTTTAAAGCTTGCTTCGATTCTGTCTCTCTCAATCCCGTGTCGAGAATGCTGTTCTCGGTGAGAGGCTGACTGTTCACCTGGGGAAGGGCTGGGGCAGGAGGAAGTGCTCAGACTTAGAGCAGTGGGGAATGTGAAGGAAAGGCTGGATGTCTCACCCCAGGTCTGTGTCCTGTGGCCATGACTGTGGTCATTACCTCAATCTTGGTGCCCATGTGGCCGAGGAGGCAGCCAGCGTGCCTGGTACAGACTGGGTGTGACTGGGTGATGAACACATCCTTTGTCCCTCCCCTCCCCTCTCCTCCCCTCCTCTCCCCTCTTCTCTCCTCTCCTCTCTTCTTCTTTTTTCTTCTCTCCTCTGTTTCCTCTTTCCTTTCCTTTCTTGTTCCAAGCCCTAGATGGTTCATTTCTAGAGCTGGTCAGACAGAGCAGTAAGTCAGGGTAAGATACCCGTGTCCAACAGATTGGTTCTACCTGCAACTTTTAAGAGCTGCTTTTAATGAGAAACTCTGACACTCTTGAAATATCCAACAGCACCTTTCCTTTAAAAGCCTGGAAGAGAGCTTTCATGTCATTGAACCAGTAGCAACAATAAACTCCAGTGATAACCAACCCTCGATGGCAATAAATCCATGCTGAATTCGGAGCTGAATTTTAGGATGTTGAATAGGGTTCCAGGTTACACAGCGAAGATGCTATCCAGCTTAAAAAACAAAAAACAAAAACAAAACGAACAACAAGAACAAAAAAACAGAGCTAGATCTTAATCTTTGTGACTGGAAAAATCCAGAGGCTATAGAATCCTGGTTAAGTCCTTCAGTTAAAGAGAGTGACCATCAGCGACTTGAAGATCTTCCGTGCGTTTTTGTTTGAGAGTTATTGTAGCTTCGTGAGGAAGGCAACGCGCTGAAAAGCAATGGACGTGCATGGTGTCATTGGCATCCCTTCGACAGCTCCTCAAAAGCCCTGGCATCTGCTCACTTGCCCGTTCCAGCTACACAGTCAGCGGAGAAACGTGCTGCTCTTGTTGTAAGCGTGTGCTCATAAGGTCTTCTTGGACAATGCAGGAAAGCTGAGGACAGAAGTGACTAGAGTTTATTTTTCAAGGATACTTTTCTAGTCTGGTCAGATGTATTAGTAAGACGGGAAATAAACATTGTGGACTGATTTTAACACAGTACTAATTTTCTCTGAGTCACACAGCATGTCAGGCGGTACGTGAACACACTGCGATCCAAACAGACCTGCAGCCCGGAACCCCAGCTCGGAGCGCGGTGGAGCGCTCTGTGACTGGAGCTCTGTGACTCGTCAGCGCTGTGGCCTCAGGCAAATCACTTTCTGAGACCAGGTTTCTTCATCGATAAAAACAGTATAATAAATCTTATTGTGTAAGGTTGTTGGGAAGGAGGAATTAAAGAGAATATATGCAAGTGCCTTTGTGGCAGGTGCTTCCTCAAAGGAGTGCTGTGGTTGTAGCTGTCACCTCCACTGTGGCAAATCAGGGGTTCTTAGCCTGCAGTGCCTGGAGCCCTCTGGCAGCCTGATGACGGCTGTGGAACCCTCCTCAGAGCAGTGTTTTTAAATACGTAAGACATTAATATGTCGTGCTATCAAGGAAATCATTTATCGAATTTGTATTAATATACGAATATGTATGTTAGGCAGAATAATGACTCCCAAAGATGTCCGTGTCCTAATCCCCAGATTAGGGAAATATGTATGTTACCTGGCAAACAGAAAATAAGACTGGAGATGGAGTTGAGTTTGCTAATCGCTGTCCTTGACAGGAGGAGATTACTGTGCATAGTCTGGGTGGGCCCCATGTCATCACGGGGTCCTTAAAAGTAGAAGGAGGAGGCAGGAGAATCAGCTCAGAGTGTTGCAGTGGGAGAAAGACTCAGTCGCCTCTTGCTGGCTTTGGAGATGGAAGGGGCCAGGGGTCCAGGAGTGTGGGCAGACTCTACAAGCAGGAGAAAGTAGTGAAGTGGGTTCTCCTCCAGAGCTTCTAGAGGGAAGACAGCCCCGCCAGCACCTTGGTTTTAGCCCCTCAAGACCCACTTTGGATTTATGGCGTCCAGAACTGTAGATAATAAATTTGTGTTGTCTTATGCCACCAGGGTTGTGGTAATTTCTTACAGCAGCAATAGCAAACTAACACAATGTAGTTATCAAATTAATATAAAATTGGTATAAAATCCATGATGTGTATGTTCTTCTTTATTAATATATTAAATGACAAGCTAGATTTGTATCTAACTATAGCAAATTTAAAGATGTTATTAGTGTAAATGAAACGGAGAGAGAGCTGCTATATCTGAAATGTGATATGAAAATATCGGTAATTTTTACTGATGATGAAGTCACAAACTAATACTACTGTGATTTGTTACCTATATTAAAATTTAAAAAAATGGTAAATTGCAGTTAGAGGTTAGTGAAAAACATGAAGTAATTTTTCCTGCACCCAATTTCATGGATCTTCCTGAATTTTATGCATGAAGTGTACATGGGCCCCAGATTAAGAGTCCCTGGCTTAGACATATGAAAGAATGAGAAGTCTCCTAAACCCTTCCAGACGTATGCAGTTAAAAAGCAGAATCAGAAAGTCATTGCAGCCAGAAGGAACATTAATAATCGTCATCCACCACCTTAGTGTATAGCACCTCATTTTCCAAGCAGGAACATTCTTTGCAAAACATACTCCAGACTGAAGCGAGGTCAAAGGTCGGCAGTTTTCCATCTCAACTCTCTAAATACAAATAACAATTGCTGATATCAGTAATAAACAGATTTTTCTACTTTGCCATATTCTAGTGTTTTCATTTTAAATTAAGCCTCCATGTATAGTTAAACAGTAAAAGAAATATATATATATAGTCCTCAGTATAAATCTTTTTTAAACGCTATGTAATTTGAAAGCAACTGCATCTCATTTAAAAAAATAAAATTTGACTTTGCATATTTTTGCGTTCCTAACCTGAACCAGCATTGAGAAGGGATGGTTCTCCCTCAGCACCGGCCTCCTCTCTCTGCGGTCTCAGATGGGACAGGACTTCTCCCGCTCTCAGACTCTTCCTCTTTAGGACACGTGTGTGCTCTGACTGTTGTTTTCCAGTCTATGCACTCTAGCATTCCATATCCTTTTAGGCGAAACTGGGGAGTCTGTGAATGTGGCCAACTTTTCTGAGTCAAAGGGTCATTTTTACTCAGAATGATGAGTCATTGAGTCTTTGTTGATTGAAACACTCCATTGTGACATTACAATTTATTTTAAGAGATGATTTTTCAATGTTTCCTTTGCCCAGATCGTAGAAATATGATAGCTGAGTTGGCATCTAATTGGTGTAAGTTATTGCTTTGAAATTACAACTTTTATTTCTTGCTGGCATGCTTATTGTGAAGGAAAATGTGCCAATAGGGCTTGGAAGAAGAAACAGCATTCTCAATAATCTGCTCATTGTAAATGTCTACTTAAAATAAAAGGAGAAAAAGTCCATGAAAGATTCAAAAATAGTAATTCTTAGATAAACCTCATTACTCCAGTGCTGGAAGATAGTTACTGCAGGCCTTGGATGGGTGCCAGGTGTCATTTGCATGCATGAACATGAGTACAAACTGAAATATCGCTGAAGCCAGGCATGGAGTACAGGATCCAAATGTTTCCTACAGACCAGGTCCTGAGTATTCAATTACGGTGAATTACCAGACCCCTTCAACCAGAATGCACATACGGTGAAAATCGATCCAACTCTTGAGTCCTAAAATAGGAGATGAGTTAACTCAAGAGTGACTGAGATCTTCCCATCTATTGATTATCACTTAATTAATATTCAGGGCTCTCAAAAAGCACCAGCAAATATATTACTGCTCTCTTCAGGGGCAGCTAGATCAAACCTCCATTGCTTTTGTTCCTATTCATTTTAACCTAGGACTGGTAAAATTTCAACAATTACCAGCTCTTTAATATCACACAGATAAGATATCAAGTTGAAAATCTTAGACTGTGTGGTGGCAGTAAATTTTGGAAATGTGGTGAGTTGCTAACTTTGAACTTAAAGAGGCCTAAGAGATGGGCCACAAACAGGCTCATCTTGGTCTTTGGAACAGGCTGCCATTTCTCAGAACCACTCGGTTCATTGAATCTAGGCCAACATGGACTTGGCCTTTGTTGTGGGTTAAATTTTGTCCCACCAAAAATTCATATATGCTCAAGTCCTCACCCCAGGTACCTCAGAATGTGACCTTATCTGGAAGTTGGGTTGTTGCTGATGTAGTTAGTTGAGATGAGCTCATACCGGAGAAGGGGTGAACCTCTAATCCAGTGTGACTGGTGTCCTTGTGAAAAGGGTACATTGGGATGCAGACACACACACACACACACACACACACACACACACACAGAATGCCATATGAAGACTGGAGTTATGCTGCCCAAGTCCGAAACTACCAGACACTAGGAGAGAGATCCGGAACAGATCCTTCGCTACCTAGCACCTTCAGAGGAAGGAAGCATGGCCCTGCTGACACTTTGATCTCGGACTCCTAGACGCCAGAACTGTTGTTTAAGCCACACAGTGTGTGGAGTTTTGTTATGGCATTCCTAGTAACTAATACCACCTCTTTTCACGTGCCCCAACCAAATCCAAATCCATCCCCCGGTTGCTTCTTCAGTTCAGATACCGACACCGGGCAGATTATCCTTTATAAGGCACATGAGTCATGGCTGTCTGGTGGTACAGCTAATTCTAACATCTTTGTTAGTCATTTAACTTTTCTGGGCCTGAAGCTTTATTCCCCTGAAAATTGAAGAGATGGAGGTTTTCTCAAATTTTTTCATTCTCTTGCCCCCAAGGGCAACATAACATAAAACCCCAGAAGGTTTAGGATTCTCCCAGTGCAGCCCACTCCCGGCTTGCACAGTCTGTGAAACCTGTATTACTTCTTCAAAATTCATGGGGGTTTTTTATTCTTTGCCATATTATGTGTGTTTGGTTTAATATAGAATAATATTTGAAAATTGCTTATCATTACATAACCTTGAGGCATTTTTAATATGAGCTATGCCTACACCATGGATTCCTATACTCTGATGCGTCATCACATACCCCAATATTTGGACCCCATTGGAGAACCATGGCGCTGTGTTGTCTGTGGTCCACTCCAGCCCTATCACTGGGGGATCGTAGGGCTCTTTATCGATGTGTGACATCAGGAGAGATCAGACTGTGTCTCTGTGCATGAGGCCCCTGGATAACTTTGTCCTTGTGGATAACAAAGTGCACACATCCACAATGAGTTAACGTAACATTAAAATACTCACTGAAACTATTTCACTGGACTGTGTGAAAAATGTGTGTCATACGTGTCTGCTGGGCAGCTCCCAAGTGGGGCACTTTGATCATGGAAAATTGTTTAAGGGATCCTGTCATTTTGTGTACAAGAACAGACGACGATCAGGAAAAATGCCTCGAATTAGGTTCTATATCACATGCACTGCCTTCTCCACTAAAGTATTTTGTGACCAAGTTACCTAGAGCCAGAGCCATGGTGCCTGGCCTCCCCATGGAGTTGGGCAGTGCCCTCTGCTCTGCTTCAGCCCCTCCCAACCTGGCAAATCTCCTCATCTGCAAAGTTGAAGAACACTCTGTCATGGGTCTACTGTGAGGACGAAATAAGATGATAGGTATCAGAGCTTTTTTATAAATTCTGAAGTGCTGCATGGGCATCAGGAACTATTACTTGGTGTGTTTCTCAATAACCCAAAAGGCGCTAATGGAGCCACTGATTGGGCTGATGGGCCTTGTGCTCAGGGCCGGATCGGCTTATCATGCACGTGAACCATGAAGTCGGGACACTGAGAACGCGGCTCTCCAGGCGTCAATGAATATGAACGTTTGTTTTCAGGGAAAATAAAAGTAACCACATGATACGACTGAGGCAGTTTAGTGGCATGTGGGTAAATACCCTTTTCAATATAGAGAGGAAAGACAAATCAGCCTCAGATAATGCAGTGATTTGTGTTGTTGGAAAACCAGCAAGACCATTATTGAACCTCCAAAGGGGTAATGCAGTATATCAAGGGTGAAATCAAATGAACAAAAAGATTAAACAAACTGGTTACTCACCAGCATGGCTAGATACTAGACTTTGGTGGTGATAGCACCCAACTTAAACACAATTTGATTTAAGCTATAATTTTAAAAAAGAAAGGAAAGGAAGGTCTAGTTGTTTTGATAATGAAGAAATAAACTTCTCAAGTACTAGGCACTGGCCAAGCCAGCTGGTGAGTCCAGCGTGCACACCTTTAGAACAAGTGCGTGGTGTGATGTCACAGGGAGATGAAGACTTTACACCTATTTTGGGGGCTCCACCATGTGCTAGGGACTGTATTATAGACACTAGCTAACAGCTGTAGACAAAAAAAAAAAAAAAAAAGACAAAAATCACTGGTCTCATGGAGCTTACATTCTTATAGCAAGGGAGACAGACAGATAGTGATGCATTCAGGAGGCAGTGATGGGCGCCCAGAAGAAAAATAAAGCAGGTTAAACGATCAGGGACAGCCGTAGGAGATGAGGGAGCCAGTGAAGGAGGCTGGTGGAAATGGGGAGAGGGAGGGAAGAGCAGGTGCTCACGCCCTGCCCTGGTCGTGTGCATGGAAAATTCAGGACCAGTGGGAAGGTCAGCGTTGCGGATGAGAGCGATAAGAAGGTAAGAAGAGGAGAGCAAAGATCCAAGTGTTGAGAGGCCAGGCCTTCGAGGCATCATTCTGAGTGAGACGGAATCAGCCGAGGAGCTGCCAGCAATTAAATGGGAGAGAGAAGCAGGCGCCATTCCTGCACCCTTACGTCCTCCCATCCCCTCTCTCCTCCATCCCGCCCCGGCCATGGGGCACCCTCTTCTCTCTCAGCATCCCTGCTCTGGACAAGGTGAGGAACTGTTGGCTTCTCGATGTCCATGCACCAGTCCATCCAGAAGATTGCCTTTCCTTCGTGAAAGCCCCAGAATCCTCTGAGGCTGTGGAATCCCAGTCTTCCTTGCTCTTGTATCAACTTCTATAGATTCGTGTTCCTTATCTTAGGAATATACTGAGGGCTTCTAAACCAGGGTTAATCTTTAAAATCCGTATTTCCTATTTGCACACAGAAAGAAAACTTCACTGCCTTGCAACAGAATACTTAGGCTAGGCTTTAGCCTTTTTACAAAATGTGTTCTCATGAGAAAAGAGGTAATTCGTGGATGACTTCAATGAGATATAAAATCAGTACATTCTCAATGGAGACAGTCTTTATATATCACAATGAATAAAAATAGGGAGCATAATTTTTGAAAAGGGAAGACATAAGAATTAAAATGGGAAGGGAAGCAAAAATATGAAACTCACAGGAATAATGCTAAATATAACACACTTGGTGGAAACTCATGGTTTTCTCCAGTCCTCTGGGACAGAAGTAATAACAATATTTCAAATATATATTTGAAGACTATATATTTCAATATACAAACAGGTAGGGTTGCCAGATAAAATATAGGATACCCAGTTAAATTTAAGTGTCTGATAAACAACACACAATATTTAGTTTAAATATATTCCAAATATTGTGTGGATATATACTAAAAATTAGGCACTGTTCATGTGAAATTCAGATTTAACTGGTATCTTATATTTTTATTTGCTAAGTTGGGTAATCCTACCAAAAAGAGACTATTGCCTCTGTCTCTGGGGAGTGATATTTGCAGTAGCAGAGATTGTATAAAGGATCTTTGCAACTGACATTCTTTTTGAGCTTGCTATGTTGAAGAAGTGTAGCTTTGTGGCTGTCCAGGTGCACTCTGTACCTGTCTGCACCCTGCTCTGGGCCCCAGGAAGCCGGCTTCATCAATGAACTCCCTGGACCTGGGGCTTTCCCTTGGGTTCTGCCAATAGGAGGCATCAGCGGGAGACTGCAGGGCAGGAGAACGGCGTTGTCAGGGCACTGAATGTGTTTCCGTTGCTCTTTCGCTCTCAGGTTGCTCTAGAACACACTCCTTCCCATTAACCCTCCAGGCCTAGGGGAGGTAACCACTTTGAGCTGCTGTTAGCCCCTGGGCACTGCACTGGCTTTGTAAATTGTGCCTTTATGGTACTCTACTCCAGTGATTGGGCTTGAAGGTACCATCTCTTCCCTGCTGGAACTTTAATATGCTAAAGGATATGACATAGATATCCAAGGTCAAGGGTATAATCTACATCCATGAAGACGTGAATTAGAGAGAAAAAAATAAGATTTGGAAAGAAAATGGCAAATTTTGGCATTCTGACTATGCCATTCAACAGTGGGGTCTTGCTGGTCACTTAATTCCCTTTTAAAATGGATATGTACTCCTGGAAGGTTCCTGGAAGAATTCATAGAAATAGGAATCTTAATCAGATGAAAGAAATAAAGAAATAGACTGTGGAAATAAACAATTTATTGCTAGAATGCCCATGTCCCCAGGAAGCAAGACCACAAATTCTGCATTTATAGAACATGCCTGTTTAAGAGGGTTCATTCAGAAAACTTAGAAATCCAAATATTTAGAAAGTATTTAGTAATGATTTAGGAAAAACGCAAAAAACGAGCAAATCATGTCTTGTCCTGTGACTTTCTTTCTCTCAGTGTCTCCTCCCCGTCCTCCCTCACTGCACTGCTGGGGCTCTCTGTCCAAAGGACGGGACTCAGCCCTTCATGTCCAGCACAGACACTTGGACAAGCCCTTTCTATGGCTCTAGCAGGTTTTTAAAAAATATCTGCTAAATTTAATTGCATCTGCTCCTTTGATTCAATTGTCTTGGATATGGTTAGGAAAAAAATCAACATAGAAATAAAGTTCAATTCCCTAATTATTTCTCTAAACTTTTCCCAGAAAATTAGCAGGCATATTGGAGTATGCCTATCCCACAGTTTAACAAGACAAATGCTTTGCTGGTGGGGCGGATTCTTAAACAAGAACTGGGATCTTTGATCTAGAGACTGGCACAGATTGGAAGCGTCTGGCTGTTGTCATCCTAGATGTAGTAGAGTTTTGGTTTTTTGTTTGTTTTTATCTGAGTATCTGGGTAAGGTGATAGAAGAGCAGGAGAGAAACCTGTGGAAGATACTGACTGGTCAGAAATGTTCAAGTCTGATAAATTGTGTGGCTGGAATCACTTGTATTGGTGAACTAGGATTCCTCATCCGTGGTCTACATACTGACATATCTCTGTCATGCTACATGACCACAGAAACAGATATAATAGTCACCTTCTCAATCTAGTAGAGTCTGTAAGTTTTCAAACACTTAATTCCAATGTAGTCTGTTTTCCAGTTTAGGTAAATGTAGGTGATTTCATTTAATACTGTATAAACAATCTGCTTTATTCCTAGTTAATTTTTTCAGGAATTATTACTCATCCTACATGCTGTTATTTAAAGCTCAAATCTTGTAACTTGATAAAGAACGGACTGTGTATCACATTGCTATAATGAGAAATTCTCTTGTGTTTTAATTAATCTCCCTTCTTAGTCAGCATTGGAAAATTCTGTGGATTCTAAAATTGTATTTGAGATTTTCGAGAGTGTATCTTTACCCTCCTTTTAATATTTGCCACATTTTCTTATATATCAGTTATGGATATATGTGTTACGTACATGTGTGCTTATAAATTCCAAACAATGCCTGACAGCTGTTTCTTAATGATCTCACTGGTTTACGTAGAAGTCAATCTGTTTCTACTACTTTTTTTTCAGTCTTAGGGAAATTGTGTCCAAAATGCCCATCTGTAGCAGAAAGGGAAGCCCACAGAGCCCCTAGCTTGGGCCATTCACTATGTTGGGTTCCTCATGTATGTTACTGTGTTTAATCCTCACAGCAGTCTAACAGAGCAGGTCGTAGCATTCCCACTTTTAGATAACTAAACTGAGGCTCACTGAAATACAGTAAGCTTTTCAAGGCCACTCTGCTAATGATGGTGGAGTCATTGTCACATTCTTGTAAGAATGACCACAGTGGTCCCTCCTGATAACAGCCGCAGACGTTTCCTGAGCTCCAGCTGTGAACCGGGCACTATGCTGAACATAACCAGCCCAGGGAGGCAGGAGCATTTCCATTTTACAGGTGAAAAAACTGAGTCCAAGCAAGGTTAAGATTTGTGCAGAACTTGAAACTCACATCTGTCTGATGCCAAAGTCTGTACTCTTAACCCCATGTTATGCAACCAGCCATGTGCTAAACTTTTATAAGTACGTCGGATCACACACCAAGGATACCTTCCTTGGAAAATCCAGTACTTCATACTTCACAATTTCAATGATTTGAAAATCCTTGTTACTTTGACAGCTCCCAACACAGCAGTTCTCAGCGTTAGCTGGAAATCAGCTTCCACTTAGTGATGCAAAACTCTGCAAAGGCGAATGTATGTAGCTGATCTTTATAAAAAGCAAATATCCTAATTAACTTTATTTGTATTAAGTTTTTAAAATGACAAATGGATTTGTATATATTTATTTTGTACAACAAGATGTTTTAAGATATGCATACATTGAGGACTGGCTAAACTGAGCTAATTAACATAAGCATTACCTCATATACTTCTTTTTTGTGATGAGTCACTTAAAATTTACTCCCTTAAGTGTTTTCAGGAATACAATACATGGTTATTAGCTACAGTTACCATGTTGTGCAATAGATCTTTTGAACTTATTCTTTTAATCTAACTGAAATTTTGTCTCCTTTGACCAACATCTCTCCAACCCCCCAACTCCCAGCCCCTGGTAACCACCATTCTACTCTCTGCTTGTATGAGTTTAACGTTTTTACATTCCACAAGTGAGATCATGCAGTATTTGTCATTCTGTGTTTGGCTTATTTTACTTAACATTTTGCCCTCCAGGTTCATGCATGTTGCAAATGACAGGTTTTCCTTCTTTTATAAGGCTGAATAGTATTTTATTGTGTATATATAACACATTTTCCTTATTCGTTCATCTGTGGACACTTAGATTGATTCCATATCTTGGCTATTGTGAATAGTACTACAATGAACATGGGGTACAGATATCCCTTCAACATACTGATTTTGCATCCTTTGGATATGTAGCCAGTAGTGGGATTGCTGGATAATGTGGTAGCTTTATTTTTAATTTTTTGAGTAACCTGCATACTGTTTTCTATAATGGCTGTTTCAGTTTACATTTCCACCAATAGTGTGCTAGGGTTCCCTATTCTCCACATCCTCACCAACACTTGTTATCTTTGTTTTTTAGATAATATCCATTCTAACTAGAGTGAAGTGGTATCTCACTGTGGTTTTAATTTCCATTTCCCTGATGATTAGTGATGTTCACCATTTTTTTCATACACCTATTGGCCATTTGGATGTCTTCTTTCGAGAAATGTCTATTCAGATCCTTTGCCCATTTTTAGTTATGTTATTTGTTTTCTTGCTATCAAGTTGTTTGAATTCCTTACATGGTTTGGATACTAACTCCTTATAAGATATTTTGTTTGCAAATACATTCTGTCATTCT
>NW_012139191.1:4306340-4312724 GCF_000956105.1 Propithecus coquereli | reverse complement strand
CCTAATTCTCTGGCTATGACTTCCAGCACTATGTGCTTCCAATACTATGTTGAGCAGAAGTGGCAAGAGTGAGCATCCTTGTTTTGTCCCTGAGCTTAGAGGAAGAGTTTTCAACTTTTCATCATTATATATTATGTAAGCTGTGAGTATGTTATATATGTCCTTTATCATGTTGAAGTATGTTCCTTCTATACCTAATTTGTTAAGAGTTTTTTATCATGAAAGGATTTTGAATTTGGTTGAAAACATTTTCTGCATCTATTGAGATGATTATTTTTTTTCCTTCATTCTCTTGATGTGGTTTATCACATTTATTGATTTGCTTATGTTGAGCCATCCTTCCACCCCAGGGATAAATTAACAATTAATCATGGTGAATGAATGATTTTTTAATGTGCTATTTAGTTTGGTTCACTAGTATTTCACTAAAGATTTTTACATTTGTGTTCAACAGGGATATTGGCCTGTAAATTTTTTTTCTTGGAATGATCTCGTGTGGCTTTGGTATCAGGGTAATGCTAGTCTTATGAAATAAGTTGAAACTTTTCCATGCACTTCACTTTTTTGGAAGACTTCAGGAAGAATTTATATTAGTTCTTTACTGTTTGGTAGAATTTATCAGTGAAGCCATCAGGTTCTGGGCTTTTCTTTGATGGGAGTCTTTTTATTAATGATTCAATCTCATTACTCATTATTGATCTGTTCAGATTTTTTATTTCCTCATAATTCAGCCTTGGTAAGTTATATGTGTCTAGGAATTTATCTGTTTCTTATAGATTATCCGATTTGTTGGTGTATAATTATTCATAGTAGTTTTTTATGATCCTTTGTATTTCTGTAGTATCTGTTGTAATGTCTCCACTTTCATTTCTGATTTTATTTATTTGAACCTTGTTTCTTTATAGTCTTTTTAGTCTTTCTTAGTCTAGCTAAAGGTTTGTCAATTTTGTTTATCTTTTCAGAAAACCAACTCTTAGTTTTGTTAATCTTTTCTATTGTTTTTCTAGTTTCTCTTTCATTTATTTCTATTCTGACCTTTATTACTTCCTTCATTCTACTAACCTTAGTCCTTGTTCTTCTTTTTCTGGTTTCTTGAGGTGTAATGTAAGGTTTTTTATTTGAGACCATATCTTTTTTGATATAAGAGTTTATTACTAAAACCTTCTCTCTTAAAAGTGCTTTTGCTACATCCTATTAATTTTGGTACACTGTGTGTCCATTTTCATTAGTCTTAATTTTTTTTTTAATTTTCCTTCTAATTTCTTCTTTGATCCATTGTTTGTCCAGGAACATGTTGTTTAATTTCCATGTATGTATGAATTTTCCAAAATTTCTCCTGTTATTGATTTCTAGTTTCATACCCTTGTGTTTAAAAAGATACATGATATGATTTCAGTCTTCTTATATTTGTTAATACTTGTTTTGTGGCCCAAGAAATGTTCTGTAAATGTTTGTTAGGTCCATTTGATCTAAAGTAGAGTTTCAGTCCAATATTTCCTTATTGATTTCCTATCTGGATGATGTGTTCATTGCTGAAAGTGGGCTATTAAAGTCCCCTGCTATTACTTCTATCTTTCCCTTCAGAGATATCAGTATTTGCTTTATATGTTTAGGTACTCTGATGTTGGGTGCATATATACTTAAATTGTTATATCCTCTTCATGAATTGACCCCTTTATTATTATATAATGACCCTCTTTGTCTTTTTTTACAGTTTTTGACATAAAGTCTATATGAATATAGCTACCTCTGCTCTCTTTTATTTCCATTTATATGAAATATCTCTTTCCAGCCCATTTCTTTCAGCCTATGTGTGTCCTTAAATGTGAAGTGAATGTCTTGTGGGCAGCATATAGTTGGGTCTTACTTTTTTTTTTTAATCCATTCAGCCACTCTGTCTTTTGATTGCAAAATGTAATCCATTTACATTAAAGGTAATTATGGATAGGTAAAGACTTATGTCATTTTGCTACTTGTTTTCTGGTTGTTTTGTGGATCCTTTGTTTCTTCCTCTCCTACTGTCTTCCTTTGTGACTAGCAGATTTTATTTAATGGTATGCTTTGATCCCTTACTTTTTACCTTTGTGTATCTGTTACAGGTTTTGCTTTGTGTTACCATGAGTCTTAAATAAGTTAGACATCTTGTGGTTATAATAGGCTATTTTAAGCTGATAACAACATAATTTTAATTGTATACTAGAACTCTACACTTTCACTCCACTTCCCCCAACACTTTTATATTTTTGATGTCACAGTTTATGTCTTTTAATGTCATGTATTCCTTAACAAATTATTGTAGCTAATACTATTTTTAATGGTTTTGTCTTTTAACCTTCATACTAAAAAGACAAGAGATTTGCATATCACAATTACAGTATTAGGGAATTCTGAATTTGACTGTATACTTACCTTTACCAGTGAATTTTAACTTTCACATATTTTTTTGTTACTCATTAGTGTTCTTTCCTTTTAGCCTCAAGAACTCCCTTTAGCATTTTTTTGTAAGACAGGTCTGGTGGAGATGAACTCTCTCAGCTTTTGTTTGCCTAGGAAAGTCTTTATTACTCCTTCCTTTCTGAAGGACAGTTTTGTTGGGTTGGCGGATTTTTCTTTCATCACTTTGCATACACCGTCCCACTCTATCCTTGCTTGTAAGGTTTCTGCTGAGAAATCTGCTGCTAGCTTTATTGAGACTCCCTTGTATATGATTTGCTTATTTTCTTTTGCTGATTTTAGGATCCTCTATTTGTCTTTGATTTTTGATAGTTGTATTATAATATGTCTTGGTGTAGTGTGGTTTGCACTGAATCTGATTGGAAACTTTTGACCTTACTGTACCTGGATTTGGAATGTTTTCTGCCCTCAATTCTTTAAATAAGCATTGTAACCCTTTGTCTCTCTCTTTCTTTTTCTCAAACTCCCATAATGCAAATATTTACTTTTTTTGGTGGGGGTCTCATAATCCCAAAAGCTTCCTTCATTTATTTTAATTTTTTTATTTATTCTGCTCTGACTTTATATTTTCAAACAACGTCTCTTTGAGTTCACAGATTCTTTCTTTTGCTTTATCAATTCTACTGTTGATGGTCTCTGTTAAATTTCTTATTTCATTCAAATTGTATTTTCCAGCTCCAGAATTTTCTGGATATTTTAGAATTTCAGTCTCACTGTTAAATTTCTTACAGTGCCTGGGAGCCAAAGAGACCAGCCTAGAGCTTGGGGCTGGCCTGGCACTGGGGTAGGCTCAGAGCTTGGGTCAGTAGAGGCTAGTCTGAAGTCTGGGACTAGTCTGGCCTGGTTCCTGAAGCCATAGGAACCAGCCTGGAGCCTGGGTCAGTGGGTCCAGACTGTAGGCTGGGTGTTTAGGTGCTGGCCTGGGGGCTAGGTCCCTGAGGGCTATCCTGGGTCCTGAGGCCATGGGGATCAGTTTTGAACCTGGGTCCATAGGCTCAATCCTTGGCCTGTGGAGTCCAACCAAGCTCTGAGGACTCTTAGAATGGCCCCAGCCCCTGGGTCTGCTGGAGCGTGAGGCTGCAGAGGCCAGCCTAGAGAGTGGAGATGCAGGAACAAGACCAGCCTAAGCAGGCTGGAGCCTGGTGCTGTGGGGTCCAGCTTGTCACCACAGATAGTAGCCTGGAGTTTGGGGCCGAGTGAGCCTGTCCAGCCCTGGGTTTCCCTTGGGCAGACCTGGTGTCTGGGTTGGAGGCAAAGTCTGGTGCTCACTTTCTGCCCCTTCCCTCATGTGAAGGGTATCTCTCCCCATGCTCTGCTGCCAGGGGTTGGGTGACAGAGGGGTGGCACAGGTATTGTAAGGCTGCCATTACTATAGACTTTAATGCATCTTTTCTTATTTCTGCACTACCCCAAGGTGCTATAACCTCTCACCTGGTTTCCTTAGGTCTTGTGAAGGTATTTTTGAGTGTGGAAGTTTTTCACGTTACTGTCCTTGTGAGGCACAAGCACCAGGAGCCGTTTTCCACCATCCTGCTTAGATCTCCTATGCTAATTAACTTCAGATATGATTTCCTTGGAGCCCAGTATGCGATGTTGAATTTTTGTTGAGGGAAGAATAAAATATATAACGAATGCTAATTTTAGTAAACTTTTAAAACATGAATTGTTTATGTTCATTCAGTCATAGAGAAGAAATGAGCTAATTGCCTGTTGGAGAATGACCTGTTGGAAGTATATCGTTTAAACGATTTCTGGTGTGCTCTTGCGTGAAGGGAATGGTTGCCTTCTAATTCAAACAGTCGCTATTATCTTCTGGCCACTAGATGCCCTGAGGGCTAGATTTTGTGATCGTGGCCCTCCCATTTGTGCTTCTTTGCTGTTCTTCTATGGGTCTGAAAAATCTCTGCTTAGCAATCTAAAATCAACCAACGTGACAACCCTGTACTGAGCAGGTTTGGGATTCCCTGTGCTACGTGGTGGGAAGGGACTCTCACTGGTCCCCTATGGCAGGGCTTGAAGGAAAGATGCATCCTGTGAGTAGAAGACATTCCACGGAAGGTAAGGAACCAGAGAAGGTGACAGCCACCTGCTGGGGGTGTGGTGATGGTGGGAAGTAAGCCTGTGTTCGACTATTTCCTTTTCTTTATTTTTATATAGTTGGCCTTCCCTGACCTATATTCAAATACAAAGCAAGCACATTTCTTAATGTAAGTGTAACTTATCATCATTAGGTATAATCTATACCTAATAATATATGCATTATAAAGTAGAATTTATCAACATCTCTGAAGCTCTAGAATAACATTTTTTTAAAGTAGTGGGAAAAATCACTTGATTTATTCAAAAGATATTTATTGAATGCTAATTACATTCTGGTCACTGTTCTAGGAGTCTGGGATACTTTAGGGAACACAAAAGGCAAAAATCTTCCCTCATGGCACTTCTGTTGGTGGGGAAGAAGGGTACTGCATTCAACCTAATAAATGTGTAGATTATCTGTTAGTAGTATGGTCGAAGGTGACATGTACCCTGGTGAAAGACACAGGAGAGCAGAGGAAGGAGGGTTAGGAATGACAGTATGGGGGTGGCAGTAATCTGTGGGAGCAAGGTGCTCAAAATGGGGCTTGCTGGGAAAGTGGCATTTGAGGGAATGCTTAAAGGAAGAGAAGTAGCTGGTGAAATGTGTTTAGAGGAAGAGCTTTCCAGGCAGAGAGAAAAGCCAGGCAAAGGCCTTAGGGCAAGCGCGCCACTGGCATGTTGCAGACACAGCACAAAGGCCAGTGCGCTGGGGGTTGAATGAGCGGGGGAGTGTAGTAGAGGTGGAGGGGGTCAGAGAGGAAGTGGGAGCAGCTCTCCCCATCCTGCAGCCCCTGTAATGTCTCTGAATGGTATGGGGGGCCCTTCAGGGATTTGAGCGGAGGACCTGACTTCTGTTTTCAGAGCTGCAGTAGTTCCTGAGTTAAGAAAAGACAGTGGTGGGTGGGCAGAGTCAACACTGGAAGCAGGACACCCGTGAGGGGCAACTGCAGCCACAGGGAAGGTGGGCAGAAGTGACCACATTCCAGTCCTGCTTTGCCGCTAGAATGAACAAGATTTGTTGCCAACGTGGATATGCAACATGAGAGAAAGGGAGCAATTAACAATAACTTCCCAGTGCTTTAGATCATTAATTGTCAAAGGGAAAAATAGATTTCTCACTAGGAAATATTTATTCTTGAAATGAAAATGACGTTTGAAGTGTGCATACTTAATAATTTTAGACATTAAAATTATACTTTCTTTTATGATAAGAACAAGTACTTAGAAATTTCACAAACATGTACACAGTAGGAGCAGAGACTCTCAGATTTTATAAGCTGGTAAACGTGTATGTTTAACTTCCTTGCTTCACCAAGCTACAAAAAAGGAAAATGTAGCCCATCTTTGTCACCTGTAGTTTAAAAAGTGACCCCAAATCTGTTTTAATTAGTTCTTATGGTTCTTTTGCCAGAGTTTGGCAATTTTAGAGAAAGTTAAAGAAGCATTTTTACAGTCAGCAAAAATTCCCAATGACAAGAAATCCTTATGTTAACACAGAATGCTGGGGTGTTATAGTGGCACATTTTGCATGGCCCGTGAGAAAGAAATCTTTGCAGGACAGTGACAAGGAGTGTGCACGTAAGAACAAGGCAAAGCAAGGAAATTAACTACTGACCCTCGTCCTATCAGGTGGCGGCAACTTTCACCTGCTGTAGTTAAATGACTCCATACAGCCTCCCTGCCATGTCACGGTGGGATGTTAGCACCAGCCAGCGCTCTCTCAAATCATTTTTTGTTTTTTTTTTGAGGCAGAGTCTCACTCTCTTGCCTGGGCTAGAGTGCTGTGGCGTCAGCCTAGCTCACAGCAACCTCAAACTCCTGGGCTCAAGCAATCCTCCTGCCTCAGCCTCC
>NW_012139191.1:4303330-4306215 GCF_000956105.1 Propithecus coquereli | reverse complement strand
TAGCTGTCCAATTAATTTCTTTCTATTTTTTGGTAGAGACGGGGTCTCGCTCTTGCTCAGGCTGGTCTCGAACTCCTGAGCTCAAACGATCTGCCCGCCTCGGCCTCCCAGAGTGCTAGGATTACAGGCGTGAGCCACCGCGCCCGGCCTTTCTCTCAAATCTTTTCTCAGGAATAAGGTGGCAGTTAAACAAGGACCTCCCCGCCCCCATGTCCTCCCTCTCACACACCCTCACCTGATCCTTCCTGCATAGGGAAGAGGAGGGTAGATGAACAGTCGGCCACAATGTGGGAAAGTAATACTCTAACATCCATGTAATGAAAATGTACTATGTGAACATACACGGTAACAAAAAAGTCCAGACTCCAATCGTAGATCCAAAATTTTTAAAAAATGAGCTGCATATATCACAGACAACACTGTTCTTAGCAAGTTGTACAGACCTACGAAATCTCACATTGTCTCCTAGCTGAAATAATGTATCTTTCGTCTTTATTCTCATTCCCAAAATTTAGGGGTTGGAAGATGTATTAGGGTTTTCTGGAGAAGCAGCACCAATAGCACGTGCACATATATATAAAAGATATTTATTTTAAGGAATTGGCTAATGAGATAATGGAGGCTGGTTAAGTATAAAATCTGTAGGGTGGGCTAAAAGGTTAGAGACCCAAAGAAGAGCAGATGTCACAGTTCAAGTCGACAGTCTGCTGAAGACCCAGGAAGGAGCCAGAGTTCAAGTTCTCCCGGGGAGGAGAATCCTGTCTTGCTAGGGGAGGTCAGTCTTTGGTTCTATTCAGCTCTTTAACTACATGAAGCCCCACACCTCGGGGAAAGGAATCTGCTTTGCTCGAAGTCTACTGACTTCTTTGTTAATCTTATCCCCAACCACCCCCCCAGAATAATGTTTGACTAAATATCGGGGCTCCCTGTGGCCCAGCCAAGTTGCCACATGAAATTAACCATCACAAGGTTTTCTTTTCTTTATGCCAATTTTATGGCATGATTTTTTTGTTGTTTTTTAAAGCATAGACCTACAAAATAGTGCCCGTGATTTTTGACTATCCTATTACGTATGAGTATTGCATAGTGTGGTGGAATCTCATATAATATTCTTTGCACATAACTGGAGATTCTCTGTAAACTCTTTGAAATCTCTGTGAACTCTCTTGACCTTGTCTTTGTTGCCTTTTGGTGGGGAAATAACTAGAATTTCAATTGTGTCTGGCAAAGATGATTCTGGAAATGAAACCAAGGGAAAATAGGACCGTTTTATTAATCTTTGGATGAGCATCAAAGTTGGAACAGATAATAACGTAATAAAGGCTTTCCTTTTCGCTGTTCAAGTTACAATATCCCTCCCAGGTTAGAGGTTTTCTGGCTTTAATTCCCAAAGGAACCTTTATCCGAGTGGCATCATTAGTGGGATAATTTGATTTTACTCTTTTCTCCTTTGGGTGGCTGGTTTCTCCTCTTCTTGACAGTGCCTGGGTTGTTCTGAGCCCACGGAGCCAGAAAAGGATACGAAGCTCATTCCCCCCCTCAAGTGCAGCAGAAGCAAACTTCCGAGTCCGGTGTTTCTTATTCGAACTATCAGGCAATCTGATGCTGAAAGATGACCGCACGTATGACTGAGTCTTCAAACAGTCAGTACCAGAGGCCAAAAATCTATCCTCCTGTGTGTCTGGCGTGGGGAGAGGCCACGAGCTCCATGGCGCAGAGCATCCCTCACCGTGGAAGCAGGAGCTCAGAGGGGGAGGGCTTCGCTCTGGGCGCTGGATGAATATGTGCAGATGTTCCATGGGCCGGCGAGCCACTGCGCTCGGTGAACGCTGTCTTGGGGTGGATGATGATAAGTAACTGAGTGTGGGTTACGGAGACGGGGAGAGGGAGTGATGGAGGAGAGAGTGAGAGAGAACTCTCAGCCTGAGATTATTCAGCTATTTAATAGCTGAGCCAGATCCAGGAATGAAATAAAAAGCTAAATTTTTAGGATCAAACCTTTGTGCTAAGATCCTGCTCATCAAACGTGCAGAATTCCTCACAGTCTTATTCTCTCAGGCTGCATATGGCTGTTACCACCTTGCTCACCTGGTGCTCCCGGCCTCTCAGAAGCAGAAAGTGAAAACAGGCAGAGTTGCTCAAGGCAAGGGGGACAGGCTCCGGGAAGGAGCAGAAACATTCTCAGAGGAGCCCAGCAGCAGGGGCAGATGTCCTACAAACGCTGTCCCGACGTTGGCTGATTCCAAGCTCTGTTTGATGACAGATGTTGATCCCAAGGGCTGCAGGCTCCAGACACTCAGGGGACTTGGGAAGCTGGAAAGGAGGCACCACACGGTTTCCTGGAATATCAGTTTACTCTGTGGAGGTTCAAGCGTTGGTTTTAATGCTGAAACACTGCTTCGTTGTGGGCTAAAGCACAAGATCTGTGTTCATTTCAAGGCTAAAACATGAAGTGTAAAATAGCGTCTTGCAGAGTCATGGGCCCCTCATGCTACCACCCCAGGCCTCTTGAGGTTATTGCCTACCTGCCTCCCTCCCTCCCTTCCTTCTTTCCTTCCTTCCTTCCTTCCTCCCTCCCTTCCTTCCTTCCGTCCTTCCTTCCTTCCTTCCTTCCTTCCTCTCTTAACATTTATTAATGCATAATTACTCTGAGCTAGGTCCTGAGTTTTCAATGGTGCGGTGGCCAGGATGAACATGCTGGGGTCTGCTGAAGAAGTTAGCACAGTCAGTAGGAGAGGGCCAGCCAGCACCAAGGGCCTGAAGTGAAAGTCTCGCAGAGAATGATGGAAAGAGCAGCACAGTATAAACCACACTAGTTGATTACAAAAGGTTAAATCCTGGTTAATGCATTCCATGTGCTTCAATGACCGCGTTGCCGTACGTCC
>NW_012139191.1:4289625-4292230 GCF_000956105.1 Propithecus coquereli | reverse complement strand
AACAGGAATAACACCCCAAATCACATATTCGTGTTGATTTTCTTCAGTCTGTGCATGTGCAGTTTCTGTCTCAGCTGACTAAGTTCGGGGATAAAATATTGTTGTACAACATTTAATTTTGTTCACTTAAGCAACGTGATGAAGAAAGTCTCATTTCGTCCATTCATTTTTGCTATAGCTCATACGTGCTGCCATCATTTACCTGGTACAAAAGACCATTAGATGTGTGTGTGGGGGTGCGTGTGCATGCATGCACATGTGTGTGAGAAAATAAGGTCCAAAATATTTGCAACTTATTTCTTTTCACGGTCAGAATACACATTTTGACCTGCTAAGAGAGAGAAAAAAAGCTTAGGATAACCCATGTAGAGCATCCCACGTGAGATGTTTCCAAAAGGGCTAAGGACCGAAGCACATCAGAACATGCAGATGAGCACGTATCACCCTTGCGTCCCTTTGTGTGATGATAACCACTGGGCACCTCCCTGCGAGGACGAGAGCACTGGGCGGTATAGGGTGAGCAGAGATGGATCTGATGTGCAGCAGACCTGGGTGAGTAACTTTGTGACCTTGGTCAAATTACTTATAGCATTTGTCTCTGGTTTCGTTATGTGGAATTGGAGACATTCCTAGAATCTACAGGATTACTGAGAGGATTAAACGCCTTACTGCCATAACACATTTAGCACAGCACCTGGCATGTAAGAGGGGTTCAGTTATTATAGTAGTTCCCCGCTCATTGGCAGTGTCACTTTCTGTGATTTCAGTTACCCATGGTCAACCATGATCCGAAAATAAGTGAGTACAGTGCAGTAAGATACTTGGAGAGAGAGAGAGAGAGAGAGGGAGAGAGAGAGCACGTTCACGTAACTTTCATTGCAGTATGTTGCAGTGCATTGTGCTAATTGTTCTTTTTTATTGTTGTTAATCTCTTACTGTGCCTAATTTATAAATTAAAATTTATCATAGGCATGCGTCAAATTAAATTAAGGCTGTTGAGGCAGAAACGATTCGATAAAGGTTTGTTGGAAGCCAAATGTGAGGATCAGCCCAGGAAGACACACCAGCAAAGTGGGGCGTATTCCAGAGTCGGCTACAAGTTGGAAGCCTTTTTCTGGAAAGTTCAGAGGAAGGGAGGGGACTCCACATGTCGGGGTTGTCCTTTTTCATTGGAGGGTACAGCACAGAGGTCACAATCATTGGCTGTAGATTGCAACATATAGGCTAAAACGTCTCTGTGCAGGAAAATTAGAAAGAAATCAGCAAAACTTCACAATTCAGAAACAAATCAGGGTTCTTTTCGATGTCAGTAGGTCATATATTAATCAGTATGTCAACAATTTGAGGAACTCAGATAAAATTCTTTACTCAGGGACAGGAAGTTGCCATGAATCACAAGACCTCCCCAAGGTGGGTTAATTTAGGAAGGCTGTTTATTTTTAAAGCAAACTGCAGAATATGACCTGTGAGTTATCAGTATGTACGTATGGGGAAAAGCAGTGCATAAAGGATCCGGTACCATTTGCAGTTTCAGGCATTCTCTGGGGGTCCTGGGACATATCCCCTGTGGATGAGGAGGGCTACAGTATTGTTGTGTTGTTGTAGTTGTTGTAATTAGTTGTTGTAGTTGTGGTAGTAGTGGTAATGTCAGTAGTAATCATTGTTGTTAGATTTATAATTCTTTGTTCACAACCTCAGTTCAACTCCTGAAATTATAAATCTTCCCTATTGACCAAGAATTAATTTTTAGGCTGTTCTATATATTTTGAAGATTATATGTAATAAAGAAGTTGCCACAATTTTAATATAATGTAACGTTTTTATAATTTGCTATTTTATTTGGTGGATAGAAAGGTAAGGCAAATGCAACCACCTTGGAAAACTATAATCTCTTATAAAGCTGGCCCTATGCCTGCCCCATGACAAAGCCATTCCAGTCCCAGATATGTCCCCAACAGAAATTTTTACCTACGCCCACAGGTAGTACAGGTATCACAGTTTCACAGGTGTACAGAGGTATACACAGCGTTCTTAGCAGCACTCTTCATAATAGCCCCAAACAAGAAACCATCCAAATTCCCCCAAACAGCTAAATGGATAGATAAATTACGTTCATATGGTGTAACACTACTAAGAAATGAGAATGGACTGCCAGCAAGTCCATACAGCCACATGGGTTAATCTCACAAAGGCAATGTTGAATGAAGGCAGCCAAACAGAAGAGAGTCCATACCGAGTGGTCTATTCACAGAAAGTTCCGAAACAGGCGAAACTAACCTCTGCTGTTAGAAGTCAGGAGAGTGGCTGGCTTTGGAGGGTAAATAATGACTACAAAGAAACATAGGGGGTGGGGTTCAGGGGTGCTGGCAATTTGTCTCTTGACATAAATGTTGGTTACATGGGTGGGGTGAGTTGTTAAAAATTCAACTGGGCTATTCACATCAATGGACTCTTCTCTAGGTACGTTACACTTTGCTAACAAGTCTTTTTACAAGTAAGCAAAAAAAAGTCAATGGGCAAAATGTATCATCTTTATCTTTTAAAACACTGAATAAAATTTTAACAATGTAAATGGAATTTTTTGGGGGGTTAAATTAAATATATA
>NW_012139191.1:4287524-4289575 GCF_000956105.1 Propithecus coquereli | reverse complement strand
GTTTATAAAGTAAAATTATTTAAATTTGGATGTATTTTATTTGTTTACTATAGGTAGAGTCAACATTTTATGATGATTATATAATATTTAAGGATGATTAGCTTTCTGTATTGTTTCCTTCTGTGTCTGGTAGAAGAGCAACTTAACACTGAAAAATGATGTAATGTGGCTGATTTTTTTTTTTTTTTTTTTTTCGGAGGGTGAATGCCAAAGGCATGTCAGGGATTTCCCCACAGCAAGGCACCTTGGTGGATCTGGCATTGTCAGTGAGGCAAGGGGTTGACCTGGGAGGAGGGGACTGAGACCTGGTTGTTACATTCTTCTGCATAACAAAGGAGCAAAACTTGGGAAGGGATCCTAAAAGCTGCAAGGAAGTTTCCAGAAGGAGTCAAGGAAGGTGACCCAATGACAGAGCAGGAGACTGGGGTCTGGGACCGTTGGCAGCCACTGAAAAATTCACAGTAACAGGGATAGACAAGAACTTCTGGATGACAGCGTCTACCATTTGGTTTTGGGCTTCTCCATTTTTTTGCTATGTGGCAATTTTTCTCATGTATCCCCCAACTAAACCAGGTAACCACAGCCACCTCGTGTCAGTGATGTTTTGGGGAATGAGGGAGAAAAGATGGGGTTTCATGCCGTGCGTCGCACAAGATGAGGAAGGGCAGCAGGAAACCAGAGCAAAAGCCACCGTGAGCACTAGCCAAGGATTTTTTTAGGAGGTGAAATCATGAGTCTCGGGTAAATATAAAATGAGCATTGAGTCAATGATTTTCTCTAACTGCTTAATGAGCGAGGGAATCGGTAAGATGTTGCAACTGGTTCAGCTGAGGATGTGGTCACAGAGATTTGTATTCTCTGTGGGACAAAATCTGGTTTCAGTGCCACAAGCAGGAGTCCTTGGCACTGCTAGGGACAGGAAATGTTTGCATTGCTGTAAGTTTCCTATTAGTTACCTTTTATTTCTACAGAGTTGTAAATGGCCTGGGCCCAGTGAAAAGACAAGCAAAGGTGTAGGTAGTCAGGATGGGTGAACTAGACCAGGACACTTAACACCCACTTACTCAATTTTTGGCCACTTCAATCTTTTCCAGCTTTCCTGACAACATTTTTGGGATGGTGCTATATGGGAGAAGACTCTGGATTTAACCATCACTTACAGTCTTTGGATTTGGACTTTGTGTGAACCACAGTCATAGAAAGCTTTTCACAGCAAACTTTAGGAATACTCAAAAAATACACATGTATTAAGGCAGTCAAGGCATGTTTCTGCTCTGTTTTTAAAATAATACAGAGAACCAGGCACACTTATCTATCCCAGGATTGGGACTCTTGAAATGGAAAAATAGTAATCTAGGTTTATTAGTGGATATTCATAGTTGTTAAATGAATTGTACAGAAAGTGCATCTCATAATCAGTTTAAGCAGTTTTAACTTATGTTTGATTATAATATGCCTGGTATTTAGGAAAATAACAAATGTTATTAAATAGAAAAATTTAGAGCTGTTTCATTGGGCAAAGACATCAAGGCTTGTCAATCCACATAAAAAATTCATGTAGAAAAATAGCTAGTATAGTTATAATTCCCATTGTAATTTCTTGTCAAAGTGTTTTGGCCAGTAACATTAAAACCAAACCAACTTACCTCTTAAATAAATATATTGCCCATTTATCTTTATTTTCTCTTCAAATTAAAAAAAATGATATTCTAAATGCCTAAAACCACTCTTATCCATAATAGATGGACAATAAATGGCTATTTTTCCTTACTTACTATTCAAATAGATTCAACATTAAATTAAAATAAAATCCCAGAGTAGCGAAACACTTTTGGAAATTTTAAAATAGATATTGCAATTTGTAAAATCATTAGGAATTTTTGCCTGTGTATGCACATGTGTGTTAACTTTTCCACTAAACTAAACTACACTGTGTTTCTAGTCTTCTAGAAATTAAGAAGAATTATATGTTACTTTAAAAAAAATTAGTTACAACTAATTTTTTGTCAAATTTTGTGAGATGTCTTTCTCTGAAACAGTTGATCAATACA
>NW_012139191.1:4284025-4286914 GCF_000956105.1 Propithecus coquereli | reverse complement strand
TTTTATTGTGTTGGATGCTAAGCACATGTTTTAAATTTGTTCAAAGAAAACATGCCCAATTTAGTTGTACTATTCTATAGCTATAAGGGCATAAAGTTAACTGTCCATTAGAAAAAGTGCTTAGAACAGAGACCACTGTTGTTCTTCCCACAGGAGTCCTGTTGCTGTACAGTAATTATAGTGACGTCAGCACCTTCTGAGATTTCTGCTTTCATGCTCAACTGGCAACAGTGAATGGCCTCTCTGGGTGGCAAGATCCACTTCGCATCAGTAGCCACTGCATGTGGGTTCTGGTTCTTGCTTTGCCATTCATTTGCTGTGGCTTCATGAAATTGTTCTGTGCCTCACTTAGCTGCCTTCTCCCTCCAAGGGGAGCTGATACTGGCCCTGTCTGCCTCTTGGGGTTCTCAGGGAGAGATAAAATTCAAATTCTAAGAACTAACTAGGCACTTCATTTGAGTTAGGCTGAGAAATTTAATTGTCATAATTTATTGTCTGCATGGTTGAATGTGGTTCTAGATTTATTGTACGCTTAAAAAAACAGAGGAAGAAAATCACACTTTTGTAGCATTGTTGAATTCTTTTTTGTCATTTCTGCTAATACTGAAAAATGCTGGGCATCTGAGTCCATTTCATTGTTCCCGAGCAAGGCTTCCTGTTGCCCTTGTGAGCTTTCTACAGTAAGGGCTTCTGTTGCAGGGAGCTTCTGCTGGGGGAGTTGAAAATGAATTTAATAGTTTTAGATAGTTTTTTTCTAGATGAATAGACATTGCTAATCTCTTCCAAATCAGTCATTTTGGTAGGTTGACTAAAATGTTTTCCCATTGCGTGAGAGAAAAACTATATAAATATTAATGTCTAGAGTGTCTCTGTCCTTGAACCAATATCATCTTTAAGGTCCAGTTATGTGGAATCCAACGTGTCAGTGTGAATGGCCTTCTTGATGTGCATACTTCACTATTCTGTCACTATTACTTTCTGTACCCCAAACTGTGCATGTTACAATTTCGATGGTAGAAATTTGGCATGGTTGTTGCTGAAAGTGACTAATGTAGGGCCTAGTGCTAGACTCTGTCACTATTAAACAATGATGTACTGCACAGTGTTTTAATATGGAATGTATGTGAGAGATAAGTAATGTCTAAAAGATTTGAAATTCCTCTTAACTATGTCTCAGGTATTTAGAAAACAAACTATATAATATTTCTAAAAAAAATAGCTCCAATTTGTCATGCATAGAATTTGACTTAATGTATGTGAGACTATGAACAAGACTTTATTGGTCTCTGCTGTGTTATCTGTTCACATCAACTTTAGATTTTTAAAGGGAGGGGGACCAAGAGGACTGATGCTCCCACTTCTCCCCCACAGGCTTTGGCAGATGCTTTGTCTTATGCATTAGTTAGTGATTCTTTAACTTTCATGGGTAGAGCTACATCTAGACAAAGAGACAATTCCCTTTGCTAACAGGTGAGTGAGCCGTGGCACAAGGAAACACATCTGGGCCGTGAGGCTGGAGCCCCTTTAAGCAAGAACTCAGGAAAACGGCTCCTGACTTTCATTTGTTCATTTGCATCATTTCTGGTGTTCTTTTGTTTTAGGCATGATTTACATTTTATTGCTCCCATGATTCAGTAAGAAGAAATAATTTGCACACTTGGCGATGGTGAGGTCAAGACTTAAACCCGAGATTTACAAAGCATTCTTTCTTTTTTACTGTATATTCCCCCAAATATACAGATGGCACAAGAATGACTACATATAGCACCACGGTGGTTATATATTAAAACAGGAATAACACCCCAAATCACATATTCGTGTTGATTTTCTTCAGTCTGTGCATGTGCAGTTTCTGTCTCAGCTGACTAAGTTCGGGGATAAAATATTGTTGTACAACATTTAATTTTGTTCAGTTAAGCAACGTGATGAAGAAAGTCTCATTTCGTCCATTCATTTTTGCTATAGCTCATACATGCTGCCATCATTTACCTGGTACAAAAGACCATTAGATGTGTGTGTGGGGGTGCGTGTGCATGCATGCACATATGTGTGAGAAAATAAGGTCCAAAATATTTGCAACTTATTTCTTTTCACGGTCAGAATACACATTTTGACCTGCTAAGAGAGAGAAAAAAAGCTTAGGATAACCCATGTAGAGCATCCCACGTGAGATGTTTCCAAAAGGGCTAAGGACCGAAGCACATCAGAACACGCAGATGAGCACGTATCGCCCTTGCGTCCCTTTGTGTGATGATAACCACTGGGCACCTCCCTGCGAGGATGAGAGCACTGGGCGGTATAGGGTGAGCAGAGATGGATCTGATGTGCAGCAGACCTGGGTGAGTAACTTTGTGACCTTGGTCAAATTACTCATAGCATTTGTCTCTGGTTTCATTATGTGGAATTGGAGACATTCCTAGAATCTACAGGATTACTGAGAGGATTAAACCCCTTACTGCCATAACACATTTAGCACAGCGCCTGGCATGTAAGAGGGGTTCAGTTATTATAGTAGTTCCCCACTCATTGGCAGTGTCACTTTCTGTGGTTTCAGTTACCCATGGTCAACCATGATCCGAAAATAAGTGAGTACAGTGCAGTAAGATACTTGGAGAGAGAGAGAGAGAGAGAGAGAGAGAGAGAGAGAGAGAGAGAGGGAGAGAGGGAGCACGTTCACGTAACTTTCATCGCAGTATGTTGCAGTGCATTGTGCTAATTGTTCTTTTTTATTGTTGTTAATCTCTTACTGTGCCTAATTTATAAATTAAAATTTATCATAGGCATGCGTCAAATTAAATTAAGGCTGTTGAGGCAGAAACGATTCGATAAAGGTTTGTTGGAAGCCAAATGTGAGGATCAGCCCAGGAAGACACACCAGCAAAGTGGGGC
>NW_012139191.1:4266518-4282159 GCF_000956105.1 Propithecus coquereli | reverse complement strand
ATCTCTTTCTTCCCATTTACTTTTTTATTCTTATCTTTTATTAGATCGAGTTCTGATTTTCTATGGCAGATAAAGAACTGATTTCATTTCTTAGACTCTTCTGTGAAAAAGGATTATTTTTATGTTTCTCTTAATTTGTGAATATCGTATGAATGAGGGTTGAACAGACAAATTTTGAAAATTTCTTTACACATTCACATACATTTTATACCTTTCCATGTTGAGATCCTAAATGCATGTGAGCTGGCTTCAGTCTCCATTAAATACTTTTAGAGAAGAACTTTTGTTTACTTCTTTGGACTCTTCCAAATATCCCAATTTTTTTATGAAATAAAGATATGTTACTTTGTACTTTAAATTTAAAAATAGGTATTATTTTTTTCGGATGTTGGTTTGCAAAACTATGGTCACAGGACTAAGGTAAGGAGTAGACCTTCCTACTGCTGCCTCTGAACTTCCCGTCATGTTTTCTTCCAAGTTCGTGGTTAATTGCATGGATCATATGGATTAGATCTCCATAAACATATTCAAAAGCTCCTTGTTTAGTTAAGACCACAAACATTTTAGCTGACAAAGTTGTGAGCAAATTCTTTTTTAAGTGTACATCTTCTGAAATATTTGTGATCATCATCATCATCAATGTTATTAATATCATTATAAATTGATTACTGTGTGCCAGGTACATAGCTGTGCATTTTGCATGCATTATACAAATATTACTATTATCTAAATAGTTAAAGCTCATAACAACTCGATGTGCACTATTGGCCGCTAAACTGGGGCTCAAGAGAGCTGAAAAATGGTCCAAGTTCAGACTCAGAGTTGGCTGCCCTTCCTGATGCTATCTGGCTTCCCTAAAGTGATCAGTATGCCTTGACGAAGTGCCTGTAAATGGGGACACTGCAATAAAAATGCAGCGAGGTTTCGGGCCCAGGCCCTTCTCTTCCTAATCCAGCAGGGGAGTGCAGAAACACCCACACAAAGATGAACCGTGTAAGGAATAAAAGTATTGGATAACTAGTAACAAGACAAATAGTTTGAATCCCCTACAAAACCAAGAATGGAACGAAAGACCAACAAAGGTAAGAAGGAAACGTGAAACTAAAATGGAACAGACTGAGTGTTTTGCATACAAAGGTCAGCACTTTCATTAATGAGCACATAGATCACGCCACTGGGGAAGACATGACTCAAATCATAACCAGGCTGGGACGAAGGCCGCAAAAGGAGCCCCAGCTCTAATCCACAGACATGACAAAGAGGCCCCGGTCCACTTGTAGGAGAAGCCTCTCTGCTACATCTAATGCGAATTTTACATGAGAAGGGGTCTTGCTGGCCGAGTGTGGCCCTGGAAGATGAACCACCCTCGCGACCTTCTGAAGGACGCTGCTCCGAATGTCGAGACCAAAATCCAAGCAGATCTGTGACCCAGAAGAGCTGACTGCAGTGCGAATGCCCCTGCAGAATGAAAGAAATGAACGCTCACCATTAACTGTGCACGACAGGCTGAGGGAGGGATGTGGAGCACCTTGCTGCTACAGAAACTTCTGGAAGCCTTAGGTGTTCTTCAGAATCCAGGGTAGGTGAGGCAACAGTGAGCCCCGACTGATTGTTTGGGGTGATGCGCTCTCTTTTCTCTGTAGAGGTGCCAATCTTCGGATGCCCTTGAGGGCCTGCAGAGCTCCTGTGAAGGTCACTGGACCGGGTACTTCGGATCCGCTTGCCCTGGGTGTCTGCACCAGCCCGGCTTCCCGGCTGGTCTCGTCGCAGGAACCCTCAGAGGACGTGTCAAGAGCAACTTTTCCCTGCGTCTCTAATGGACGTGGACCCGGTTCCCAGGCAGGACGCACACACTCTGCACGAGCCTTGAGGTCATCATTATTTACGATGTCTGGGGGAACGCTGCCGTCCCCTGTGACGCCCGTGATTAATGATAATGTGCAAACCTGAGGTAATTCGCTGACATACTAGATCTTTGTGAGGCGCCAGGATGGAAGCGGCATTTTTCAAACTCTGCTCTGCCCCAGGGGCCGTGCTGGCTCCGGGTGGAAGGGGGGTGGAGAGGGCGGTAGCTCCCGTGGCTGCTGCTCCATTTTTAGCTATTTTGTGTGTTTATTTGTTTATAATTCTTGTTGACATTCTGGATGGATGAAGAAAAGTGTTGTCAATTAAAAAAAGAGAAAACAATAGTCCGGAATATTATATGCCGCAAAGGAGCATGCCTATAGGGTTCTTGTGCCATTTTCTGGAATCTTCTAAGACTGCATGTGCGTGCATTTGTTTTGATGATCACCTGTGTTAGTCTGTTAGGGCTGCTGTGACAAAATGCCATGGGATAGGGGGCTTAAACAGCATTTATTTTCTCACAGTTCCGGAGGCCATAAGTCCAAGATCGAGGTGTCTGCACGGCCGTTTCCACCGAGGCCTCTCTCCCTTGGCTTGTGGGTGGTCATCTTCTCCCTGTGTCCTCATGGGTCATCCGTCTGTGTGTCTGTGTCCTCATCTCCTCTTCTAGCTTGACACCTCTTCTCATAGATACCTGTTCGGTATGACGCCCGTCCTGCTGCATGGGCCCACCCTGGTGACCCCACTTCACCTTAATTACTTCCTTAAGAGCCCTGCCTCCAAATGCAGTGTGGCGTCCTGAGCTACTGGCGGTTAGGACTTGAGCATGAATTTTGGAGGGACACACCGTAGACCGTAAGAAAAATCCAAAAATAGTTGTATGTGCGTATTTTGTATCACACAGACCCAACATGCTCGATGTGTTAGGTGACCACTGCCCAATTTCAGAGGCCTCATTTGCAGTCCTGTGGACGCTGATGTTGACACCAGGGTGCTGCCTAAGGCGGGTGTGCACCTTCCACCACACTGGGAAGCACGGCTGCGTTTACATCGGCCTATTTTATTGTCAGAATTTCTTCTTTCTCATTGTCCTTTTGTCTAGTTGCTGTCTGTTTCAGTGGTGGAGTCCTAGTAAGCTTTGTGATGAATTCCGATATTTGTGTCAGTGTAGTCAAATTGCACGTTTGGTGTGACCTTAACCACCTGTACATCCAGAAGGAATGTGCCACTCTTCCCTGCCTGCAGGGCCTTCTGTCTTTCTATTTCAGTCTGGTGGGTAAGTTCAGAACCATTACCTGAGATGCCTGCTGGCAGGTAAACTGAGTCACTAAGGCTGCTTTTCTGTAAGGTCTCTGCCCGCTTGGTGAACTGCCCCTTTATTCCCCCAGAACAGCACTGACGCTTCAGCTCAAATAAATTAGCGCCCCATATGGACTGTCTTATTGTCAGGGAAATAGGTCCGTAGCCCACTGAGAGGACTGACCTGTATGTATGACCTTAGCAACGAAAATACCAAACGCACTGCTGCGTTCGTGCTAATAAGCAGCGAGAAACTGCGTTTTCTCTCCTCATTTCTTTCCTCGCAGTGACATGCATTAGCTGACACTCACTTTCTGCACCGTGCGCACATACTGGGAGAGTCAGTATTCTAGAAGGGGACAGAATGGGAGACACATCAGACAATTGTTCTGAAAAATGAGTACAAGTGCTTCTTTTTTAAACCAAAAAATATTTTAGCATGCAAAAATTTTAAATAAACCACCCCCTTCAAAAGGAAAAAAAACATGCAAATGACAAAAACCAAATCAACTGTTCATGCGTTTAATCTTGAACTATCTGCAATACCACGTTAAATCTCTAAGCTCCTACAGGATAATTTTGGTAATTAAAAATCCATAATAAAACTATTTCAAAATGAAGTTTTACAATTTTTTTCACTGAGGAAACAATAGATCCAAATACAATAAGGTGCATGTGCATCTCCACTTAAATAAAACAAATTTATGAAAATTAGAACTTATACACTGATAGATTAAAAGATGATTATTTCCCAAATGTTTTCTTTAGTTTAAAAAAATTATTTATTGCTTTAAATGGCTCTTAGTGAATTTAAAATATGATTCAATATACTTCTCAGGAACACATGCTTTGACGAGTGGGGTAACCTTGTGTTCCGAACTTAAGAATTGAAGGACGAAGTGTCCACATTCCCTGTATTTATGCAGAGACACACACTCATGTCATTGACTCATCTGTATGACGTAATAGAACTGCAGCTGCCATCCAGAGACTCGGGATCACAAAGCTGGGCTGGGAGCCAGCTTTATGGCTGGACTAGTAACGTGGTGTTTAGAATGTCGCTCTGCTCCTCCGAGCTGCCCCTGCTGGTACGATGCGGTAGCAGGTGTCTTCTCCTTCTAAGTCAGAGTATCTGATACAAGCTTCGTGAGGGTCTGGAGCCAGGTTGCCTCGGAGTGAATGCCAGCTCCAGAACTTAGATGTGTCCTTGGGCAGGTAGTTAATAGTTTCTTGCCTTAGTTTCCCCATCAGTAAGGTAAGGGAAAAATAGCAGCCAGCTAATCAGGTTGTTGTGGAGGATCCCATTATTTAATCCCTGCAAAGCACTTGGAACAGACTCAGAACCCTAGTCCTACTCTGTACGTGACTAGTTGCTGACATTGTTTTAAAACACTGGGTTAAAAACCACTGCCCCTGAGGTCTGAGATCTAGAACCTGTTCTGCCACTCCCGAGCCGGTGGTAGCTGGGGGCATAGAGTCCCATGTACCACAAAGGAGTGGTCCAAAAGGCCTCTCCATTATTGAGTCAGCTGTCCCTGCTTGCTAGTGTAAAGTGGTTTCTTAGAGTTGACGTGAGCTTGTTCCTCTGACACAGGGACAGACCACTTGTTCTGCGTGTTTGGTCAGGACTTGAGACGTAAAGAGCTCACGCTGATGGGATAATTTGCTACGAATCGCTCAAAGTACATACATGTTGGTTATGCTAAGCCTCCAAGAAAGAAAGTTGCCATTTGTAAATCTTTACCAATTATATTTTCCCCCCTCTGATGCATTAAAGGGAGAAAATACCAGTAAAGAAATGTCTAGATAAAATCGCATATGACACCCAGAGTTCAGGGAGGGAAAACCATAAAAATGCCCGTAAGGAAAATAAAGTTGCTAGACAAAAGAAAAATAATTTATAATATTTTTTCTTGTATAAGTAACATTCCAAGACTACTGACCAAAGACTGTGAGTCCTTTCTTATCCTTAATTAATAATATTAATAAAAAGTACTCGAATTTTCATGACTAAGAATAACCGTAGTGTTGGTCTCAAAATGCAAGGGAGTCGAGTCCACTCGAGACGAGATGATATAAAACTTGAGCTCCAACCACCCTTTATAAGCAAACCTTGCCGTGGTGACAGAGGTACCAAATAGCACAAGCAGCTTTGGTATGACATTATTGTAAGCCTGTCCCATTTCATTGGTGTGAATTTGAGAATTCAAGACCGTTGGATATTCTGCTTCCATGGCTTTTTCCTATAAGACAAACACATGAAATTAGTGGCTTACTAGAACTCTTGGTCTTAGCCACAGTTACTGAAGGCTCATTGGTTTAAAAGATCCTTGTACTGTAATAAGTTACATGACATTTTTCTTTTGCATCTAAACCTGAAATAAATGAAACATACCAAATTAATTATTTTATATTAATTATAACATGTAGACTAATTATATCATTGTGGGTTTTTCAGATAAAAAAACAAGTGATGGATGCCCTGTAAAATATTCTGAAGATGGGAGAGATTATTAAAAAGTGAGAGAGCCCTGTAATTCCGTGCTCCAGAGATGAACACTTTAAACATGTTGGAATACATTTATCCAGTTACTTTCCTATGACTTTACATGGGGTTATATTATTCTAAAACTTTTTTCCTCTGAACCTCTTAAAGCACTTTTGCATGAAGTATATAAGCCTCATTACTGTTTTTCAGTCAAACACCACGTGCAAAAAGTTTCGATGTCACGTGGTTATGAGGAACTGATAACAACAAAAACGTGAGATGCATTTCCCATTTTCCTCCTCAGAAGCAATCACTTTCATCATTTTTTTTTGCTATTCTTTTTGTTATTTAATTTTTCTAAATCTTATTCATGTATCTATTGGCTTTACATTATGACGGATCAGAAATTTAGGTCACTTTGTCCATATCCCCATCCTGCCAGTGTTTCTTAAATTTTAGTCAACTCCATTAAAACCGTATCAATATTATTAAGCGCTGAGCCAAGTTGTGTGCTATGATTACATTTTTCCTTTATGCCTTAAACATCTGAGACTTGCACACTCCGAAGCACAGAACAGTTTTCTCCGTGGTCAACTTTGTCCGAGAGTTGATTATAATAGTTCTGCTTTGGTTTCCCAGCAGAGGATGCTCTCAGAGCCCCTCAACCGGCCTCCGATCTGCACTGGCCGCCCCTGTGCCACCCTGTCCTTGCTGCCACCGAGGGTTCCTTTCCCTGCTCCCCTTCATTGGATTCCTGTTTCCTGTTCTATCTCCTGTTTTCTCTTCCCCTTTCCTTTCAGCGGGGCATAGCCTCTGTCCAGTCACTTCTGAGAAAGGGTGCATGAGAAGGACATTTTTAATGTTCGCAGAAAGAATGTAAGTTTGGAAATAATTTCTCTCTTAGAAATTTAAAATAATTTCAAAGGAAGTCATTTCTCTGCTGTCTTTTAGCTTCCAGAGTTGCTGCAATTCTGATTCCTGATCTTTCTGTATAAATTAATTTTCCTTTTTGTTTTTCGGAAACACTGAGACCTTTCTCTTTAACCCTGATGTCCCATAATTTTATGAGAATGTGGCTGTAGTTCTGCGTTCACCTGCTGGTCACGGAATGGGTTCTTTTAATTATTATTAAAAAATAATTTTTTAATTCTTTATTCTTTTATTGTACAAATCTTGTCCTTTTTGACATTCCAGAATTTTTTTTCAACTTTTGCTTCTTGCTTTCATATTAACTTTTAGAAACTTCGACCCTTATATATTAAATAGCCAACAGCTCTGTTTCAGTTTATCCAGAGAATAAACCCTGCAGACTCCTCAGCTTCTCTGAAGGAGGGATGGTGACCTGAATGTGCTGGCAGGGCGTGGGGACCTGGGGGTCTTCAGGTGACCCCTCCTCGTTCAGCCCCGGCCTCACTCCACCCTTCACAAGTGTCTGGTTTCTCCAGTTCCTGTTTGTTCCAGGGCTCTGTGTTCTGCGTGCAGCAAGGGGGGAAAAAGTTCTCTAGGGCTAGCTCTCCTCCCCCATCCTATGTGTACACACCGCTCCTCTTTCACATACTTCCTGACTTCAGAGAGTTGAGCTTGAGATCATGGGCATTTCATTTAAACCCTGAAATATTACACGTCTCTGAAATGGCGTTTCTCTTCCTCTGTCTCTGTATCTCTCTCTCTCTCTTCTCTCTCTTCTCTTTCTCTCTTCTATGAAATTGCATTAACTAGTTCCTACTGATGAAACTTTAGCCCCCTTCCTCCATTTTCACTATTATCATGTAAACATCACTGATAAAAATTCCAGCATTTGTGTATTTCTTATTAATCAATTACTAGATAAGTTTCTGCTTATTAAAAATTCATGAACATTTTACAATATGCCGGAAGTTAACATATTATTCTCTAAAATATACCAAATTATCGAATTTCATTTCTAGCAAGTAGGTATAAGTGTTGATTCTTCTCTTACCTTTCCCAACATTAAATATTATCTATTTTAAAAATCATTTTCTATTTGATGGACAAATTCATTTCATCATTTGTACTTCTAAATACATACCTTCAGAAAGCCATATATTTCTGAAAATAGAGCATTCACTCTTTCATGTAGTCATTTGACAATTTCTGCAGATACGGTCAAGCAAATAAAAAACTTAAATACATTTATAAAGATCAATTAAATAATTATTTTATGGATCAAATCATCGTGTGTGTTGTATGTTTGCATAGTGTGTGTTTAAGAAGGTACTGTATGTGATTAAGAGATAAAGACACTTCAAATTTAAAAAAATTCTGATGTATCTTTGTGTCAGAAACAGCTTATGTTTAAATTTGACTGTCGTTTCTGTAAATCTCCTTAATTTTCTTGATTTTTTAAAAACACAAGTAAGGTATTAATGACCAAAATATGGGAGCCCTCTGGTGGCCAAAATACCTTTAGATACAGACTAGTATATTTCTCCTTTGGCTTAAGATCTCAAGAGCTATTTATGTTAAATGTCCTGAAAATATAGTCTGTTTAAAAAAGTATCCACAGATGAAAAAAGTTAAATAAACAGAAAAATATTTTAAATATAACTGCACTAGGAAAAAATACGAATTTTGGAAGTGACAGTCAGCCGAGCTTAACCAAGTTCTTGGAAGTGTTCTTGGAAACGAACAGAAACCAAACCCATGTATTAGGTACAGGAGGAGCCACGACATGCCTGGAACCTTGCTGTCCACTCTCAACATCTCAGAAGCCCTTCAAGACAGTCCCACTTTGTATAACACTTTGCGCTGAATGAAGTGACTGTATATCAACTGGAGAAAAATAGGAGGTGTGTTAGCTGTCTTCAAAGGTCAGAAGGACCATCTCTGAAATAGGATTACTACACTCCTTACCTGGCCAGTGAAGGGAGAAATAAAAGCTGAAAAAAAAATTTCAAGTCCATATAAGGAAGAAATTATTATCAAAAACAGTATTTTAAAAAATGGGATGGAGTGCCTTGTCAAGTAGTGAGTTTCCCATCATTATGAGTATTCAAGCTGGGGATGGAAACCTGCTTGTCAGAATTGCCATGGAGGGAATTCAGACTCTTAGGGTTGGGTCTGGAGTACATGGTCACTTTCACCCCTGCCACCCCGGGACTGTGAGGGTCAATGATCATCCATCATGTGGGAGCCACTCATAGCTTGGGAGCCTGTCTGCTTAAATCAGAGCATTTTAGGAAAGAAAAGTGGAGTCAGCGTGAGAGGTCTTGGGTCTAGACAGGAGTGAAGGTCATTGTCTCCATTTCCAGGACGGGTAGATGTACCCAGGCTGAATGTCGCCTTATTTCTGCAAGGATAAAAGCAGAGATGGTTCCTGGTCTCCAGCAACTCCTAGTTGTTCATGAGCGATGAATTTAGAATCACAGATGGTATCATACATATGTCTGTGGGATGCTGGCATTTCTTTTTAAACAACAGTTTCATTTATATTGTGCTCCTTGTGACCACATCTGCATATTTCGCAGTCTTTTTGAGATTTTTGCAGGCATGATTCTGTCACCCAAAACATCAAGGATATGCTCCTCTTTTATTTCTGTGCTTTACAAAACAAACAGACCTTGGAGTTTGACAATCTTGCTGAAAATATTTTTCACCAAACGTGTTTATAGTCAAACAAGTTGTCAGAACAAGGGGTCATTGTTCCTTTCTTGTATCTCAAGAGTTAAGCTGTAATGGCATTTGAAGAGAGAACATAATTTCATTCTCTAGAGGGAGAGGAATGAGAGAACTCACCTCATTATTTTAACGGGACGCAGTTTTAGGGTTGATCTGTATCCCTTTGAACAGGTTGCTTAACCCATTTGGTGCTTCAGTTTACTCATCATCGAAGGTGGCTTTTCACGATGCCAGGTGTTCCACGAAGGGCTTTCTGAAGACATGAGCTGAGACCTGAAGGATGAGGAGGCGCCGTCCGTGAGAAGGACGGGGATAAGAGCATTCCAGGTAGAGAGGAGAGCATTCCTGTGTTTCATGCGGTGAGAGAAGGGCAGCACGTCCAAAGCCAAGCATTTGATGGACAAAGTGATGTGGAAGGATGTTGAAGAGGCGGATTGAGGCCGGATCTTGCAGGATCTTATATGTGCATGAAGGGAATTTGGATTTCGTTTTAGGTGCAAAGAAAAGCCACTGATGCATTTTGGGTAGGGAAACCATGATCTTATGTACATGCTTAAAAGACGATTCCGGTGGAGGATGAATTAGCAAAGGAACATTAAAGGAAGCAGGTGTCCGGGTACACCTGGAGCTGAGCAGGGTGCCACCTCTGGAGATGAGAAGTGGGTGGAGCTGGGATGTGTCTAGGAAGCGGGAGGGACAGGGCTGCCCGATAGGCTGGATGTGGGTGAGGAAAGTGAGGAATCACAGACGACTCCTGCTTTTCTTCTGGCTCGGACAGTACTCAGAGGTAGGATGCAGAAGCGCCACCTGCGTGCACACGGGGAGGTGCGGAGTGAGGAGTTATGGACCAGGAGCTCACGTTTGGAAATATTGCATTTAAGTGAATGAACGATTTCCGCCTTCCTCTGACCCCGCCCTCTGTCTTTCCCCATAGTACTCACCACTTTCTAACACCATACACAGTTTATCTGTTTCTTTATCGTTCCTTATCAGTCTCTCTCCCCACCTGAAAAGAAGATCCACGTTGGCAGGGATTTACTTACTTATTTCCATTGATGTGCCTGGAGCAGTTGTGGTACCTCGAAGGCACTCAGGGAACCAGTCGGACACAGGATTTCAGAGTTCAAAGAGAGACGTGGGAGATAGAAATGTGGGAGAAATCCCCACGTGGGTGGAAAAGCCGTGGGGATTGACGAGATTACTCAGGAAACAGTGCACAGGTGGTCCAGGAAGGAGCCCAAGAACCTCTGTCAGTGTTTTCAGGGGAAATGAGAGGGCAGAGGAGAACCAGCAGTGGGTGTTGTCAGCGAGAAGGCAGAAGAGTGTTGTCATGGAAGCCAAGAAAAGACAGTGACTCCAGGAAAGGAGGTCCCCACCTTTGGAGTTGTTTCCTGGTTAAGCGTGAGGTGAGGCCAACACTTGCAGGGTAGGAGTCTTGGAAAGAGAAGACAAACCACAGAGCTCATGGCACGAGGAGGCATGCCGCAGAGTGGGTAGCAGACATTGGGGATGGTGCAACCTTCTGGTGCCAGCCACGAAGGAGAAGGGTCTATACCTGCACGTGGGTGGGTGGTGCCCATCTGTGATCTGGAAGCAGGCATGGGGTCCTGGGTGGGGTCCTCTCTCCATCTGGTCCTGAGGAATGTCAGAGAGCAGCAGCCTGTGTTGCAAGGGATGGGGTGAGATTGAGTCTGCAGGGGACCCCCAAGTTTCAGTTAAGACCTGGAGGAAGAGGGGAGGATCAGAGCCTGCGCTGTTGATCCCAGAGGCGACTCTCAGAGAACACACTGGGAACAGCGAGGGGAGGGATCGGTGACCGTACAGATGAGCAGGTGTTCGGTGCCACATGGGGTTGGTCTCTGCATGAGCAGTGCGGCTTGCAGTTCTGACGCTGGCCGAGAAGAGCAGGGGAATGTCGGGGCACTGGCAATTCTGCCACGGGGTATTCAGCTCACCACACACGGTTTATATGAACTAGGCCTTCAGCATTTTTTTTTTTTTTGAAAAGTACTTTTAGAAATTCCCAGATAACTCCTTGCTTGCAAACCATTATCAAGTAGATGTGCAATAATGAGCTTTTCAATTAATGTCATCATTTTGGTATCCTAAGGAAGTATATTACTGTGCTCATCTATTAGGCTGAATGCTATGAAATTGCTATTTTGTATGTCAAACTTGGGCTGATTAAGCAATTGCAGATGGTTCAACCTGGCAATCTTTATAGCAGAAAGTATACTGAAGAGGAAATAGTAGCGATTGCAATGATAAAATGAAGGAAATCTTGAAATATTGTGAACTATATGGAGTAAGGCATGGGTTCAATATGCCCCTTTATATTTGCAAAGTGGTCGATCAATTGACCTTTCAGAAGCGAGTGGGGAAAATGGCCCCTTCTCCTGGCCCCACATCCACCTGGTGGCATCTAACCCTGATCAGGTGCTGCAGTGGGTACTCCGCGGTGGCTTTGGCCTCAGTGGCACATTAGAATCGCCTGGGAACTATTAATATTAAGACTTCTGGCTGCTCAGGCTATAAACCAACCCATTAAATCAGAACACCTGAAGGTGGAGCCCAGGAAGCGCTGTTTTAATTGGCCCCAGGTGATGTCAGTGTGCCACGTTTGAGAGCTACTGTTCTAAACCAGGGTTTGCAAACCACCATGCATGGTTCACCTGGGGATCTTGGCTGCCAGGGCCTACCTCCCACACCTAAACAGTCTCATTCGGTGGGTCTGGGGTGTAACTGGGTATCAGGATTTTTAAAAGATCCCCAAGTGATTCCAGCGTGCAGTAAAGTTTGGGAGCCTCTGCTTGGTGTAAACCAAGAGCTGCCTTAAGCTAATGGTCCTCAAACATGCATCACGCCGGAAGCACTTGGAGGGCTTGTTAAACCAGGGTGTTGGCCACCACTCCGAGTTTCTGTTTCCTGATGTTGGGAGAGGGGTCCAAGAATTTGATTTTCTAACCCACCCTCAGGTGACACTACTGCTGCTGCTGGTCTGAAGACCAGACGGTGAGAAGCACTGTATCAGGTTACCATAGAAGCGCTGGTGTTCCTGGGTGCAGGTGGCATGGCTGGGGTCTCATGCATTCCCTGCATGGAATCTCGCACTTGCAGGAAGGAGTTCCAAGAGGGAAGATGTGGATTTACAATCCTATGGGCTCCCTGTTGCCTTTTTATCTTCCTGTGAACGTCCTTCTGTTCTCATCTGCTGCCTTAATTCCTGCTGCTTCTTTAACAGATTAGCATAAACCTAAATGACTTAAGACAAAGTTATTATCCTGTAATTGTGAAGGTCTGAAGTCCAGTGGGCTGAATGGTCTCACTAGTCTAACATCAAGGTGTTGGCAGAACCGTCTTCCCTTCCGGAGCATCTAGGGGAGTTCTGTCGGTTTGGTTTACGGTAGCTGCGGTTCTCACGCCCCTTCTGCCTGCAGCGCCAGCGGTGGCTGGTCAAGTCTTTCTCTCATCCCATCAGGGGCTCTGACTCTTCCTTCCACTTTTAAGGGCTCTTATAATGACACTGGGCCCACCTAAACAACCCAGGATCATGCCCCGCTTTAAGCTAAGTTGATCAGCAACCTCAATGGCCCTTTGCCATGAAAGCAAACACATTCACAAGACGGAGTGGAGATTATTCTGCCTGTCACATCTGCCTTCTGGGTGCCAGACTCCAGAGACTGATGTTTGGGCGTGAAAGCAGCTCTACTACTCAGAGCTGGCGGACCTGGAGCAAGTTATTTAACTTCTGTAAACTGCTAGAACCCAAGGTATTGAAGTACCTGCCTCGTCGTGTTAAGATGGGGTTACATACATGGGTAATTAATAACGTATGTGCGTGCCAGATCCTGCCAAAGGGATCTGAGAAAATCTTATTGTTAAAATTGTCATCATTTTCAATTTTATTAAGAGTTTCTGCCTATAGTCACCCAGTTCCTCACTTTATAGAAAAACACTGCTTTGGGTATCCTTTCAGACCTATTCTATGCATGTACGAGCACATGCAAATATATAGTTTATTTGCACAAGTGTTAGAATATTACACTATCTGAATAATACTTTAATTCATGTTCATTTCCGCACTCTTCTAAATAGCTGCATTGTTTCTATTTTATGAATGTGCTTCTGTTACTAAGCCAGTCCTTTATTGATGAACATTTAGTGTGCAGCTCTTTTGCAATGGCTAACAGGGCTATAACTAATAGTCTTATAAATCAGTAAGTTTGCACATGTGCCTATGTTATATAAACTCCTAGAAGTGGACCTTCTGAATTAAACATTACGTACATTTTTAAAGTTTGATAGATGTTGCCAAATTTGTCTCTGTAAGTCTTTCATCCGTTTTCATTTCCATCAGTGCTGTATGAGAACGTTCATTTCCACACATCCTTGGCCAACTCCTGTCATCAAGCATTTTTATTTCTGCCATTCCGATAGCTGAAAACACTATTTCATATTTTTGATTTGCATCTCTCTTGTTATGAGGACTCAAACATCGTTTTATACATTCCTTAGCAATCAAATTTCCTTTCTATTAGCCACCAATGTGTGTCTGTCGTCCATTTTCCCTTGGGGTGGTTGATTTTTTCTTTAATCATTAATTAATACGATTTAATCACAGTATAAAGAAAGATCTCTTTTCTGTGGTATGAATTACAAAAATTTTTCTTGTTTGTGCTTTGATTTTACTGTACAGAAATATTTTTTATGTTGAATTTCTAAATTGTTTATGGAATCCTGGTTTTGTATCATACCTAGAAAGACCTTTCCTATCTTAAACTATATAAAACAAAATTTCCATGTTTTCCTTCAGTGATTACATTCTTCTGTTTTTGTTGTTTCTATGTCTAGCATTTTGATTTGATAAGTTAGGTAGGAATGCAGTTTCAGTTTCTTCCAGAATTTCCTGTTGCCCAAACAGCATCTATTAAATAACTGTTTTGTTTTTTTTTTTTGTATCGATACACAGCAGCACTTTTATCACCTGCTGAAAATTTTCATTTGTCTTTCTGGTCTCTTCTTTCTGCTCCATTCTTCTGTGTATTTTTGCATCTGTGCTACAGCCTTAAAACATATTTAAATATCTGAAAGATCTATTTCTGCCTTGTTTACTCACTTTTCTGCAGATTTTTTTTTCTGGCTGTTTTTGCATGTTTACTTTAAAATCTGATTACTTTGCTGGAGAAGAATCTCTTTAGGATTTTGTTAGAGTCGTCTGAAATATGTGGATTAATTTAATAACTGCCTTCCTTAGGATATTGAGTGTTCCCATCTTAAGTAGGGTGTGACATTCCACTTAACCACTTGTCCTTTTGTGTACCAGGGAACTATTTCAACATGTTGCTCGTATGGTTCTTATACATTTCTTAGATTTATTCCTTTTGTTTTTATTGTGTATGGGTCTTGATGCCAAAAGGATGGTGGTTTTTATCTACTTACGCAACCCTATTTTTACCTTTTACTTTTTACTCAGTCATTTCACTGAATTATCTTTACCTTGTGTAATAGTTTTTCAGTTGATTCTCATGAATTTTTCATTTATGCAATTATATTTTGTGCGAATAATGGTAATTTCCCTCCTTTTTAATATGTATAGTTCTAATTTCCTTCTCTTTTCAAGTTGTATGTTATAGCATTTACTTTGATCGTTATGATTTGTTCCCCATTCCCATTTCTAATTGTGTGTGTTTTGTTCTTTTCTTGGCTAGTTTATCCAACAATTTATCTATTTTGTTAATTATTTTAAAACTTCAGATTTATTTAGTAGTTCTAATATCAGTCTGTTTCTTAATGCATTCTTTCTTGCATTTATGTTTTTCTTAATTTTTTTCTTTTTGCTTTAGATTTCTTTGATAGCTCTAACATTAGTCTGTTTTGTAATGCGTTGAATCTTTCATTTATTTTGCATTAGTTTGTTCCTTTTACTTTAGTTGAATATGTTATTGGTCTTTTTTCTAATTCTTTCAATTGGATGTTTAAATCATTGCTTTCCACTCTAATTAAGGGCAGGATGGTTGCTTTCTTTATTGCATTTGCCTGATTTGCCTTTCCATACCCTTAATACTCAATACTTTTAATCACTTAAAAACTCACCAAAACAGCATATACTTACATTTGTAATGGGAATAAGTTTAGCAAATTTACATTTTTATATCATATTTTATGTTATTCTTTCTGTTTATAGTGGTTAGTTTGTTTCTCCCCCTCTTTTGTTCTTTCTGTGTGTGTGTGTATTTCTTTATATAATATGGAAGTTATGGGCTGTTTAATGGCTGACTCTATAAATTGATATGATACACTTGATCTTCTTTTTCTAAAGATTGTCTTCATATCAATTCCCCACCATGACCAGAGATGAAATTACAAAGTA
>NW_012139191.1:4236408-4265502 GCF_000956105.1 Propithecus coquereli | reverse complement strand
TTCCCCACCCCCCACACACATGGCCTTTGAAGTTTCATAGATGTCCCACTCTTTTCACATGTGGAATATTACTGTGAAAAAATCTAAGATCAATGTAATTTTAATTTACTTTTTTCTTTTAAGTGATTTGATTTTTTTTCGCCTGATTATGAATATTTTTAATTTATCTTCAAAAGTTCAGTAAAGTAAATCCTAATATAGATAAAGTGCTTGCTGACTTTTTTATACCAACTATTCTTAGAACTTTGGGGCCATTTTCATCTGTGTATTTGACTCTTCTTATACTGATGTTTCTGTATTGCTTTAAAAATAGTATGTTTAATACTTTTTAGTTCATTTATATACTTCCCTTCCCCAGGCACTACACTTAGGCAGATTTTGCATCTCCTTGTCTTCTCTGTCTTTCTCCCTTGACTACTTTTTATCTACCTAATTATTTTGCTTTATTTTTCTAATCCAGTTCTTCCCATTCTGGGCAGTGTCTCCTTGCTTTGGGTTGACGACAACAGGGCAGTCGGTTTGTGATTTTTTTTTTTTTTTTTGTACATTCCCTTTCTTCTTTTGAGTGCTCTGATAGCCTATATTCCAGCTTTCTCTAGTTTGGACTTCATCCTTTCCCTCTCCTTTGGGCTGTTTGATTGTGTTCAATTCTTTTCATTCATGGCCATACATTTTGTTCAAAGGATTCATTGGCTCGATAACTACTCATTCTGGTTGAGTGTTTTTGTTTCATTTTTTCCCCAGTGCTTTTCCTAATCTTGTCTCATATTATATTTATATAAATCCTATGCTGGGAGCTTTTTGATTTATTTCTCACCTTTTGACGGAGGGCCTTCCTAGATCAGGTACTTGCAAAAGGTTTGTGCAGGGGGTGAAAGCATAGCCGGATTAGTAGGAATCAATCTCAATTTATAGTAAAGTACCTTGTAAAGTCAGGTTATTCCTGTGAGTTGTTTTGCCTTCACTTCTCTCCAGCCAACAGAGGTCAGCAGGTCCTGGTCTGCTAATTCTGAGGGTCCCCTCTCCACCTATTTCCTGTAGGGGTCAGGATAGAATTCATGCACCCTGGCTTCTGCTGCTCTGCGGTGCCCGTGCACAATTACGTCACCAATGTTTGTGATTAACTAAGCCCCGTGACTCATTTTTTTTCTCTATTATATAGTACCTACTTTGAGAAGGATACTTCTGCCTCAAATATTACAGATATCTTTTCATGGTCACTTCCCACATTTTCATTTGATTTCCTCTGCTTTGGGCAGGTGATTTGAATTCATGGAACTCTCTTAGTTTTTCCCAAAGCTGCATTGTATACACTCTGAGACTAGCAATGAGCCCTTCCACGTGAAAACTGTTTCACACCTGAACAGTGTTTGTGTGGCTGTCCTTCCTTCCTTCCTCTTATTTCTAGTAGGGCTCCTAGTTGTCTCGTATACTACCTTTGTTATACTGCTTTTTATGGTTCGTTCATACATTTTTAAATGTGGGGAAATCGGGTAATTGAAAATCAAATGCTTCAGAGTAGCCTTGACAGAGAACTTCCACGTACATAGTTTCATTTCATCGTTTAGACCATCCTTTCAAGTGGGCGTTGTTATCTTCATTTTGCAGAGGAACAAAAGAAATCCAGGTAGATCACAGGACGTGGCCAGAGTCACACGCCAATACGTGACTGAGCTGCGTTTCTGACACCACCATTGCGTCATTGTGCCACCTTTCATAGCTGGCAATAGAACCTGGATACAGGAAAACTCTTCCCCGAACGTGGTGAGAGTTTTGACATTCGAGATAGATGAGAGAAAACAGGAAATTGCCCTATTTATCATGAGCAGACTTTGCCATGGTGACAGACTGCCTAATTGGTTCATATGTATCTTTCTGTTTTGGTCTATGGCTCTGCTCATTAGTATGCAGTTTTCTCTATCCTGACTGGGCAGGGACGTGGGGCTTGTGAACCTTGTTCCTGCACTGGGGCCCTGCTGGAGAGCAGAATGGCCTTCCTGTGATATGCATCGTCCCAGCCAAGGACTGTCCCTCCCCCTCGCTGTACTTAGACAGGATGGATGGATGCCTTTGGTAATTCAAGGGCCAAGCCTCTCCCTTCCTCTTCAGTCTTGTTAGGGAGTGATGAGTTCATCTCCTTACCTTTTCAGGTAGAATGATTTTACAGGAGGCTGAGGACTGTTTGCTCTCTACACATCCTCAGTGCTTCAAGCATTTTAAGTTGCTGTGTGAATGTTTCCTAACTGAATGTTATTTGTTCTTTACAAAAGAGTTGTAGCACTTTTGCTGTTCCACTTTTATCAATCTTCGTCATCATCAACAGCAGCAAATATTTACTGACATTAGTACTAAGCAATGCTCAGAGTGATGGTAAAGTTCTCATCCTATGGTGCTGGGTCAGCACATGCGCAGTGGTCCCCAGAGAAGGCTGATAAAAGGTCGGGGAAAATTGAAGCTTTCTGGGGTGTTTCTGAAAATGCAAAGAAAACATACGTTTTGTTTTTGTAGGCATTTTGTGCATTGAGAACATAATGTCATTTGCCAGTCATAGGAGAGGATCTGCTAGAATTGCAGCTGTCAGCCTGTCAATGTGACCTTTCCCAGTGTGACATGCCATGGAATTTCCTGTCACATTAAGACAATATGACAGAGCTGTGCATTACTTTTGCAGTAGTTCTACCCACCCTTATCTTCTCAAGAGAGAATGCCTTCCAAAAGAGATAGGGAGTATATTTATCACATACCAATCCCGTGAGCTCACAAATCAGATGGAAAGTTTACACATTAAGATTTATTTTATGCAGTGATACACATGATCATGTACTGTTACTTGTGTATGTGTGTATTTATACACATATATCACATGCACATTCCCCACCCCCCACACACATGGCCTTTGAAGTTCAGGAACCAGAGGGAAGCCATGTTCCTGTCTAGCAGCAGGAAGGAAAGATGATTGGAAATATCAGAACTCATCTTAAATGTCATCCGAAATTCAATATGGAATTATCTAATTATGTCTAATTGAACAACTGAAGCATAAACTACTAATTTCAGCTCCAGCCAGAATTTTGCAGATTTTCCCCATTTTCCTTTATAGAATATAACATTTGGCACAAATCCTAGATCAGATCTTCTTTGCAGCTGCATTGCTAAGTACTAGCCTTGAAAGAGAATTGTTTGCACCACGCATTTAAAAAAAAGAAAGAAACAAACAAAATCTTCACATTTCCGATTCCTTCTTTTCTGCTGATGGAGACCTCCAGCACTCATTGATACCCCATAACCCAGTAGCATCCTTCTGCTCACTAGAGCATGAATGCCATGTGTGTGCTTTACATAAATAACATGTGAAATTGTGCTTAGTACTAATATCCAGCTAATATATTTCATACTTGGTATGATACTAATAGTATAACTATTAGAATTAATCCTTCAATATAGAAATGTTTACATGATAAAATAAGAACTGCATGTGATGTCACTCTTTATTTAATTTCTTAATTTTACTAAATATCTTAAACTTATTCATTTCCCAAACCAGCTTGCGTAAGGTAATAATTGTTCAGAAATCAGTTTTGAATACTAAATTTTTCATCTTGCAAGTTAGACTGATGCATTTACAGAGTACTTTTCAGGCTACCTGCAGGATACTTCTTTTTCTTGGTATCTGCATATATACATATGTGTATATGTGTGTGTGTGTGTATATACACACATATATGTGTATGTGAATATATATACATATTATATATATGTAGTCTGTATCTTTCATTGGATACATTTCTTCATATTTTAATCATCTTGATTTTGTATGTAATGGGAAAAAATAAATTTTATTTTTGAAGTTTGCTTGGTTGGGGCCAATCATACTTCAGAGTCTCAGGGAGGTGATCAACTGGAATCTTTCAGCCATGACACTGACCATGGAGGGACCTTGCTGTCATAGCCACTATAATCCACAGTGCAGTAGTAATTTTTTGTTAAATATTGCGTTTGCATTACCGATCCAAGTAGTTACTGGTATGTGCACATCTTATAGCTACCCTGAAATTCTAAGCGCAGTGATTTATTTGTACACTCCCAACAGTCCACCACATGTTCTGGAAGCAGTTGTAGCTAAATTACTATCATTATTGTGCTCTGCCACATTGATGTTTGATGCAATTGAGAAAGCAATTTTAATGTAATTTATTCTGACAACTGTATGTACCTGGTTCAGACTTAATATGATATGAGCCACACACACATACTCATGTGTATAAATACACCACATGGATACAAAACCAAGAAACACTCAATTATCTCATGCTTTTAATGTGGAAACTCCTTCACCACCCTGAGTCTGTTACCTTTCATAACCATTAAAGCAGCCCCACTAATCTTTTTATGAAGATTTATGTTTCTTTGAAAGAGAAGGGATATGTAAGCCAGTGGAAACCGTTGTGGGGAGCGGAGTATTCACGTAAGTGGTCTCCTTTCGTTAAAATCCCATCTGCTTTCTTTTATAATCCCTGAGCCCGGCCTTCTCTCACATCCTGGACCTAAGTTCCCACTGGGCAGAGCCTTTGGAAGATGAGGCTGAGTGCCCAGAGGTGGCTTGCTAAATATCTCAGAAATCTCTAGCCTTCCTACCCCTGACTCCAGTGTGCTGCATGGAAAACACGCAGGATTATGGATAGGCCTGGCCTTACAGGGCAAGGCATATGGACTTCCATCCATCCTGGAGCAGCCCAGGCAACTGTCTGGAACAGCCACCAAGGGGACAAATCTTGATGAAGAGGGCAGGTGACCCATAAGAAGTTCACACATTTAGAAAATACTAGTAAAATCCTAAGGTGCCAAAAAAAGAAAAAGAAAAAAATGAGTACTGTTTAATCATTGCTGGAAATTTTCCATATGAATTCTTTAGTAAGAAACTTCCTAAACATTTCTTTTCAGTGTTATAATGATGTCTGTAATTAGAAAGCAACAACACACTTATCTTCAGTAAAGACTCGATATATTTGATAAAAATTAAATATAACATAGACCTTGTGAGCCCTGATGACTTAGATGAACTTAATAACTACAAAAGACAAAATTTGCAAGCAAATTTCATTTCTGAATTACAGCCTAGATAAGAATATGGGCAATTAGTCAAATGTTTGAAAGTCCTTATCCATGAAAGCCACGTGGAATCTTAAACCAAGAGCTTTACCCCTGTGAATATTTTTTCCAAGGCCATTAAACTTGTATTTCTTGTTAAATACAATTTATTGTATTACCAAAACCAAGTATCATCATGTAGTTGTGGATGAATCGATAAGATTCTGGAAAGAGCTTGAAGGCAAACAGTGATGCATCAGAGACACTTGGGGTCCATTTCCAAGTGCCCATCTGGGTCCAGTACAGTAAAACATATGGGCTGGACAGCCTTTCAGCCAGCTGAAAGTGGTTTGCTCTGCTGGTCTTCCAGTAATCGAATCAAGCAGGAATCCTCACATGTATTTTTTATATCGTGTTGTTTACTTTGGTTGGTTTATAAAGGTGTTATAGCAACATGGCATAAAAAAGTCCGAAAAAGAATCTCCAAGCAACTTGTTAGCCATTCCCTGTCTAGCCTCCCAGGACTTTTCAGTGCATAGTAACATCTATGTTGATGTGTTCAGACATATTATTAAACATTTCATGGAGTTCTTATTCTTTAAATCCCAAATCAGAACTTACTTAAAACAAAGGAAAATCAAACAATATATTTGGTTTTATTTCTGCCTTTGAAGAAATATTTTAATTGGTTTAGGTATTGTGGATTTAGCTATTGTATTTAAAATTCTTATGATTCACAAAGTTAATGAAAAATAGGTTTGAATCAAATCTATAATTGTGACAATTCCTACCCTGACAGTCAATCCTAATCTTTATTAGGGCATTTAAAACAGTTCATTTTATCAAAGGAACTTTGAGGAAGGTCAGGTAGGAAAGAAGATATACAGATGTTTACTCTGCTGATTACCTTAACTCAACGTTTTCAGGTCTTTGTGCCTTCAAGAAAAGATGCCAACAGAGAATATAGGCACAAGTTTATATGATGCAATAAAACTAGCTTAAAAAATATCTGTTTGATTACTGTTTAGAATATAGCATTAGAGAATACATCAGAGATGACTTGTGACATCATTTATTTTGGCCACACATGAAAATCTATGGCAAATGCAACTTTATTTTGATTTGTAAAAAGTGAATGTGATAACTTGATGTTTTCTTTTTCATCTTTAATTTCTGAGAATATGAGAATACAGATTAGCATTATGCACTACAACTTAACATTGTGAGACGCATGGTTCTTATAGGTGGGGAGTATTTTGGAAAGGTAATTACGTATATAAAGATATTGTGGGAGGCAGAGTAATAGCTCCCCAAATATGCCCACATCCTGTTTCCCAAAACGTGTGAGTGTGGTAGAGCCCATGGCAAGAGGGAAGTAAGGTTGCAGCAGAGAGTAACTGACCTCGAGGTAGAGGGATCATCCTAGCTTATCTAGGTGGGCCCACTCGCATCACATGCATCATGAAAAGCAGAAAGCCTTTCCCAGGTGTGATCAGAGAGAGACGTAACTACAGGAAATGGCCAGAGAGAGGCCACGATGCTGAATTTGAAGATGGAGGAAGGGGCCATAAGCTGAGAAATTCTGTCAGCCTCCAGAAGCTGAAAAAGGCAAAAAAAACCCCATATTTTCCCTTCAGAAGCTCCAGAATAAATGCAGCCTTGCCCACAGTACAACTCCTAACCACCAAAAGTGTAAGAAATAAATTTGTGTTGTTTTATGCCACCAAGTTTGTGGTAATTTGTTAGTAGCAGCCATAGGAAACCAATGCAGATGTAAGATTTAGCTTTCTCCCCCTCAACTCTGAGACAAAACTGTCGGAATTATATTTTAGACTTGTTCTTGGTGAGAATGCACCCCTAAGAACAAAAGAAACAGATTTCATTTTTGCAGAGTCTATTAGTTAAGGTTCTCCAGAGAAACAGACCCAATAAGAGATTAGGTAGCTAGATGGTGGATTTATTATGAGTATTGACTCATGATTCTGGTAGCCAGGCAGCCCACGGCCTGTTGTCTGCAAACTGGGGAACCAGGAAGGCTGGTGGTGTAACTCAGCCGAGTCCCAAGGTTTGAGAACCGCCAGAGCCAACCCAGTCTGAGTTTGAGTGCCTGAGAACCGGGTGGCCACTGGTTTAAAAATCTTGTATTCCCATGGTCTGAGAACCAGGAGCCCTTGTCCAAGGACAGGAGAAAATAGATGTCCCAGCTCAAGCAGAGAGAGTGAATTTGCCCTTCATCCACCTTTTTATCTCATTCTGGCCTTCAACAGATTGGATGATACCAACTCTCCTTGGGGAGGGCCTTCTTCTTTACTGAGTCTACTGATTTAAATGCTAAACTCTTCTAGAAACACCTTCACATACAGACACATCCAGAAATAAGTTTTAACCAGCTATCTGGGCATCCCTTAGCTCACTCAAGTCAACCATAATACAGAATTAACAGACTGTATAGCACAGATGATTTCCCTGTGGATACAACTGTTGAGTGAACTTGGCCTTCATATTATATTTTATTTGAGATATGCAAGAAATGCTTAATTTTATTAGGCCAATATTCTAACACTGTAGGGACAAAAGTCTAATTGATCAAAAATGCTCTTTGGCAAAGCAGATGAGTTTTGAAGACTAAAACAATCACATAAAAGAATAGAGCTCTAATCTTTTTTATCCTCAAAAATTGCAAGTAAGTTTGAGGTTGGTTGATATCAGCCTCACATACTTTCTTATAATGCAGCTACATTTTGTGGAATGCCTATCACAAATAAGTTGCCTAATTTAGGAGAAAAGAATTAATGTCACTCAACACCAACAGAAATGTGGTTATTCCTTCAAACATGATTAACGCTGTTGAAAATGCAGGTGTCTTGTATGCAGTTTCTGTAAACACAGTAACGAGGTATGTTGTATGATGAATATGTTTTTTATTAGAAAAACAAGGAAAAGGAAAGTTAGCCATAGCATTTGGCTGTGTAAATTGGAATCAATCTTCTGAGTGGTTTTGGAATGTCTCAAATACTTTCTTCCCAATTCGAGTAATATTTTCTAATCATAGGTTACTTCTCATTCACTTCAGCCTTGGATAGAGGTGGTTGATTATTCATATTTTTAAACCATAAAGTACATAGAACAGTAATGGTACCCCGTAAGGAAAGAATAAGTATTTCAGAGGTCTGTGGAGAATGCCATAAAATATATCTCAGGTTATTCTTGGTCTTTACTTATCCTAGACCTTTTAGAACCAAAAATGGAAAATAGAGGTTTTAGAAGGAAATTGTCAGCTTTAGGTATTGTGTCGGCAAATACAGAAATCTTCCCACCTCCTGTAATGCAGCCCCTGTTCGGGTGTGAGACTCTGCTCATAGTCAGTAGAGTGTGATTGACCTGCATGCCCAACCTCAGCCTGATGTGTAAATCCTCCGTTCCGAGGAAGAAATGGTCATTAGCGGGTGCCTTGCAGTGACCACCTACCTGTGCTGCTGGGAAAGGGGTCTCATCAGCATTCAGCAGCATCTCTGCCAGAGCATCAAGGAACAACCACCACACAGGAGCAAAGGCGGTGACAGGGCGGGAGGGACCTGGACAGATAGGCTGCTTAACGGATAGGGGAGGAGACACGGGATGTTCAGCATCACCTCTTCCTGTGTCTGTTTGCACACGTACAGTGTCATCTTCGCTGCCTTGAGGGCCGGCGCTGTCTCTGGGATTTCCCCAACAGGACTTTGAAAGCCATGGGGATTTATATTTTCATTCTTAAATACTGTTTCCAATGAAAGACTTCCAGGTTTCTTAGGGAACGGTTGGCTGCTTGACTTTATGTTGGAAACGAATGTTATTTATTAGTAGTAGTCAGTAGAATTATTTCCTTTGAGGGGAGATTCATATCCTGAAGTTGCTGGGAGTGATTTTTAAATGAAATTCACTTTGCAACAAATTCACTTGTCCATCGTAAACCATAAAACCACCAAGTGCATTTGCATTTTGTACCAGTTTTGCTGTTTCCTTCTCCATAGAAACACTGGCTGCGAATGGCTCTTTCTTAACGCAATTGATCATTTGCTGTTTTGTAGGGGGGCCCAGGGCACTTAGCGGAAGATAAACTGGAAGGACACTGGGTTGTATTTGAGCAGCAAAGTGCCACATGTGGTAGAGATTTCCACTGCAGGCTGGCCAACTTGCTTGGCCCAGTGCCTGTAGCACTGTGCCTTCTCATTGGATCCAGTGACATGTGGCCTTAGCAGAGTCCAGTGTTGCCCTGACTGACAACGGAGTCGAGCAGAAAAGCAGTCATGTCCTTTCAGCATGACTTACCCCCACCTTTGCATTACTCTCTGAAGTGCATATGAGATCCTTAATTTATATAAACGGATGATTTTGCCACCCTTTCTGCACAAGGCACAGGGATCCCACCATCCCATAGACATCCTACTAAAAAGGTATAACTGGAAAGAATTACCCTGAACAAGGTCTGCAAAAAGGTTTGTGTTCCAGGAGGGTACATAGCAGTGACTTGGATGGGAGGACAACTTCAACAACAGTTGCATAGGTGGAGTTCCTCCATCTGATCTGACTTCTTGTCATGTTCTCTAGATCTGTGGTCCCCAACCCCTGGGCTGTGGCCTGGCACTGGTCCGTGGCCTATTAGGAAATGGGCCACACATCACCGCTTGAGCTCCGCACCACCACCCTCCCACCCACGACTCACCCCACCACCCCTGGTCCGTGGAAAAATTGTCTTCCATGAAACTGGTCCCTCATGCCAAAAGGGTTGAGAACCACTGCTCTGGGTCACTCTGTTTTCTCTTAAAATTATTTGTTTCCCCTTGGTCGAGAGCAAATCATATTGGGCACCTTCTCTGTTTAAGGATAAACCAGGGTTCCTCATTAAATCTACCAGGCCTTGTGATTTGGCCATGGCTGCGTCTGCAGCATCCTCCCCCAGCACCCCACACCTTGCTCTCTTGGCTCCAGCCATACTGGCGGCTTTCAAGACTCCAAACTTTCAACCTCTTCCTTGGGTCAGAGTCATCTAAGGCTCCATCTCTTCCCCTTCAGCCTCTGTTTGTCTAAGCAACACCTCCATTTAGCCATTAGGTCTCAGAGACAGATGCCTCTAACCGGTCATTCTCCCTTGCCAGTATCCTGAATCTTTAGTTATGTGATAAGTTACATGATTGCATCCTGTCTCCTTGATTCGATGCTAAGCTCCACGAGGGCAGACACCATGTCCACACCATTTACTGACAGCACAGCTTGTGCCTGAACATAGATGCTGACCTCACCTGCCAGGGACCCTGCCCTGTGACCCTCCCCCCACCCCCAGCGCCCAGTCTTCTGTAGTGTCCTTGAAACACCATCTGCAGCCAGGCTTGACCTGACCAACCAATGACTTCTCCTCCTCACCTGAGCCAGGATCACCCAACACTCGCACAGGAGGGGCGTGCTGAGATGTGCTCCTGATCAAAGTAAGATTTATGTGACTTCTCAGAAATAGGCATTTTCTGGACCCTAGAGTCATAGATGCTTACACTTAACTTAGGATGCACAGTAAAGGTCACCGAGTCCAGCCATGCTTGGAAGACAAGCAGACAAGTGAGCGTGTGACCTGCATTGTTGGGTAGCATGTTCACATTGTCCCCTGCCTTCCCCTGGGACATTCTTGGCAGTGTCAGCTGAGATGTGCCAGATACAACTGTCTCTAGGTCAACCTCTGGATTCACCCACTGCTTTGGGAGACAGAAACAGAGAGGGAGCACAGTTCCTGGTGATGGCCAACCAGGTTTTGTGTCATTCACTCACCACCTGGCCACCCAGCAGGTGCTTAATCATCTGAGCACCTTCACGTTCCCACCACAGCAGAGGATTATGGAAGTGTAAACAGCCCCTCCAAGATCTGGCATCTAGCTGGGGAAACACACATGTAAACACATGAGGCCACGTTGAAGGGAAAGTGCTCCGGCTGGAGGAAAGTTCATGGTGAGGGGCCAGGGGAGGGCTCCCTCCACAGGCACCAGCTCAGCCTCCTCTGCTGGAGTCCAGATCTTTTCTTTTCTTTTTCCTCCTATAAATTAATGTGATCTTAACACCATACGGTGCAGAGATTTCTCTTTAGAGATAAAGGAAATGCTGGCAGAGAGACAGAGATGTACGAAATTGAAGAAAAGGATGCTTGATGTTATTTGCCAAGATGTTTGAAGCGCGTAAGGAATGGAGTCAGACGGGCTCCAAACACATACTTGGGCGTCCTTGGCACTGGGCCCCTCACAGAGGTGCCCACCTTGGTGGTGTCTGAGCAAGCCGCTTCTGTACAGCTCTCCGTCAGGAATGCTGCAAAGCTTGATGGCTCCTTGGCTGTTTTTCGCCCAGGAGCCCTTTAGGATATGGTGTCTTTATCCATTTGGGTGGCTGAAACAAAATATCATAGGCTTATAAACCACTGAGATTCATTTCTCACAGCTGTGGCTGGTGGAAGTCCCAGATCAGGGTGCTGGCTGGTGGTATTTCGTGAGGACCCTCTTCCTAGAAGGCCGTCTTTTTGCTGTGTCCTCATGTAGTAGAAGGGGAGGACTCTGGTCTCTTCAGCCCCTTGTAAGGACACTAATCCCACTCATTAGGGCTCTCCGTTTATAAACTATTCTCTTCCCAAAGGCCCCACTTCCTAAGACCTTGGAGGTTAGGACTTCAACATAGGAATCCTGAGGGGACACATTCAGACCACAGCAGATGGAGATGTCTTCAACTGTCTTACACACAGAAAGTTCCTTATACCTTTTCTTGAGAAAACTTTTACATAAAACAAAGAAATGAAGTCTTTTAAAATCCCATTAAAGAGCTTGTCATAATTAATGTGAATTAAAGGATCTAAAGGGCTAAACCTCAAATGATTCATATCGGTGATACTAATGACCTTGGCAAACTGTCCTTATTTTTAATGTCAATATTCATTATTTGGACTACTGAATCATCTGTCAGGAGTGCTGTAATGAGCTGTGTTAGGCCTGAGTAGGTTTCAATAAACCTAAATAGTTATTTAAACCTGAATAGCTTTTAGGTGTCCTGGGTGCCACTTCTCTGTGTCTGTTGGGTCATCGCGTCCCAAGTAGGAACACAAAGCTAAAGTATCCTAACTTTTGCCTCCAAAGCCAAGGGTATTTTGCTGAGACATCAACATACAGGCAAGTTGATCCTTCACTAAGCAATGCGTCCATCTTAACAGATGGATATGTTTTTTCCAATGCAGAAACCATTTTCCTAGACTAAGTGGAGATCTTTGCATTGAAGGTAATAGAGTCTGATTATCTGCATGCGATGTGAACTGTAAAACCCAAATCATTAGAAAAATTAAGAGTATCATCATCTTTTGAAGAAAAGCAAGTGTGTTTTCCATATCCTCGGTTGCTTCACAGTAACGTGTTTCTGAAGGAGAGGGACACTTTTCAGAGCAAAGGTTCAGTTCACTGGCATCTAGAAAGAACCCATCTTCATTCTCAACCTTAATTAGATTTCTAGAGACCATTCTGAGGGACTTGGCTGCAGCAGATTTTGCATATGACCTTGCATGCCAGATGTTTCATTTTGTCTTCTCTCTTACTTACCCGGAAGTGAGTTGGTGGGTAAGGGGAGGCAGCTAGAAGAAAGAACTTTTGTCTTAAATTGTAGACTCTGTCCAAACAGAAAATTAGCTGTCTAATAATGTTGTGCATGCGATCAACTACAGTCTTCATAGCTAAGATACCCCCAAGGGTTTAATAAAGATTTTCTGCCACTCTGAGATTTGGAAAGTGATTTGAGGCAACAAAACAAACAAACAGCAATAGAATGTGATGGAAAGAGACCGCTCTCTTAAGTCATCCATCTCCAACAGCATTATGCAGGAGTGAGCTGGGTTGCCTTACAGCCCAGAGGCCACACACAGTTAAGGCTTCCAGGGTGCTATGGTCTGAATATTAGTGTCTCCCCAAAATTTATATGTTGGAATTTAATACCCAATGTGATACTATTAAGTGGTGGAAACTTTGGGGGAAATGATTAAGTCGTGAGGGCTCCACTCTCATGCATGAGATTAGTGTCCTTATAAGAGAGATTGAGGGAGCTGCCTGTCCCTTCCCCCATATGAGGATGCAGAGAGGACGTGGCATTGTGGGAGCAGAGAGCAAGCCCTCCCCAGACACCAAATCTACTGGTGTCCTGATCTCAGACTTCCCAGCCTTCAAAACTGTGAGCAATACATTTTGTTTTGTGTTGTTTATAAATTGTACAGTATAAAGTATTTTTATAGTAGCCTTATACTGTACAATCATAGAAGACGAAGTAGAAATCCTAGACCACACAGGTCAGAGAAGGAGAAGGTGTGGGGCAGGAAGAAAGAACGTGAGGCAGAGTGAGGTGCACACAGGGAAGGGAGGTGAATGGTATCGCTCAAGGTCCATAAAAAAAAATCCCACAGTAATATGGAATCTGCCATTTTTCAGTCTGAAAATGCACCAAGAATCAGAAGATCTTGATCCTATTCTCCTCTTCTTTGGAGCAAGTGACAACATTGTGAGCCTCAATGTTCTCATCTACCAAATGAGAGGATGAGGACCAGATGATCATTCCAGTTCTTATTCATTCTGTAAATATTTTGTACTATGACCCTGTTTTTAAAAATAGATTATGTATTAGTCAGCTATCACTACAATAATGCAGTGTAACAAATAGTCCCCAAACCTAAAAGCATCTATCTCTCTTGCTCACGAGTTTGCCAGTTGGCTGGGCGTTGCTGCCCCCACCTGGGCCGTGCTGTGCTTGTCTCCAGGTATCAGACTGGGCCAGGTTGATTCCCTTCCTCCCTGAACGAGCAGGTATGTGGGTTTGCTTTTCTCGGGGCAAATCCCAGCAGTATCAGAGGCAAGCCAAGCCAAGGCACAAGACACATTTCAAGCCTCTGTTACAGACATTCTGCTGCCAGACCCATATCCAAGTCTGAAGTCGACAACCCCAACAAGTGCATGCCTCCTGCCAGGGGTGGGGGGCTAGCAAAGGGAGGGAGCAGTCATAGACTGACCACAATCTAAAATCCCAAGTCTCTCATTTTAGTTATTGATCCTCCCATGAGCATGTTTTGGGATATTTAAAAGGTTAGAAAGAAAAGAGTATTGCTACTACAACAACAAGGGGAAAAAGGAAAAAAGAAAAAGCAGCGATTTTTCTCTAGTGTTGTGCACTACTTCTTGTCTTAAGCAAATAACTGTTTTGCATAAGGTCAAGGTTTTTAAGTGTTTTTCCTTCATCTACTTCTTCTAAATTCTCAATGAAAATATTAGGTCCACAGCAACACAAATGCCTGTTTGTCAGCTTTGTAAAGTGAACAGGAATGCAAACGTGATGCAGAACCACTGTAAATCTGGTAGGATAACTGAAACCTTAAAATATTTCATGTTAGTGTCACCTGTAACCATTATAACAGTAGAACTGATACAAAGCCAGAGAGAATAGTCTCATCTTACATCTGGGAATATTTGTTATAGGGACATTGCATTTCTGTTTTTCTTGATTTCATCAGTTGAGTTATGTTGACCCAAATGAGATTGCTAATGTGAATTTACTTTTTGAAAATAATGTTAAACTCCTTTTGGACATAACAGATGATGATATAAATCTGGATTTTATTTTGATGATGAAGTAACCTAGTGGTCAGAAGTGGATCCTTGGGGGTCTGGCTTCCCCAGCAGGAGCACAGACAGGAGCATAGACCACCATGAGTAGAACTCACAGGTCCCCAACCTGTTTGTCACCACGGACCAGTTTCATGGAAGACAATTGTTCCGCGAATGGCGGGAGGGGGGCGCAGGGGGTGCAGCATGGTGCCAGAGGGCGGGGGGTGGGGAGGCGGCAGAGCTCAGGCAGTGATGCAAGGCCTGGTTCCTAACAAGCCATGGACTGGTACCGGGCCAAGGACTGGGGGTTGGGGACCGCAGCTGTAACCCACCTGCAGGTTCAACACTTTAACTTACAGTGAAGCCATATGAGCATTCTCTTTAATTATGACATGTTACAGTTTTGCCAGATACAAAATACTGACGAAATCAATAAAGGATTTCAGTGCCTTTATAGACCTATCACTGCAGCATGAATGCGTGGACCAAGTAGGAAATGTTATGTAGATATATGCCCATAGCAATACAAATTTTAATTAAAACCATGTTTAAAATTTTTAGTTTGGAATGAGTTAGCGTTTCCAGTTGGCAAAAGAGGTTGATTAAGTGAAATACATAAATTAGCCCCTACTCACAAGAGCCCCACTGCCTTCCTGCCACTAATGCAGATTTCTGTCATCAGCACGACATACCCACAGGTACGACAGCAAACCCAAGGAAGAAAATAACTGGGAAATCTGCAGTGCCGATTTCCGCATCTTGGCGGTTCACCATGTAATAGTTTATAAGAAGAAAAATTATGCTCTCTCCTCTGCTGTTTATGTGCTTTTGTTTTGTGTGCACACACATGCACACATACACACACACACATGTCCTAGGGGAAGAGGGAGGGGTTATAGATGTGTCGTGTATCACTTCTTTCATCAAGGTGTACATGTTCCAGTTGGAGAGTCTAGACATTAATCAAAAATTAACTCAGGGGTCTTAAATTGTATTTCACTATTTTTATAAAATATTGAATACATTAGTAGTACATGTTCATTATTGAAAATGTGGCAGATACAGATGAGTAAATTTAAAAATCAAAATCACTCTGATGCCACCACACTAAGATGGGTACTATGACCGTTTTGATCTCTACATCCAGACTTTTTTCTGCACATATGTTTGTAAGTGTAAGTTCTACACATGGACATTATATATATGTGTGTGTGTGTATATATACATATATATATATTTAAAGGGGATTGTACAATATCTAACATTTTATAATGTGCCCTTTTACTCAACAATATATTATGAATCACTTTCTGAATTAGCAAATACATTTTTTATAACAACTTAGTCTTTTAGCAAATATTTTTTGTCCCTTTCAATACATTCTCCCTGGTGTAGGTGAAATTATTCAGTTGTATTCATAACCTCTACCCTCTTAACCTATAGTCTTGAAGAGACAATAAACATCAGATAAGTAAACAAAAAAGTACATAATTAAAAATTGTAAAAACTATTAAGAAAAAAAAAAAAACAGGGTGAGATGACAGAGAGCAACGTCAGGGAGGAGCCCGAGCAGAAAATTGAGATGGGCTGCCAGAGAACTGAGAAATGACTCAGCCACAGGCACCCACATGTTGCAGAGATCCTGAGCGGAGGGTCTTTGCCATCTGTGGGTCAGTCAGCGGGAAGGAGAAGATGCGTGTAGACGAGAGAACACATATGCAGATAAGCCCAGTGAGCTAAGAAGGAACCAGAGAGGGATCTGTGGTTTACCCGAGTCTTGGCAAGGCAAGTCAAAGAGTTTAAGTTTTATCCTAAAGTCCATTCATATCTTTTTGGCAACAGAGGGAAAGAGATCTATGTTTTGGAACCAGAAGTTCATTGATGACTCTGACAAAAGAATGCTGAGGGGATGGGAAGGGGATGGGGGCAGTGGCTCTTTGAAGTGTGTTGTCTTGCAAATGGTTTCATAAATTTATAAAGATGGATCTGCCGTTATTTATTTAACCCTTCTCCATATTGTGGAACATTTGGCATCTGTTGTCTTCGTTACCAAAACAAAACTGAAAAGAAAAATGACAAACATCTATATCTTGGGTAATAAGTCACAGCTGAGAATCCCGCTTGTTAGAGGCACATGATAGCTCATGTATGGACAAGGCTCTACCCCCGACTCAGCCCCCAGGGAGCCAGACCCACAGAAAGACTGGCAGGAGGACTGCAGGATGGGGTTGGGGAGGTGAATTTCTAGGAAGCAAATAAACAGTGAGGCTCTGACTTCCTGGGTCCTGCCTTCCTGGGCGGCTCTCAAGAAAGATGGCCCTGGGCTGCCTCCTCCTTGGAACGTGGGGTCAGTGGTCTAGCTCCGGTCTACCTAGCACTCAGAGACACACACTCTCTTTTCCTCCATAGTCACATGTTCTCCCTGGTTTACCAGTTCTTGCCCTCAGAGTGGCAGGAACCGAAGGTCCCACTGGGTGAGCCCAGGGTTGGGTGAAGGGAAGCCTGAGTAGGCTCCCAGCCTCCTTCTGATGGAGACCCCAAATCTGCCCAATGTCAATCAGAAGAGTGTTCTCTAGGCTTCAGGGGGTGCAGTTTACAACATTAACAGTAATTCTATTAATAACAGGATTAGCTGATGCATAATCTAAGTGTTGTTCAAACGGAATTTACACGTCAACTCATCTGATCCTCTGAACCACCTTATGTGTGGTTCCTGCTGTATGGAGTAGCCCTGAAGCTCAAAGAAGTGAAGTTGCTCAGTGTGACACACGGCCAGGCCTCAGACCTGGGCCTTTTGGACCTCAGAACCTTTAACGTTTGCTGTTACTCCTCTCCTATACTGCCTCCTTCCACCTGTCTCCCTGGAGAACTGCCACTGAGTTGAACAATAAGTCACAGGGTCAAAGGGTTGGCATCTTGAGTGCCCATCACCCACATGCTATCCCATCATGGTCACTGATGTCATTAACATGGTAGATACATGTCCCTAGAGAGTATGTTATTTCAGAAGACCCCAGGTTGCTTTACAGTTACAAAATACGTTTTTCTCCATATTTCATATGGTTTTCCTTAAACAAGACATATATATTTTTTAACACTCATCCCACCTGGCTTTCCTAAGCTTTAAGCTTGGCAACGAGGTAGCATTTGCAGGAGACCCGCAATGTCACAGAGAGCAAGTATCGAAGGCACCTCCCAGACCAGGGCTGCAGAGAGGGCAGGCATCCTTACCGGTTCCAGCGTCCAGGGGCCACTGTCCTCTTTGCTCCTATGACTAACTCGTCTGAGAAGACCTTGGAGGGTTTGCAGATAAGAGCCCTTCACGGTTGCAACCACATGGGAAAGCTGATTGTTGAGGACGTAGATTCTGCCTGATTCACACTGAGGCCCACAGCACCGGGACAAGGTGCAGAAATGCTGGGTTCGGGATGGCAGCTCTGATGTGCGCAGGGCGCTCAGAACTCAACCGCAGCTGTCTGTGTTCCCTACACTTGCTTATGACTAAGTAGTCAGCACTGAACTCTTTCTTTCAAACATCTGAAGTGCTGCTGGTCCTGCTTCTATGTGGCCACGCTTCACTTAACGTTGTTCTACCTTTAACCTGAGCTTTCTGACTTCACTCTGGTTCTTGTACGCTAATAACTGAAGACTCTGATCCGGGCCTGATCTTCATTAAAGTAATATTTTCACACAAAGATCTTTGAAAAATGATCTCCTGGGTTCCATTCTTCCTGTGGATATGTGGTGAAACTAATATCAACTAACTTACCGAGCACTTGCAATTTGCAGGAACTATCATAGCTGCTTTATGTCTCTTTTCTCATTTAATCTCACAACAGCTCCATAATACAGGAGGTGATGTTAATATCCCCATACAAATGAACAAACTAAGGCCCAGAGAGGTTCCGCAGTTTGCCTAAATACGCCCAGCTAATGGGGTGGTAAACAGGGCTGTTGCCAGCCCATATGACAACTCTGTGCAACAGAAAAGAGTATTTGTGCTTCAGGATACCTCATTTCCACCTGCTAAAAAATGATCGCAGTATACTGGCTTTTTTAAAAAACATGGCACTCTGTTGCCACCTTCTAGAAAAATAATCATAAAAATATATGAATCTATGATGTCGATATTTGCGGTGTGCTTGGCACCCCCTAGAGTGTGCAGGGGCTGAAACCATGAAGTCTCACTCGAGGAACTCTGCTCTCGGCATGCGCATCATAGCGCCCCATGAGAGATTGAGGGTCTGCTACTTTTCAAAAGGAACCGGAAGAGACACACTGACTTTCGAGAGCAAAATTACATCATTTCCGTCGGCCCCATTCCTTTTGTTGCTGATGTCAAACGAAAGCCCAGTGACAGCTTTTCTAAGGCCGACACGAAAGCTTCCACTCAGAGGCGCTGTGTGGCTCTTGCGCGTGAGTGTCGGCTACCAGCCATGATAGGTCCAGTAGCTAAACGCTGGTCAGACTTTTGACCTTGAGCTCGGCCAAGGCCATGCTGTAACTGCAAGGTTCTGTTCGGTGCGGCTTGGTGAGGCTTACAAATGTGTGTGATGTTCATAGGCTCTGGGTTGGATTATTGCACTTTCTCAATTATTTAACTCCCTCACTCACATTCATTCATTCATTCATTCATTTAACTCAGTAGATGTTGGCGAGCTCGCTGTGTGTCAGGAACGGTTCTAGGCCTTCAGGATACTAACGTAAACATAAGACAGAATCTTTGCCTTCAAAGAATTTATATTCTAGATTAGTTTTGCTGTGGACAAAATCACAGCTATATTTCTTTGAGTTTGATCATTAAGTGAGATTACAGGATCTTGGGGTTGAAAAGGACCTCAAGTATTATGACATCCCTCTCATTGTAAGCTCAATGACAAGTGGCTTCCCCAGGGTCACACGGTCAGTCTGTGGCAGAACACAAACTAGACACTGTGTCCCCAGCTCCTAGTCCCGGGCCTGTTACTGCTGCCGATGGTTTTGTTCTAACCAGGTGCTCGTGTCAACATACAGAGAGGAGAGCAAGACGGAAGCCTCAGGGGCGATGCTGGGCAGGGTGGTGTGTCAGACTGAGGCCTACGAGACTATGAGGTTTGAACACTGCTGTAGGTTAAGTCTAAGGGTTGGCCCCAAGGGCCCGACTGCCAGGGGCCCCTTCTGGCTTCTCTTTGTAGCTGTGTGAACTGGAGCAAGTTACTTAGCCTCTCTGCACCTCCATCCCTCACTTGCGAAATGGAGATAATCCCGGAGCTTGCCACGTAGCAGTTTCCCTAAGGTCGTGAGATTGCTCCTGGGAAGCTCCGTGCTTACCCATGGCGGGTACATGATGATGCCTGGCTATTACTGTTATTATTATTACTACCTCTGAGACTCTGTGCACACCCTGGTGCAGCCCAGACTTAGGTTCTTGAATGACTCTTGTGGTTCTTGGGGTGTAAGTTGCCACCACAGGCCTCCCCTGACTTAAAAGTGGCCCTGAACATGACTCAAATGGGGAACAGGCCATGGAACCTATTTATACCCCTTCAGAGGAAAGCCACCTGGAGACCATTCATTAAAATAGTTATTTAATTCCACATTCCTGGTTTTGACTTATCTCAGGAATTCTGAAAATGAATTCCTACCTTTTCAGCCAAATGTGATTCATTTCCTGTGTCTTTAGCTACTACATCTTATCATAGATACATGGTCCCTCTGCAATGAGTATAACACACCAATTCCTAAAATACAGTCACAACACATGCACAACATATACACAGAGCCACGTCATTTTGGAAAATAGCATAGCCCCTTCCTGGAAACTCAAAATTTATGATAACTTATTAAACACCCTGGAAAGTGCTGAGGTAATGAAACCTGAATTCTACAACTTGTTTGGGCAAGAAACACCCTTCAGGGCCAGCTTTATGGGTGCACAACCTGGGCAGTTGTGCAGGGCCCTGCTTATAAAGACCCAGTGCTTGGCTTAACACTCCGCTGTTGTTGTCTTGAAATTCTTAATCATTTATTTAACAAGGTGCTGTGCATTTTTATTTTGCACTGGGTCCAGAGAGTTGTGTAGCTGTTCCTGACACCCCTCATCATATCCCGCAGAGCTGGCGTTCTGCCAAACACTGTACCTGGTGAGACCTCCATTGTCTGCTTCCTGCCATCACCTAGGTCAATGAGAGACAAACTCAGTGGGGAGTTAAGAATCTATCTTGATTGTTAACAATATGCACCAGGTTCCCTAATCTAAAATGTGTATGCACACACCACTAGATGCCAGCATGAGCCAAAGCTGATGGATGCTCGGTCAAAGAAAATCCAGCCCAGCCTCGTTCTGAGAGCCAGAGTTCTAGGTTCTTTCCCAGACTATCACGGGCCACTTAAGCCAGAACATACTATTTAACTGTGATTTGTGTAAACTAAACATTTCAAGGGGAAATTTCTCTAAATTGATCTTTATGTAATTTCTGAGTTACAAGACTATTTTTAGAGGAAGAAATGCATCACTAAAATTGATACAGAAGCACTTTAAATTGGCACAAAGGCGCATTAAAAAGAATCCACGATACAGATGCTCCTTGACCTATGATGGGGTTATGTCCTAATAAGCCCGTCGTAAACTGAAAATATCTCAAGTTGAAGTGCATTTAATATGCCTAACCTACCAAATGGCATAGCTTAGCTTAGCCTACTTTAAAGATGCTCAGAACAGTTACTCTAGCCTACAGTTGGGCACAATCATCTAGCACAGTCTATTTTACAATAATGTGTTGAATAACACGTTATTCCCCTGGTTGTTTGCCCTGAGTGTGGGGCTGACTGGGAGCTGTGGCTCGCTGCTGCTGTTCACCACTGAAAGAGTATCATACCACGTATGGGAAAAGATCAAAATTCAAGAACGATTTTTACTGAATATGTGTGCTCTTGCACCATTGTAAAGTAGAAAATCATACGTTGAACCATCATAAGTCAGGGCCCATATATATAGGCAGAAGGATAGACACATAGATCAATGGAACAGAATGCAGAACACATTAACAGACCCACACAAATAGGCCCAGTGGATTTTTGACAAAGGTGCAAAGACAATTCAAAGGAGACATGATGGTTTTATTTTCAACAAATGGTACAGGAGCCATTGGATATCCATAGGGAAAAAAATGAACCTTGACCTAAACCTCATATCTTATATAAAAATTAGGTCAGAATGGACCACAGACTTAAATGTAAAATGTAAAATTGTAAAATTTGTTGCTTTGTTTGATGCATAATCACAACTAAATCAAACAAAAATTAGAGAATTTGAAGGTCCGAAAGGTCTTTACAAATCATCTAGTAACTAGATGACGCTCCAACTCCAGCAGCTTGTAACAGGAGGCTGTGGGCTCCTGAGTTCCTTTCAGCCAAAGGGACCCAGCTCAGTAGCTGAAGGCACAGCCACCGACCCACCTCTCACCACAGCCACTGCGTCTAAGAACCAGAAAATAGTGATTCTGGAGTAACCTCACCCAACCTCCTGCCTAGGGAAAAGCTCCTGTCTGTGCCCTTGACCTCTGGCATCGCCAATCCATTCCGTTACTGGAAAACTTCCTAGAGCATCATGGGAGAAATGTGGGTCCTCAGAGTCAGGTCATCCTAGGGCCAAACTCTGACTTCCTTTCCTCCTAACCCCAGTCTACAAATAAGTGTAATTGTGGCTACGTTTCAACATTGTGAGGAAATACCCTAATCACTGATAGCTGCTGTGGGTCTTGTAGGTAATATAGGGAATTGTGCACTCTCCTCAGTGTCTTGATGTGGTGTCGAATCAGGTCTCACTTGTGACACCTTGTGTATTCCTGATGGTGAATATAAATTTATTGAGAATAATAAATAATTATACAAATTCAAAAATCCTTTCACTTCTTTGTACACAGGGCATATCGGAATTGCTTTTTGTAATTATAATTGAGGTGCTGCTGCGTCATTTTGTTTAATTATTTCCACTTGATGGCCTGATTAGGAAAATTGCTCACATTGTTTTCCCGGCATAATCTGCCAGGATGGGGAACAGCTACCGCAGTCTGTCTGCAGCTCCCAGCTGAGCATCTGTTCCACCGTGAGCACGGTCTTGCCAGGGTCCAGACAGATTTTGAGTTCAGCCGTTTGATTTCAAGCCTAAATTCCAATAATCTGTTTTTCAAGAAAGGTATTTTGTTTAACTCCAAGACTGTGGGAAATCGCTGTGCTGTTTCCCACTCACTGATGGTTTGCAGTCTTTAGCATCTATCTCCATATTGGGCATGTTGACGCTCTCTCTGCATCCAACGTGTTTGTCCGCACGCTCTCTGCTGTACTCGCTGAAAGCGTGGAGATTGGAAAGGAACATAGTGATGAAGGGGTTGGTAAAAATTATGGAATTGGAAAGTTGTTGAATAAAATGGTCTGAGTAACCTAGACATTCAGACAGGCTACCAGGGAGGGCTAGCATGAAAGACCCAGTTTGGAAGAAGAGAGGAGGTCCAGATGTCCCCTGAGAGTCACTGGCCCTTCCCAGGTGCACCTCAGGTGACATCGTCCACCTCAGATGACATCATCTACCTCAGGTGGCATCATCCACCTCAGATGACATCATCTACCTCAGATGACATCGTCCACCTCGGGTGACATCATCTACCTCAGGTGACATCATCCCCCTCAGATGATACTGTCTGCTTCGGGTGATATTTTCCACCTCAGATGGTGTCATCCACCTCAAGTGATATTATCAGGTCTTTTCCTAACCATTTCCCTAGACTGGAGGAAAAGTAGGAAAAATAAATCCTGCCTCTGCCACCAGCCAGCCGTGTGAACAAACCCAATCCTTTCCAAGCTTTAGTTTTCTTTCACTGATAATTGAATTGAATTGTAGGAAAACAGTTTTCAGAGAAAGACACAATCCTGTGCAGGGGTGGGGGATGGGGCCAGTCCAAGCAGAAGGAGCAACCTGTGACCAGGCATGTGAAGAGCCTTCTCCATCAGCCCAATGCAACCCAGGCGCAGCGGGGCCTGCCTACTGTTGGCGCCCGTTTTATTTTTGATGGATGCATCAGTGAAAGAGAAACATGACTGATTTTTGTCATACCTGTAATTTGCCGACAACTTGAGACCAATAGGAAGTGTGGAGCAGTTATCCCAGAAATGTCGCCTTTCACAGCCAGGAAAGAAGAAGCAGCAAGAGGGGCGATGTGTCACTGGCGTCAAGAGAGCAGACTCCAGGCTCAGACTGCCTGGGTGCGAACCCCGCTCAGCTGCGTGGCACCTGGGCTAGCGTCTGGACGCTCCGAGCTCAGTCTCCTCACCTAGGCCATACACCTGCTTTGCTCTTTCCCAGGCTGATGCGTGGCAGAGTGAAGGGTACTTCTGTTTCTTCCCGCACCGTACTGACCCACAGCTCATGTTCTGGCTTCATTGATTAAAAAGGGCATTCCACATTAGGGTAAGATAACTAGCTTATTCTACGTGGTAGGCTGAGTAATGCCTCACTCTCCAAAGATGTCAGATCCTAAGTTCTAGGAACCTGTGGATATTAACTTATATGGCAATGGGGACTTTGCAGGCGTGATTAAGTGAAGGATCTGGAGAAGGGGGGAGATTGTGCTGGATTGTTTGAGTGGCATCTAAATGTAATCGCAGAGGGCCTTATAAAAAGGAGACAAGAGGGCCCATGGGAGAGATTTCTGATTATCAGAAGAAGAATACATCTGTGAAAGAGTAAGTTGTATGGCTTTAAGCCACTAAGGTCGTGGTAATTTGCTACAGGAGCAATAGGAAACAAATACAGTTGACCCTTGACCAATGCAGGAGTTAGGAGCCCTGACACCCCACACAGTCAAAAATCTGCATAAAACTGTTTACTCCCCCAAACTTAACTGCTAATAGCCTACTGTTGACTGGAAGCCTTACCAATAACATAAACGGTTGATTAACACATATTTTGTATATGTATTATATGCTGTGTTCTTACAATGAAGTAAGCTAGAGAAAAGAAAATACTTCTAAGAAAACTGTAAGGAAGAGAAAACATATTTACTGTTCATTAAGCATCAGTGGATCATCATACAGGTCTTCATCCTCGTCATCTCCACGTTGAGTAGGCTGAGGGGGAGGAGGAGGAGGGGGGCTTGGTCTTGCTGTCTCAGGGGTGGCAGAGGCGGAAGAAAATCCACACCTAAGTGGATCTGAGCGGTTCAAACTCATGTTGTTCAAAAGTCAACTGTATACGTGCTACGTGAGATTTCAGCTGTTTCAGATGGAAGTTTTTCCGAAAGGTATTGCGTAATATCAGCCTTTTAAACCAAAGATAGTGAAGGTGGGGAGGGGTAACTGTTTTTGTTCTGTTTAACTCCACCCAGATTCTGTCTCACATACAGATCCTCCATAGTCTTGGATTGCTTTGTTTTGAGTTCCTGGTTTTCATTTGCAAGGTTTCCCCATTGTTTTTCTCCTCCTCCCTGTCCCAGCCCCCGCCTCTCTGTCTCTGCTGCCTCCCTCATCATCTTCTGGCCCTACAGCCGAGAAGCATAATGCCGGTGAACGTGCCCTGAGCACGTGCCACGTGCTTGGCTTCAAGTGCGCCACATATGTTGTCTCTTTTAACTCTCCAGCAATCCCTCGAGGTAGGTGCTGTTGTGATCCTGTTTACAGCTCAGGAAACTGAGGTCCAGAGAGGCCAACCAGGCACCAAATCCACACAGGGTGAAAATGGGAGTCTGGCAGTAGAGCTGGAGCCCTAAAAACTATTCCACACTACCTCTACATCAACTTCTAGAACACTTTGTCTTGCTAAAACTATACCTAAAACAGCACTAAGCTCTCCATCAAATGCATGTACAGACAGTTGGTGGATTACGTTGATATTAATTTTGGTAAGAGATGGCACACAGTGACCAACCCCGCCCCCATGTGTGAAGATATTCTTTACACTATTGGGCATTAGGAAAAAATTAGTTTTGTTCATTTGTATTTTGCACAAGGTCTTAATGAATTTTGTTTGAATTGCTCTGAAGGCTCTTTTCTGATCATTCTTAACTGGGTATTAGTAAATTTAATTCCTATGGGGTGAAATTCCATTAAGGCCAGAGGTCATGCCTTATTATCTTTTGTATCTCACCATCCAGAAAGGGCCCAGGGTAGAAAAAGCCTAGAAGGTGTTTATCACATAACTAAAATAAGTGGCATATCTGTGGCATTTAATAATAGCCAGCATTTATTGAATGCTTACTGTGTGCCAGGCAGTAAGCCAGGGGCTGTTCTTGTATTAACGCATTCTATTCTCTCATCAACATTACAGAACTTGAGGTACAGGGTGTTTAGCAACACTCCGGCAGCCAGACAGAGCCCAGGCTGCCTGGGTCCAGAGTTTGCGCTTTCAAACTCCATGCAATACTGCCTCTCTAAAATCCACAAATATAACATTTTCAATTATATTTTGCAAAAATTGCCAAATCTACAGTTTCGTTGGCAATGAAATAAATAATTTTTCTCCGATGCCGTTTAATAACATCTAATGTTTGGATACGACTTGAAGCTCCACAAGAGCAAAGATTTTGTCTTTTTGCCAGTTTCTCTCCCCTGTGTAGCAAGCCCAGAGCGTAGCATAGACTATGTGCTCAATAAATAACCATGTGGTCACTGTCAAATCTTCGCGCTGCAAGGGGTTAAAACGATGCCTGGGAAAGTACCAAAAATGCAAGGTTTCTACACACTAATAGAATTTCAATTTTATTGTGTCTTACTTCCCTAAGTGAAAGGAGCCACATGAAATGGTGTATGTGGGTGTGTGTGTGTGTGTGTGTGTGTGTGTGTGTGTGTGTATTAGGCCATTGTGTGAAAAAGAAGTGTCATGATATTGACAACAATAAATATAGACATTTGCTTCAGAAGGAATTTGTGCGTTGCGTATCATGTTTAGAGATAGTTTTGCCTTCCTGTTTAGTCCTTACTTGTCTTAGACTCTATAAAAGACTCATAAGTGCAGTTTAATAATTGATGATAAAGTAGTATTTGCACTCTTGCTCACACAGCTGAGGGCCAGCGCCTTGGTCAGGAAAATAGAGAGTAGTAATATCTACAGTAAAATATTTGGGGGTACAACAGACGAGCTTGGATGATGCTGAACACGCTAAGCATCAATTTCAGAAATGTAGGAGGCAGAGTCCCCTGGTAACAGGTCGAACTGGACCTGCACTGTGAGGACAGGGAGGAAGGGGGCTGAGGAGCTCTCCGGAGCCACGAGACCATGCGGTGCAAGGTGTAGTCCATGGAGGGCTGGAAGCATTTAGGATCCAAATTCAGCTGATTAATCATTACCATTTGGGGAATTCCCTTTGGAAACAATGGGGCTTTCTGCTTCGAGTGACTTTAATTTAATGATGTCTCCAATCAGATCTCACAGAAGAAAACAGGACCACCAGGCAACATAGAGCAAACGACAATGGAGTGTGGACCCGCTAGCTTTTGTTTGGTTTTGTTTCATGCATCAGGGTGAGGATCTGTGACATTCTTCTGACGACAAAGCAGACGGGACGGTTGATCTTCTCCTTAGCTTTCCCCGTGTCTACTGTGCTGCAGGAATTTTGCACAGAACGCTGCCGGGTGGGCAGCAGCACAGAAGCAGAGGGCTCATTCGCCAAGAGACTGAGAGCCGGTGATTCTGAAGTGGGCGTGACTGCAAGAGGCATTGTCTTTGGCAAATCGCTGTTACTTGAGGTCTCACATTAGCCTGCTAGAATCGGGAAAGGGATCCTGATACTGACCCAGACTGGCAGGGGTTCAGGAATTTTGACTCATGTTAATAAAGCTCCCAGGAATCTGCTGAGTAATCGAGCATGCCAGTGTATGAACGGCCCGTGCCCAGGGCAGCGGTCTGCTGGGACACACAGGCCCATGACCCAGGCAGTGGTCGGCTGGACACACAGGCCCTCTCCTGGGGGCCCTGCTCTCTCTCTTCAACGATCACTGCACAAAGCCTCGTGTCGAGAAGGTTGCTCAGTGAGCCTGGAACCAGAACATTCGGGCTGCTCGTATCTCAGATGGCTACGGCATCCGGTCCCAGGGCTGACACCCAGGGGTGGCTCGGCAATGTTCTCTGGCTTAATGTACCTCCTATAATAAATATCCCTCCAAATGGGGGTGGTCTCCTGGCACATTGGATTTCTTTTCCGAAGTGTTAGCCAAGGAGCAGTGAAGACAGAGCAAAATGTGAGCTCCGATGGCAATCTGGGTTTGGCGGAGAAGAATGTGGACATTTTCCTGTGTGTGCTGCTCCAAGCTCCCTGTCCCAAATGACACCGTTCTGGGTGTCATGTTTACTGTGGTTCTAGCTTGTGTTCCCAGAAGCACAAAAGGAAGCTTGCTGAGCATCTTCCCTGTGCCCAATGCTTGGAGTTTTGCCTCTGGGAACATATCTGGTTCTTCACCAGAACTCTCATATTACAGAACTCTCTAGAACACTTATCCCTGGTGACACTGACATTTAAGAACAAGGTGAATAGTGAAATGTGGACTTTGACAACTTTAATATTGTTATTTACATTATCAATCTTTCAATGTTTACAACGTATTAAAAGAGGACAAACTTTCTAAATATTTCAGAAAGTAGAAACAGGGATTTAGTAGTAGATGCTGTGATCTGCTTTTATGGCTTGGAATTCCCACTTGTGAAAGCACAGAGTGCCAAGCCAGGTAACTGAATGGCCAAGGAAAGAATGAGTTGACAAGAAAAGGAAGCAACACAGTTTTGTGTTTTTTTAAACTGCCCCTGGATCTTGTGAGGAGACAACATGTGTGGCTGCTGTAGGTAGCGCCGTCCATGCAGCTCGGGCTCGGTGCGCCTGCAGCCCCGGTCCGTAGAGGGCGTCCATGCCTCCTGCCCAGCCAGCCCTGGGGCACCACCCCGACCACTGCACCTGGCCTTGCAGGACGTGGCCCTGAGTCCGTCTTTTCTTCCAGTGCTCCCCGTGTAGTGCCCGTCTAGCCGCATGTTCACAGGCACGAATTTACCAAAGGAACAAAAGACTTAGAGAAGCTGTTTTTGACCAGCAGGCAAAGTGAAATTAACTTGAAAAGTTTAGTTTCCTCGCATCCCTTTTGCACCCCCTAAAATGCATGTTTGTATATAATATATAAAAGTATATCTGTATATTAATATATGCATATACACACAGTTTATACATATACACATATATGACATATATGTTTACCAGATATAAACATACGCATATAAATCTATGTATGATTATGCATATGTGTTTGTATGTACATATACATATGTGCATGCTGTGTATGTGTATATATATGTGCTAAAGGTGGATTAGGAACTATAATACTTGAAGTAACTATACTTTAGAATTTAGTAAAATAG
>NW_012139191.1:4230782-4235648 GCF_000956105.1 Propithecus coquereli | reverse complement strand
ATTAAGAATGTTCCAAATCTGATTACCCATGCATACTAAATTTAAAAATAGAACAATTCTATTTTTATCATCATGTTTTTGGAAATAAATCACAAATATTTTTCATATTGGCTTATTTATTAAAGTGAAAAACCAATACAGCTACTTATAAAAGAGAAAGGACAATAGGAAAGAGATGAAATATAAAATTGTGTTTGTAATATTTCTCTAAAATGTATCCAGCACCTCTCTCTTTCCCCAACCCCTCACAGCCTCCACTTTGGGCTCTCTGCCCGCTAAGATTGATAGCAGGAAAATTTATAGAATGCTGTTATTAATTTTATTTTACTACTGAGTGCGGCCCACATAGAGGCCTTCCAATTGTGCGTACGTGTGTTCAGATGTAATTCTGGCAGGAAACTGAGCTACAGCTGAATCTGAGCCCGAAGGAGCATCGTCTGTGCGGGGCAGACCCCGGTGCCCTTGCACTGGTGCGGTTCTCATTGCAGTTTCCTACCACGTCAAGTACAGCTGCAAATATGCCCCCGTGGGATGCTCTGCCTCACAGATGTCCTTACCTGAGACGTGGCTGTAGGCGGCACTTCATACAAAGTGCTTAATTTTAGTGGAACATGCTTTGGTATGTTTATTGTTATAAATTTAGGAAATGGAATGATCTATATTCAATTGTTAAAAAGTAAAGTGAAGCACAGTTAAATTTTAAAGAGTTTATTTGAGCAAACAGCAATCCGCTAATCAGGCAGCTCCAAACTGCGAGTGGTTCTGTGGCTCCACGGAGGAAGCGCCACGGGGAGGCTTGTATAGCGCAAACACGTAAGTCAAGCAAAGAAATCACTTGATTGGCTACAGTTGCACAGTTGCCTTATTTGGTCTACCCCATCGAAAAGTCCCTGCTTATACAGTTATAAGTTTGTTTGCCTTATTTCTAAATGAGGTGACATTTTGAGGTCCAGGACTGGAGGTTAGGACCCCATCATGAATTTTCTGCTTCTCATTGGTTGAGCTTAAGTTCTGTTCTTTCCTTAACACAGGCATTTACAAGAAATAGCTCATTATGCTTTGATTATGTCTGTAAATCAAACAAGGTTAAAGTCACTTATGAAACTTAACCAGATTTTTTTCTGCTCAGAGATTCTTCGGGCCTGGTCTCCATTTAATTTCCTTTAACACTATTTACTCATATGTTCTCACTCTCTCTGTCTCTCTCTCTCTCTCTCTCTGGATAATGAGTCAGTTAAAAATTAGTAACTGTTCTTATTAATGAAAACTTGCATATAATTTTTCTGTTCAAAATGCTCATCAGTAGAGTCAAAATTGGGAGTAGATATTCAGTTGCTATAATACATTTCCAGATGCTCACATATGCCATTGCCTGGCAAAGTCAGAAAAGGGTAAATAAATTACGCAAGCAATACCTTCTATGCCCTCTGGACTTTTATGCCTTGTTAGTGTCTAAGGTTACAGAAAAAAGAAATGGAGCACTCAGGTTGCCAGGGAGACATCCAAGCCTGTCAACACCTCTTGATCTAATAGTGACAAATGGTACTTATTACATCAGGACTAATTTCATCGGATTCTGCTCAGATAAAGATACTTAACCTTTACTGATAAAATTCTGTTGTTATAATTACTTAGTAAAAGACCCTATTAGGCAACGGTGTCCAATGTCTAGAGATGCACATTTTATTGAGGCTTATTACATATTATATTGATGGCATATTTGAATATGATTTTTCTGCAAGACCTTTACCTACTGGAAGAAGCTGCAGTAAGGAGATTTTGGTTTTTTGGCTGCCTCATTTGGAAAAAAATCTAAGAATGTGGTTTCTGCAAGTTGTTATTGAAAATCCTGAAAACAATGTATACATTAAAAAAAAAAATAGACATTACATACCGACTTTAAAAATAAGCCTGTCTATCCATACAAATGAGATTAAAATATCCACCTTTTGGATTTTGAGGGCATATGCCCTTGAAGCCAAGACTGAAAATTTACATTTTGAATGCCGGCTCCATCTGCTTGGTAGTGACTGCCTGGAATGCAGAGCAGGAAAGCATTCTGGGGTCTTATCTGGGCTCACCAGAAAGGAGTGTGGTAATTGATTAGTAATGTCTGCCACAGTGTGAGCAGGACACACGTCAGTGGACATGCCATACTTGCCACCCCTGGTCTAAGTCTACAGAAAGAGAAGGACAGTGACGGTGTGGACAGGGCATTCATTGTGTTTGGAAGAAACTATTCTCTGTCTCCCCTGTGTGCTGCAGGCTCAGAGCCTTCTCATTCACAGATGTTCTCAGGCAGGGAAACTGCAGCCCTGTGTGACATTTCTCCAGGTTGGCAGTGGGCAGCTCTGCAGAACTCTGATAAGCCTCCCCTCTTGCAGAGGCCCTGGGAAAGATAAATGTCCTCTCCCAAGAAGCTGCTTGTCTCGACAATGTCACTGGCAGCATCGTGGAGACATTTATCTTTAGGATCCACATACTTCTCATTTCCCCTCTCCGTTTTGGTTTCACCCTCTCAGGTGTTAATTCTGCTAAAGCAGTGATTGGTAATGGTGTAGGTTTATCGCTCCCAACAGCCAAAGACATGACCCTTGATGAAAATTCAAAGACTGTGAGAGGCAGTGGTGGAAAGCTTCTGAGGCAAGATTATTTTTCATAGGATCCCTCAAATCACACAGCTTTGGCAGCCTCTGAAAGCAGATCTATTTGAAATCCAAAATTTTCTAGCCCAGAGAGACATCTTAGAGGTCCCACACCAATGCCATAAGCACACATGTAATTCTGCATAAAAGGAGCATGCTCAGGAGTGCCTGAGGTTTGCAGAGTGAACTTGTGCACCACTTTCTGGGAAGGCTGAGCTGTCCTTGCTTGTGACTGAGGTTAATGAAGGCCAGTCTTCCCTTTGAAAAGAGAGGACAGGCACTGCACGCCTGGTTTCTCTCCTCTGTCTCACCAGTTTTGGAGGCATGTTCAGGTTCTAACGCCAGGGGCGGGGTGAAGCCAGATGAGGCGTGGCGGAGGGAAGGGTGCGGTGCTCAGCCGGAGCCGTTGCCGTGGTACTGCCAGCTCCTCTCTGTGGTTTTCAAGGTCTTGAACGTGCACAGCTTGCTCTGTCTTTCTCCATGGCTGAAACAATTGTCAGGTTAACATATTACGTTGAAAACTGGTGAGAAGGTGACACCTTAAGACTAATGCCTGAGGGTGTAGCTGCTCCAGGCTCTCTCCTTATTAAACTTCTGTGTTCGTTTTCTAGGGCTGTCTTGGCAAAGCATGCGCACCGAATGGCTTATACAACCTCAGGATTGTCTCCTAGTTCTGGAGGTTGGAAGTCTGAGATCAAGGTGACAGCAGCGTTGGTTCCTTCTGAGGGCTCTGAGGCAGAATCTGTCCCCCGCCTCTGTCCTAGCCTCTGGTAGTTGTTGGCAATCTTTGGTGTTTCTCGGCTTGTAGAAGCATCGCTCTGGGCTCTGTCTTATCTTCACATGATGTGTGTATGTCCGTGTCCAAAGTTTCCCTTTTTATAAGGACACCAGTCACACTGGATTATGGCCCACCCTAATGACCTCATTTTAACTAACTACGTCCGTAAAGGCAGTATTTCCAAATCAGGTCACATGGGAGTTAGTCCTGGGAGTTAGGACAGGAACATATAAATTTTGGGGGGACACAATTCAACCCTAATTATGTTGATACTTGGTTCACATCGCGTGCTTTTGCCTGTTCCCCTAACTCTCCTGCTTGCTCCATACACTTCAACTTAATGCTTTCAGTTATTCTCAGAATTTTCGTCTTTAAAAAAAGCTGATTTTCTTGATTATGAATGTAATATATTCTCATTTTATCAAACTTAGAAGCTTTTGAGATCATTAGGGGTAAACAAATCACAGAACCCCAAATCACAGATTTTGAGCCATAAAATTCCACATTCGTGTTGACCTGGGTCCTTTTGGTCATATATCTATCTACCTATCTATCTATCTATCTGTATGTATATAAATATATGAACAGAGAGAGACTTATTTTAAGAATGAGAATTGAGATCGTTTATATATAATTGCTTACCCAGCTCATTTCATCAATTGTTATGATTGTTTCATCAAATTATTCAATATTCTTGAAAAATATGAGTTTGCTGAACTGTAAAGCCATTACAATTGGTCTCCGGTTACTGTGTTTTGCTTTGTGCTTAATGTTTTTGCTTTATTCTGTTTTCATTCCCTTAATATGTCCTTTTTTCTTTAACTTTGTCTAAATAACTATGTTTTCATAGCCACCTTTTCAGGAAAGATTTCCAAGACATGCATTCAGTATTTAGTCTAATGATTACTCTTATATTCTGTATATACATATGCAAACATCTTTCTAGCTATAAAAGCCAAGAATAAAAAAGTATTTCTGTGTTTATTGGGTATAAAGTGGGTACTTTAATATGATTTTAATTTTTTATTCTCTTCTAGCCAGGTCCCTCTTTCCATAGCAATAATGGGGAGCTTTTCACACTGATGTTGATGAAGACAGAATTGATTTTATTGAGTTTCATGATCATATCAATAACACATATTGACACAATTTATATTTAACTGAGTTTAAGTCATGCAGTACATTTTTGAGTCCTTTATTTCATCTTTTGATAGGCTGGAATATGTATTTGAGTAATTTTTTGCAGGAAAGATATGTTAGTGGTATGCCTGGTGAGACCTTGAATATAAATGACTCTCTTTCTTTGCCCTTATATATGAAAGATAAGATGGCTGGGTATAGAAGTTTTCTTGGAAAGGTCTATATTCTGTTTCATTGTCCTTGGATGTTAAAATCAGCTTTTTCCATTTATAGACTATCTCTTTTATCAGCCTGTATAATTAG
>NW_012139191.1:4227736-4230217 GCF_000956105.1 Propithecus coquereli | reverse complement strand
ATTGGATTTACAAATATCATAGTTTGAGCATCTTCATCTTTAATTTGAGCTTCAATCAAAACTGACTGGTTCATTAAAACATCAGGTTCTTTGCACAGGTACCATGTGAAAGTTTAGAGGAATTTCACTGAATCCTTTCCTCTGGCCAACCTTACTTTCTTTTCTTCCCAAGAAAACCATTTGCCAACATCAGAGCTGGACAGCATCGAAATCTCCTGCCCAGTGCACTTGATTCTCTGGTCTCATTTGAACTCCGCATGTTCATGAAGGTCCTTTACTCCCCCTAAACCCCAATAAGTACTCGATGGTTACTCCCAAGGAAGTTCTCCAGTCCCGCCTTTATCGAGGAACCTTTGCACAGAAGGAAGAGCAGATGTATTCAAGCAGCAGATCTAGGTCTGTGTCTGCACGAGCTGTTAACTCACTGAGTAGTTCCAGGCAAAGGCTTTGATCATCTGGAGTCTCACTTTTCTCATTCAAACATGGGGATGACGACAGTGGGCAGGCGTTTTCCTTAGGAATAAATTATATATATGAACAAAGTTTCTAATGTTTTGTCATTGTGGTCATCCATGTCCCTTACTTCAAGTGACTGACTTGTATGGAAGGGATTTTACTACAAAAAGTCTTTGTATCTTTGTTGTGCCTGTTATTAATTAAGCACAATGATTATTCGTTGTTGAGTTAAACTGAATTAAATATCCCTTATATACCTAGAACCATACCAGAAATATCTGGGTGGTTATTATAGCTAAATTTCACCCCCAGCACTAAGATAAAATATCAGTTATTTGCTGTTTAATATGGACATATACATGGCTCTATATATCCCTTTATCTTTCTTCATCAAATACCAAATCCAATATTATAATAGATACAATAATTAACTTGCCTTGTGGTCATGTTTCTGAAATTGATCCTAATGAATGTTCTGTTATACTCGGAAATTCGCTATTTCTTTGCAAAATCTTTATAATGACTATTTAAAGATTACCTTGTTTCTTCTGTTTCAAAAGTCTTGAAAATGGCTTTTGATCAAAAGAAATAAAATCTGTATGAAATCTTACATGTTGGCAATGGAAAATAAAAGTAAACATGAAATAAAATAGATGTTCACTCAACTTTTACAACTATACAATACTATAAAGAGAAGGAAAATATGGACGTCAGAGTTGTAGATGTAATAAGATGCCTCAGCCAAGTGGGACCAGTGTCACCTTTCCAGATGATGAAATCTCAAGGAGCATTGAGCATTCCAGAGTCCTTTGATTTGCACATGCAATGACAGCTAGTTAGATGAGAAGCCCTTGAATGCTGTTCATTAAATGTTCATTAAAGAATGAGATCTTAAATGTCACTTATATTTCCCTCTTTCCCCGTCTAAAAAAATTCTAAATTTATTCTGCTCTATAATCCAACCACTAGAGAGTAGTATAATACCACTCCTAGACACAATCAATTATGAAATATTACAATTTTTTCAATATAGCATCTTTATTATTTTTTATTTTACTAATTGTAGCAACTCAATTTAACTTAATGTCAATCTCTATGATTTTCTTTGCAAATACTGACTTCTTTACCCAAATTGCTGAAAGAGACTGGAAAACTGTCATTTTTCTTTTTGTTCTTAACTTTGTCTTGAAATAGAATGAGTGTTTCAGTCCTGTCTCCATACTCTTTGTTTATTCTGGTAAAATGACATTTATGGAAGAGATAACCAATTTTGTTTATAAAATGAATTCAACAAGTGTCTACTAAGCACCAAGAACCTACCAGGCATACAGCACTACCGGGGGTATCTCTACAAATAATTTCAAGGCTTTCCCCTCCTTTCTTGATAAAACGTGCAGACAAATGAAGACATACTTTTAGCTGAACGCAGTGGGTCAAGAGATAGGTATAAAAAGGGAGACCAAGGAGTTCAGAGAGGGAAGAAACCAGCACATGCTGGGTTGTCAGAAAGACACCACAGAAAAATAGAGAGGTGGGCAGAAGCCAGGCCTTTAAGAACAGGCAAGAATAAAAGGGTTAATGCAGATATGCAAAATTTAGAAAAAGAGAGTGATCCAAATGCCCAGCCAAGGCTGTTCAGGTAGTTGCAACAATGATGCATAACAGATTGTGCTCTTCTGGAAGTGGGGGAGGTGTGTATAGGACTTTTGGCAGGGGTTGGGAGAGTTTAGAGAGAGGAAGTGGCTTATAGAGGGTGGGAAGTCCACCCAGGTTGGTCTCACCTGCCCACTGGGGAGCATGCGCAAATGGTGCCTTGTGGTGACCACCTTGCCAGGGTGTGAGATCTCCATTCCAGGAACACAGATATTTGTGCAGTTGTGCAGATCAGATTATCTGGGCCCTGGGCAACTTCCCTGTCCAGGCCTGGGCAAGTTCCCTTGTCCTTGAGGGATTCCAGACTTCTGTTCTGTTATTATCATACTGTCTCCTAATCAAAGCACCCAGCTACGCTGTGCTCCTTGCAAA
>NW_012139191.1:4223822-4225861 GCF_000956105.1 Propithecus coquereli | reverse complement strand
ATGTGGAAACAACCCAAGTGCCCGTCAATCCATGAGTGGATTATCAAAGTTTTTTCATTTCTTTACCAACACATTTTAATTTTAGCTAATCTAGGAGGTACGTAGTGGTAAGTAACTGTGGTTTTATTTTGATTCCCTGATAATGCTATCAAACATTTCGATATGTTCATTTTCCATTCATGTATCTTCTTTAAGTGTTCAAATATTTTAGACATTTTTTAATTGAAACATTTGTCTTACAGTGGAGTTCAAAATTTTCTTTGCGTATTCTAGATACAAATACTTTACCATAAATACGTTTTGTAAATATTTTCTCTTAATTTGCAGTTGGACTTTTTATTTCCTTAATAGTGTTTGTGGAAGAGCAAAGGTTTTTAGTTGTAAAGAAATTCGTTTTATAAATTTTTTTTATAGTTCAAATTATTTTGTGTCCTAGATAAAACATCTTATGCTTAGCCAAAGGTCACTGCAATTTCCTTCAGTGTTTTCCTCTAGAAATGCTATAGTTTCAGCTCTTACGTTTAAGTCTATGATCCACTCGAGTTAAATGCTTTATATGATTTGAAGTAATAATTGAGGCCCATTTTTGCCATATGGATATCTCAGTTTTTTTCATATGGATATTTACATTATCCAGCACTACCTTTGGAAATCCCCCCACCCCCATTGAATCACCTGGTGCAATTGATTGAAAACCAATTGACCATGTATGCATTGGTCTATTTTTAGACTCTATGCAGTTCCTTTGGTCTATATGTTTATTTTTATGCCGCTAATATACCTTCTTGATTATGTAACTCTATAATGAATCTTGAAACCAGGTGGTCAAAGTCCTTTAAATTTGTTCTTATTTAAAACTGTTTCAGCCTTTAAATTTCCTTTAAAGCTTTAGAATTTCTCTCATTGATATTTTATAGATCTTGGTTTATAAGTCTTGTGGATTTCAAAAATTTTATTGAAGTATGTCATATTATTTGTCCAATTGCGAGTGGTCTTGTTTTTAAATGTTAGCTTCTGATTGTTTGCTAGTATCTAGAAGTACCTTTTAGTTTTTTGGTATATTGATTCTATAGCCTTGCTAAGTTCACTTATTAGTTCTGGCATTTTCTCTGGTAAAGTCTTTAAGATTCGTTTATGTAGACAAGCATGTCACCTATGAATAAAGATAGCTTTATTCTTGCTTTCCAACTTGTACGCATTTCCTTTCTTTGTCTTGCCTTGTTGTGCTGGCTAGAACTTCTAGTACACTGTTGACTCGAAGTGCTGAGAGCAGACATTCTTGTCTCGCTCCTAATCTTAGGGGGAAAGCTTCAGTCTTCCAATCTAAGTATGACATTAGATGTGAGTTTTTCATGGGTGACCCTTACCATGTTGAGGAAGTTACCTTCCATTCTTAGTCTGTATCTTTAATCAGCGTGGAATTTTATCAACTTTTTTGAATATATTGAGATGATAATATGGTTTTTCTGCTTTAGCCTGTGTGCCATTTGTGATCCTCTAGGAAAGTCCCCGAGGCAGAGGAGATGTGCGACAAATTCATCTAGGGAAATGTTTGTTACTGGGCAAGGGCAGCAGAAACAGGAGTGGGTGAGGAGAGCCCCCAGCCCCAGTGCAAGTCTGAAGACTGTGAAAATGGAGTAAGGAAAGAGGAGTCAGCAGGAAAGCCTCAGTCTGCAGTGCGTCTCTGAGCAATCTCCAGATAGGCCAAGGGGACCCCAGAGCAAGCGTTGCTTGTTAGAAGTGTCCTGTATCTGGCAGACGTGGCCCAATTTAGTACCAGATCCTACTCAGTCATTTGTGGAGAGCAGCCTGGGTACGGTGTGGTTACAGCATCAATGCCGCAGTGAATCTGGAGTGTGTTAGGTGGTGGCAGTCAGCCAACCTCGTCACCTCAGCAGGTGCCTTGAAGGGACATCTGCCAGGCACACCCCCTTGGCTGCCAGAGTCTGCTAATCTAGCAAATGGCGCTGGTTGGTTTTCAGATGTTAATCCAATCCTCCTCTTCCCAGGATAAATCTCACTTAGTTATTGTATATATA
>NW_012139191.1:4217532-4219607 GCF_000956105.1 Propithecus coquereli | reverse complement strand
CAGTGATAATTTTTTATTTCAGATATTAAATTTCCTTCTCCTAAAGTTTTACTTGGTTCTAATTTATATATTCCATTTCTGCCTCTAACCTCACCCTTTTCTCTGCCTTCCTGAACAAGTGGCACATTTTTATAATTATTGTTTTAATTTCCTTGTCTGTTAATTACATCATCTGTGTCATCTCTTTATTTCTTGGACTCTTACTATGGATTGATTGTTCTCTGTGTGTGTGTGTGTGTGTGTGTGTATTGCTTTGGCATTTTTAGTAGTGTTTTTATTGGATGCCAGACATTTTGAATTTTTGGTTGTTGGGTACTGGGTTTTTAGGTTTCTTTCGATATTGTGGGACTCTTTACTGGGGTACAGTTGAGTTACTGGACAGCAGTATGATCCCATCAGGCCCTGCTTTTAAGCCTTGTTTGTATGATTCTGTTTGCAAGGCTCACGCCTAGAGCTCATTCGGCTCTCTTAACAAGGCAATATGAATACCCTTCCTTGGTCGCTACTTGATTCCTCATGTATTCAGACCTTTCACTGGCTGGTGGGAATACACACTGTTCCCAGCTGTGTGTGAACTGCGGTGATTGCTCTGCCCACTCCTTTCTGCTGGGTCTTGCCCCAGCCTTGGGCAGTTTCTCACGAGCATTCACAGAATAGTACTCAACAAAGACTTGGGGGACCCCTCTGCAGAACTCAGGATCTACCCTTCTCTCACTACATACAGCATCTTCCTCTGGTACTTTTCCCTAAAAATTCTAGCTCCTGGGCCTCCTAGAGCTTGAACTTCTGTGTTTTCAACTCAGATGAGAGACCCTCAAGCTGGTTGGGTTATTTCTCCCTTTGTTGTGGCTGGGGACCTCTCTGCAGGTGGTAGGCCAGGGAAGATAAACATATCACCTTGCTTATTTTCCTTATCTCAGGGTTCACTGCCTGTTTACCAGATCTTCAAATAACTGTTTCATATATTTTGTCCTGTACTCAAGTTGTTTAAGATGAGATAGATTTTGTTAATCAATCAAGGCTAAATGTGGAAGTGATAATTATGCAATTTAGCATTTAAAAATCAAATAATATTCTAATGAAACTTTTTAATACTCAAGCTGTCAATATCCAGGAACTAAAAGTACTGTCAGTACTTACTCTGAAATTTTTTATGACTGGACATTTGGAAGCCATTTTTAAAATCTACAACAGAGTATTTAAGTTATTCTTTAGACTTGCCTGTTTTTTTTTTCTCTTTCCATAAGCATTAATATTGGGCTATCACACTGTTATTCAAAGAAATATTTAGTTATTTCTTAGAGAAACAAATAACCACACATCACCTAAACACCAAGATAGGTCAGATGCTAAGATTCTGATGCCATTCATAGCTCACTGAAAATGGCCTATTTTGAAATTGCTACCTTTTAGAGAACAAACGCCTCATTCATCAGAACCACAACAGCCTAAGAACATGAGTTATGTCATTTGAAATGATGACTGGCATCACCAGGCCCACAGTGACTGTGCTGCACGCATGAGTGAACACTTGCATTGGGCACCACTCGGTTGTGTTAAGGTCGGGGATCCTGTACCAGCCCTCCTGTGTGAATAAAAAGGCCCAGGCAGGAAAATGCAGAGCTGAGAGCAAAAGGAAAGCCTACTAAATATCCATAAACGGTTTAATTTAATCTTATGATGAAAGAAACCTCCTACAAGAACTAATGCCAACTCAAGATTGATGGATGTCTGTTGTTGTGTCAGAAATATAAGATATTCAGTTTTCACATGGTCAATGTCCCTCATGAAATGTGTCCCCAACACTGAATGTGATGCCCAGCTGACCTATCGTCATTCACTGTAAGCCTCAGAGCTTTTCCCACCAAATAAGCTCAGAATCAGAATTTCCCTTCACATTATTTGTAGACAGCTTTTCAATATCGGAAACCTCAACATCTCCACTGTATCGTTTTTAAACCTAAGTATGCTCTATCTTACTAAAGTTACCTTAAATTCCAGCTTGTTTTTCAGTATAGTGTCCATCCAGCCTAGTGCGGATCTTCAGACTTAGTAACCATTCTCTCTTTCTCATC
>NW_012139191.1:4214564-4216406 GCF_000956105.1 Propithecus coquereli | reverse complement strand
TTACCTCACATACCATTTTTGTGGTGAAAACACTAAAAATCTACTCTCTTAGTGATTTGCAATTATACAATATTGTGATTATTTATGGGCCACTATGTCGTACAAGTCATCTCTTATTCCCCCAATATCCTTCCCTCCGGCCCCAGGTAACCACTATTCTACTCTCTGCTTCTATGAATTCCACCTTCTAGATTTCACATGGGTGAGATTGTGTAGCATTTGTCTTTCTGTGTCTTTCTTATTTTATTTAGCATTATGTCTTTCCGGTCCAGCCATGTTGTTGCAAATGGCAGGATTTTATTCTTTTTTAAGTCTGAATGGTATTCTTTTGAGTGTATGTACCACATTTTCTTTATCCATTCATCCATTGGTGGACAGTTAGCTTGATTCCTTATCTTGGCTATTGTGAATAGTGTTGCAATAAACAAGGAAGTGCAGATATCTCTTCAACATACCAATTTCATTTCATTTAAATAAATATCCACTTTTGGGATTGCTGGATCATATGTTAGTTCTATTTTTAGTTTTTTGAGGAGACTCCATACTGTTTTCCATAATGACTGTACTAATTTACGTTCCCACCAATAGTGCACAAGAGCTCCCTTTTCTCTGCATCCTCACCAACTCTTGTTAGCTTTCATTCTATTAATAGTAGCTATTCTTGATACCCCTTGCTCAAGGCTTCTTGGGTGTGGCTCCGGGCCATGGTCACTCATACTCAGCTCAGAATAAACCTCTATAAATTAAAAAAATAAATAAATAATAGCCATCCTAACAGATATGCGGTGATAACTAATTGTGGTTTTAATTTGCATTTCCCTGCTGATTAGTAATGTGCTTTTCATCATATACCTGTTGGCTGTATGTCTTCTTTTGTAAAATGTCTATTCAGGTCTTCTGCCCATTTTTTAATTAGGTTATTTGTTTTCTTGTTATTGAGTTGTTTGAATTTCTTATATATTTTTGATATCTACCCCTTATCAGATGTATGATTTACAAATATTTTCTTCCATTTTGTAGGTTGTCTTTTCATTCTGTTGACTGTTTCCTTTGATGTACAGAAGAATTTTAGTTTAACATAATCCCATTTGTCTATGTTTGCTTTTGCTGCCTGTGCTTTTGGAGTCATATTCAAAAAATCTTTGCTCAGATCAATGTCATGGAGCTTTTTTATTGGGGAAATTTTTAGCATGTATCACTCACTAATGCTTACTCCCAAGACAGCACCCGTGATTGTAATTTTAGGTCTGGATAAATAGCACAGCTTCTAAATTTACATGTGAGTATTACATATATGAGGTCTCAGAAGGATAAGATGGTCAGATGGCCGCTGTGATCCAACTTAAATGGGTGACGGGCCTCGTCACATTTTCCCAGGGTCTGCCTGTGCTCAGTACACTCAGAACATCAGCATCACTTGGTATGAAAATTGTTTTTTTTAGTAGACTGTCTCCTCTACTAGATTCTCAGTTCTCGGGGGTCATGGGCTATGCCCTGTTCACCTTTGTATCGCCCACATTTTGTGCCTCCTGTTACATTGGACCTAGCTGTTCACTGAATGAAACTAAATAGTTCAACTTTAATAATGCATATTTTGTATTGAACCCAATTAAAACCTTGCTGTGACCACACTAGATTTTTTTAATGTATCTCCTAGATCCTAGATCTATTCTAGGTCTATTACTCTAGTGTGTATGCATGAAAAAATAAATTTTCAAATGCAACTAAGATTTCATTCTGTTCCCCCATATCATGTATTTCAATCTCTATGAGGGAGGAATGTTGCCGCCCTCCTCCTGTGCCTCCAGAGGGTCACTGGGAGGCATGACGCAAAGCTCCCCT
>NW_012139191.1:4212214-4214514 GCF_000956105.1 Propithecus coquereli | reverse complement strand
TAATTATCTAACTATTTTTGCACCCATTAACCATCCCCATTTACCCTGCTACCCTGCCCAGCTTGTGGTGACCATCACTCTACTCCGTCTCCAGGACACCAATTTTTCTTAATATTTAGCTCCCACATATGAGTGAGAACATGCAATGTTTGTCTTTCTGTGCTTGGCTTATTTCATGTAACATGATATTCCATACATGTTGTTTCAAATGGCAGGACTTCATTCTTTTTCGTGGCTATATAATATTCCATTGTGTATATGTACCACAATTTCTTTATCTATTCGTAGGTAAAAGTGGACACTTAGGTTCATTCCAAATCTTGGCTATTGTGAATAGTGCTGCAATAAACATGAGAGTGCAGATATCTTTTCGATACACTGAATTCTCTTCTTTTGGATAATATATACCTAGCGATGGGATTGCTGGGTCATATGGTAGTTCTATTTTTAGTTTTTTGAGAAACCTCCATACAGTTCTCCATAGTGGTTGCACTAATTTACATTCCCACTGACAGTGTCTCATGGTTCCCCTTTCTTCACATCCTCACCATCATTCGTTAGTGCCTGTCTTTTTGATAAAAGCCATTTTAACTGGGGTGAGATGATATCTCATTGTAGTTTTGATTTCCATTTCTCTGATGACTAATAATGTTGAGCATTTTTTCATATACCTGTTGGCCATTTGCATGTCTTCTTTTGAGAAATGTCTATTCAGATCCTTTGCTCATTTTTCAAATCAGATTATTTGATTTTTTCCTATTGAATTGTTGGAGCTCCTTATGTATTCTTATCATTAATCCCTTGTCAGATGGGTAGTTTGTGAATATTTTCTCTCATTCTATGGGTTGTGTCTTCATTTAGCTGATTGTCTCCTTTGCTGTGCAGAAGCTTTTTAGCTTGATGTGATCCCATTTGTCCGATTTTGCTTTGGTTGCCTGTGCTTTGGGGATATTGCTCAAGAAGTCCTTGCCCAGACCAATGTCCGGAAGCATTTTCCCCAATGATTTCTTTTACTAGTTGCATAGTGGTTGTGTTGTCTTGAAGTTCATTGAGCTTCTTCAGGACAGCTATTTTGAATTCTTTGTCTGAAAGGTCATATATCTTCATCACTCTGGGATTGGTCACTGGTACCTTATTTAGTTTGTTTGGTGAGGTCATGTTTTCCTGGATGTTCTTGATGCTTGTGGATACCCATCAATGTCTGGGCATTGAAGAGTTAGGTATGTATTTTAATCTTAACAATCTGGGCTTGTTTGAACCCATTAGTCTTGAGAAGGCTTTCCAGATATTCAAAGAGAATTGAGTGTTGTAATCTAAATCTTTAATCACTACAGCCATGTTGGCACTGGGGCTGCCCCAAGCCCAGTAACACTGTGACCCTTGCAGACTCCTGGTGGTACTGCCATGGTGGACTTGGGTAAGATATGGGAGAATTCCCTGGATTACCAGGCAAAGTTTCTCACTCTCTTCTCTCACTTTCTGTGCTGGGCTGCTGGAGTTGGGCCAGGGGTGACGTGGGCACTCACTTGTGGCCACCACAACCAAGTCACACCTGAAGCCAGCCCAGTCTCACCTAAAGCCCATGATGACTGCTGCCTGGTCACCCCTGATGTTTATTCAAAGGCCAAGGGCTCTTTAGTCAGCAGGTGGTGAATCCTGCCAGGACTGGGTCCTTCCCTTCAGGGCAGCAAGTTTCCTTATGGCCTAGAGTGGGTCCAGGAGTGCCATCCAGGGCCTAAGACCTGGACTCAGGGGCTTCCCGAGTCTGCTTGGTAGTTTATTTTACTGTGGCTGAGCTGGTCCCCAAGTTGTGAAACACAGTCCTCTGAACTTTTCCCTTTTCTTTCCCCAAGTGGAAGAAGACTCTCCCTGAGCCATACTGCCTGGCATCAGGGGAGGAGTGACACAGGCACTGGATTGGCCACCATGGCTGGTGTCTCACTGGTTCACATTTACCCCAAACCCACTGGCTCCAAGCCAGCACAGCTACAGAAATTGCCCAAGGACTGCAGCCTTTGTGGCCCAACTGCTTAAGAATTTAGTCCAAGCCCCAGCCTCCTTTTTGTCAGCTGGTGGTAGGGCTAGCCAGAACTTGAGCTTGGGGAGGAGGATCTCCCTCTGATCTGGTTTGTCTAAACGCTCCCTCCATGGACACTGGCAGAATTTTGCCCTGCACTGTTCCCCTGTGCCAGGCAGCCCTGGGTTTCAATGCAAAGCCCCACAATCACTCCATTCTCCCTCCCCTGGGCACACCAGTTATCTCTCCACTAAGTGCACTGGCACGGCTCTGCCCGGGAGGG
>NW_012139191.1:4203398-4205361 GCF_000956105.1 Propithecus coquereli | reverse complement strand
CTTTGATGTACAGAAGAATTTTAGTTTAACATAATCCCATTTGTCTATGTTTGCTTTTGCTGCCTGTGCTTTTGGAGTCATATTCAAAAAACCTTTGCTCAGATCAATGTCATGGAGCTTTTTTATTGGGGAAATTTTTAGCATGTATCACTCACTAATGCTTACTCCCAAGACAGCACCCGTGATTGTAATTTTAGGTCTGGATAAATAGCACAGCTTCTAAATTTACATGTGAGTATTACATATATGAGGTCTCAGAAGGATAAGATGGTCAGATGGCCGCTGTGATCCAACTTAAATGGGTGACGGGCCTCGTCACATTTTCCCAGGGTCTGCCTGTGCTCAGTACACTCAGAACATCAGCATCACTTGGTATGAAAATTGTTTTTTTTAGTAGACTGTCTCCTCTACTAGATTCTCAGTTCTCGGGGGTCATGGGCTATGCCCTGTTCACCTTTGTATCGCCCACATTTTGTGCCTCCTGTTACATTGGACCTAGCTGTTCACTGAATGAAACTAAATAGTTCAACTTTAATAATGCATATTTTGTATTGAACCCAATTAAAACCTTGCTGTGACCACACTAGATTTTTTTAATGTATCTCCTAGATCCTAGATCTATTCTAGGTCTATTACTCTAGTGTGTATGCATGAAAAAATAAATTTTCAAATGCAACTAAGATTTCATTCTGTTCCCCCATATCATGTATTTCAATCTCTATGAGGGAGGAATGTTGCCGCCCTCCTCCTGTGCCTCCAGAGGGTCACTGGGAGGCATGACGCAAAGCTCCCCTTTATCAAATGATAGGCAGGCCTGAAACGGCATTCCATTGAATGACTTTGTTGTGCTCCATAAAAGGAATGTGATTGGGTGTATGCCTGCATACGTCATGAATATCAGTCACTGTAAGAAAGATGATCCATTCATTGAGTCAAAATGGAAATGAATATAAAGCAGACAATGCCAGGAGTGCAAATTGAGGAGACTTTCCTAGACATCTATAGCACGGTGAGCCCCAGTAAAGGAGGAACCATGCCTGCCTCTGCTCAGTATTCTGTTTCTGAAACCCTGGCGTAGGGCCTGCTGTACGATGGACCCTATCTGTTAGATGGAGTTTAAACAATGGCAGACCTTTCTGAAGAGGATATCTAAAAGCTGAATTATTCTCTGTGCATATTTGTTCAAATTAAGTGCAGTTCATAGAGCAGATTTCTAGACACACACAGGAGGCGCCTGGAAAATCTGTGACATATTAAGGGCCTTGTGCTGTATTTGAAGAATTACCATGTTTCCAAGGAAACCCTCTTAGTCTTGTGCTCAACCTTTGGTGTTCTGTCCTCAAGAGGCCGTGTGAGCACACAATTGTTTCTGACTAGTTAAGGGACTGGGCCTTGGGAGCTCATTTGAAAAATTTTACTCTGATGTCACAAATTTCCTCTAAAATCTTTAACAGTTGTCCAACCTTCTCCTGGTTCACGGAATCTGGAAGATTATGATAAATATGGTGTCTTAACTCCCTCATTTTGCTATTTATGTGCACTTCCAGAAAATTCTGCTAATGTAAAGCTTTGCAGCAGTCTGTTGTTTATGCCATAGACAAATTTCTTGGAAATTAACCCTCAGCAAGACAGTTGTTAAATGATGCATTATGAACTTGCATTTATAAAAGATGAGTGAAGTGTAAGATACAGGTGTGAAATAAGAGAGAGTCAATAGGAGAAAGAGGAGTCCATCTCAGAACTTTTTCTCTTATGTTAGTAAGGGAATTAAAGTAGATAATCTGTGGAAGTTACTTGGCATAATGCTGATCAAATAGTTCAATACCTTGTAGCCATGATTATGATCACAATGATGAATATTACAAAAACAGATATGCCTACATTTCATATTATTTTCTAAGATATTTTATTAGTCAAATTTTCTGTACACTTAAAACTTAATGCTAAACACTTGAAAAACGTT
>NW_012139191.1:4198640-4200388 GCF_000956105.1 Propithecus coquereli | reverse complement strand
ATTTCTACCACACTAAATATAAATAGCTATAAATTACATAATTAAATCTCTCTGTGGTCCCCAATAATTTGTAAAAGTGTACAAAGGGGTCTTGGGACCTGCTGCAGAGAGGCATTGATGGGTGGTACCTCCAGAAGCCGGGAGAAAGGGTGATTCTGGGGGAACCCCGGCCCACTTCAGTCATAGATTCACTTGTGCCTGTTTTGCATCTAGGGTTCTGTGTAAAATCCCACTGGAAGTATCCATTCCTATCTGTGTAAAATGTAGAAATATGTTCCCTGGAACAGGGAAATTCAGAGACAGGGGAAAAAAAGTCAACAGTAACATTGGTTTGTTACTTGGTTTCACATGCCACATCAGACAAAAACAAAAAGAATGGATATAGTTATTCCACCTGCCTCTTAAGGGCAGTGTGAGGTTTGCGCAAGTCAATGTTTGTAATGAGCTTAGAACATACCTGTCACTACTAAGTCTATATAAATGCTTGTTAAATAAAAACAAATAAAGAAATAAACAGCTTCTGAGAGGAACAGTGACTGGCGTCTCTGTTGAGCACATTGCGGGGCAGGAAAGTAGGTCAATGTGACTCTTGACCTCAGAGATTCAGGAAGTTTGTCCAGCCCAGGCAGGTTCAGGGAACCTGAAACCTTTAGGTTTCTAAATCTCAATGGACATTGTCTGTAAATATCCCATTTCTCAAGCACAGTGAAATACAAAGACTTTTATGAAGTCAACTAGCAGGCACACAGGAATGGACAGCAATCCTGACTCTACAGTTTAAGCAGGTGGGTTCCCTAACAGAGCCCTAAGCCTGTTCAGGAATGAAAAGCCACTCAGTTTTAATACAGAAACTGCTTTCCAGCCACACCCCCCAAACCAGTGTGGAATATCTATTCGTAGGTGGGATCTTTGGACGCCTACTTGGCTGAGTAAGCACTTATATGGGAGATACAGAGAAAACAGCACTGCCTCCTCTTGGAAGAAGCCGAATCTCACAGCGGAGATTCAGTTTGCACGCGTAATTCCAAATGAGCACGGCAGGCAGAGCATGGACCTTGGGACCTAGAGCCCTGGAGACTTATTTTAGGTCCAGCTCCAACCGTCTTTTAGCTGTGTGACTTTGAGCAAGTTACGTACCATTTTAAACATGGGACGGGAAATTGGGGGTATTTAGACATTTTGGGAAGAGGAAACGAGTGGTGGGAAAGAGCAGAGGGGAGGAAAATGCAGGGTGTGTGGGGAACCAAGGGGGTGAATTGCGACAGGGGCATAGGCTGTAGGTTGGGATGTGGGACAAGGTCAAGCTTCAGGTGACCTTGAACTTCGGGATAGCCAGCTGCACTTTACTCTGAAGCACTGAGGAACCATTAAAGTTGGGTCACTTCTTAAAATGTCTGAATCTAAGTAGGATGCCACCTAAGATTATATAAGTGCCCAGAGGTGAGGTGCCCAGTTTGCAGACAGCCCCAGCGCCAGGGAATTCAGGCAGTCGTTCAACAACAGCCCCTGAATACGAACGTCCTCAATGTAGGCATGAGGGATGTTATGCAATTCAACTTGTAAACTGTAACTTACTATTATATAAAAGTAAGAAGTTGCTGATGCTGCCATTGCTCTTAGAGTAGTAGTAGAACTACTACTAGTAGTGGTGCTGGTAATAGTAGTGTGGTAGTGGTAGCACTGGTACTAGTAGTAGCAGTAGTAGTGGTAGTAGTAGTAATGGTAGTAGTAGTAATAGTAGTGGTGGT
>NW_012139191.1:4197173-4198590 GCF_000956105.1 Propithecus coquereli | reverse complement strand
GAGGTGTCATCTGTCTTCCAAATTTTCTCAAATTTGTTAATTCATTTTCTTCTGTATTTTTCTCTCTTAAGTGATATGAAGAGATAACTCACTGACAGCTGTTACATTACTCTGAGTTTTAGCATTTCATTAAAATTAAGCCCTAAAACTTTGTGTTTTTAAAAGCAAAAAAAAAAGTTAATATAATGAGGACTTGTCATTCTGAAATAGAAATTCAAATGTATATTAGAGTCAATTGAATTTTCCCTTTAAGAAATTGTTATTAACTTTCCCCTTAGGAAACTATTATTAAAAACAAAGGCAATGTTAATTTTGAAGTGAGTCCCATTTTTCATCCCGTTTACCTACAAGGCACCATAATTTGCCCAATTTTAGGTAAAAAAATATCTATGTTTATCTGTCATTTAAAAATACACAGATGTTTTACTCTTCCTGGAAAAATAGCTTTTTCTCCTTTTAGAAATAATTTCACATTTAAGCTCTGTAGAAGTTTACTTTTTCTCCAGGCAGATACTTTTTATAATAATCAGAGAGAGCTAAAGACTCTTAGCTCCTTCTTAGGAATCAAATACCATCTGTCTCAGAATAAATTTTATGTGACCATTTAGAAATCATAACGCTTCCCTGTCAACCACACAGGCGGTTTAAAAGGTGAAACGTTTGATTATTTTCCAGTGTTGCTCTGCTCTGTCGAGTGTAAAATACACTAGCAAGGCTGGGTGGACTCCTGTAGAAATAGGAAGGAGAGTTTGCAAAACTGGCCCATAGTAGCCACCAGGTTGGCTGTCTCCAGAGGTGGAGATGGGGCGAGTTTGGAAGCCACAGCTGTGCTGGTAGGGCTATGAGAATATCATCCTGTCTATTCTCCTTAGGTCTCTGCAGGTTATTATCCCATCCATAGCACATTTTAAGTCACAATGCAAAGTGCAACAGTTCTCAGTGGGTGGTCCCTGGACCCCTGGTGGTCTCCAAGAGCCTTCAGAGGTTTGCAAGGCCAAAACTACTTTCAAAATATTATTTTTCTTCTTTGCTAATTTTGACATCTGCGGTGATGGGTAAAACTGCTGGTTTCTTAGCATGAATCAAAGCTGTGGGACCTAATTGTACTTGTATCGTGTAAATAGTATACTATATTCTTCACTGCTACACACTCACAGGAAAAAAATCCAGTTGTGTTAAGCATGTCCCTTATGTAGCCACATGACTATTAATTCTATGAAATCTTGACCCTTGAGTATATGACTATTTAATAGTCTATGTGAGGAAATAGGAAATCCATTCACATAAAGCATGGTAATCTCAAGGAAAAGCAAGTGTGTGGTTGAGTTGCAAGGTGAACTATTCATTTGTTCATGGAACACCACTTTAACTTAAAAGAACAATGGACAGAGAAGCTATAGCTATGCAGTTTATGGAT
>NW_012139191.1:4186880-4187553 GCF_000956105.1 Propithecus coquereli | reverse complement strand
ATTACCTCATTCTACCTTTATTTCCTTTAAAATTTTCCTTAGGGTCCTCTTGGAAAATATTTAATATACATTAAAGATCTTTGGATTTCCTAATTTTTAAACCCTTCTCCCATCTAAGACTGTCTTTCTATCCTGATCCACCCAGTGCTCCCCAATTACACACAAAAGGATCCAAGTCTGAACTTGTATGGCTCTAGTCTTACAACGCTCAGTATTGAAAATCCTCCTCTCTCCTGTGCTCTTGGTGAAATTCATCCATTTTTCAAAAATTCATCCCAAGACAGAGGCTCTCCCATCCTCTCTCCTCTGAGAAGGAGACAGCTCACCCCTTCTCTGTGTTTTCACTCTTCTGTAAATATTTCTGTCCGTGCACAGGGTTTGGATGACTCAACGTCGCATTCCCACTTCTCTTTGGTTTGCCTGCCTGGGTTGAAGACTCAGGGTAGCAAAAAGCTACCTCCCCAGATACCTCTGCTGCCAGGGCTCGGGAAGTGTTAGGATGCGGCAAGATGCACAGTGCGTAGAGAGAGAACCGAGAGCCTACGGGGCAGTGCAGCTCCTATTCTACTGTTTTTCATTAAAAGTAAGAAGTTGCTGATGCTGCCATTGCTCTTAGAGTAGTAGTAGAACTACTACTAGTAGTGGTGCTGGTAATAGTAGTGTGGTAGTGGTA
>NW_012139191.1:4185768-4186830 GCF_000956105.1 Propithecus coquereli | reverse complement strand
CTCGGGAAGTGTTAGGATGCGGCAAGATGCACAGTGCGTAGAGAGAGAACCGAGAGCCTACGGGGCAGTGCAGCTCCTATTCTACTGTTTTTCATCTGGACATTATAGAAGCCATCTGGTCTGATGTAGAGGAAGGGGGTGGCATTGAAAGTCAGGAAAGCCTGGGTTGTGTGACCTTAGTCCTCAAATTGTACCACCTTGCTGAACCTAAGATCCTCATCGAGCTCATAGGAGTGTTGGGGGATTAAATGAGGTAATATGCAAAATGCCTGGAACATAGAAATCAGTAAAGGTCATTGCTCTTCCCTTCATCTGCTCATGTTCCTAAACATTCTGAGTAAAGAAGATAGTGTGAATTCACTGCGGGTTTAGACCCTAAACAGATTGTCATTGTATTAAACGACTCAACAACTGTATTGTAGAATATATTCCTTAGCTATCCCAACAATTCATCAATTTGATGTCTTTCTTTTAAAAAGGAATATAAGTTTGAGCCCAGAAACTTTAGGGAACTACAATAAGCAAATAATCAGAAATGCAGATAAAGATCTATGTAGAAAGTTTGATTTTAATTATAATAGTGAAATATTAGAAGCACTCAGGAGTAGATAGGTTAATTCAGTTATTATTATGTACTTAATGGATCGTTATGCAGTATTAACTTTGATTTTTAAAAATATATGCTTATAAACATATAAATTTAGTAAAGTGATTTTCGCTTTCTTTGTATTTTCTCCTTCTGTAAAATATAGCTCCCAAGAGCTGGGAACACATCCTTTCCTGTTTAAATCTTGATGGGGTTCATCCATTTATTCTCCTTTCGTGAAACTCACGTGGATTGAGCCGTGCCCCGCGTCAGAGGCCACGCGCTGGGTCCCGAGCTGCATAGGTGATGAAGGGAGATGTACCAGGTTCTTTGGGTGCCGCTTTGAGAAGTGGGGGAGATTGAGAAATGCGTGCACTCCCCAGGCAGCGTTTCTTTAAGTGTTTGCACTTTACATTTGAGGACATTCTAAACCTTTCATTCAAGAAGACTTTCTGGTCTCAATCCAAAGCCAGTAT
>NW_012139191.1:4184456-4185718 GCF_000956105.1 Propithecus coquereli | reverse complement strand
CCTTGTTACAGTGGATATGAATGAGCATTAAAACTGATCTAATGAAATTTATCTAATTCCCAAGGTTAGAATTTTTCTGAAAAGTTGGCAAGATTATGGAGAATCTCTTTTATCTCATATCTGTTACAGTTGATATTCAGTGAATTTTGTTGCCCTGTTACTTGCCATTTAAACACCCTTTTGGCACATTTTTGTGAACTAAATATATATTTTGAGATTTGATTTCTGATTTGATTTGATTTCTTCAACCCTGGGTTGAAGACTCAGGGTAACAAAAAGCTACCTCCCCAGATACCTCTGCTGCCAGGGCTCGGGAAGTGTTAGGATGCGGTAAGATGCACAGTGCGTAGAGAGAGAACCGAGAGCCTACGGGGCAGTGCAGCTCCTATTCTACTGTTTTTCATCTGGACATTATAGAAGCCATCTGGTCTGATGTAGAGGAAGGGAGTGGCATTGATTTAGAGTTCTTTCAGTGAGATGTGGTAGCAGTGAAGACTAGGTAAACAAAATCTCTCTAATACGTTAAAATGTAAAATAGTAAACGTCCCCTTGATTTGGGAAGTTAACACTGTCAATGCTGTTCTGAAGCGTAATGAGTTGCCCTGGAGTTGGAAGCCTGCACAGGGTGTTTCCATGTGCACAGGCACAAAGAGAAAGCTTCGCCTCCCACCAGTGGCGTGGAAGGGGCTTCACAGAGAGTGCTGGTAATCACACTTGACACTCTGAATTGATGGCTGATGCAGGGTGAGGGCCATGGCAGGGAGTGACTTCAGGGGCTTTCAATAAGGCTTGGCAAATAAGCCATCAGGCCGCACAGTGACGCCGTAAATGCCAACCTCTCCCCACCCCTCCACTCCCCAAGAGGACCCCAAGCAAAAACCAAAATAAAATAAATTTAAAATGAACTGCAAGCACAAAGAATCTTTAATAGACTTTGTCCATGGAGAGTGATTCTTTCATACAATTGCTTTAATATCCATTTTCTTTGTGTTCAATACAAAGAGAAAACAAAACCAATACAAGATCCTAGTATTTCTTATTTTTTTTTAAGTTTTGTGATTTAAGAAAAAAACAAGAAAGCAAAGATAAATTTGTTGCAAAGGCTACTACGGAACCTACACACAAATGTCAAAATTGTGTTCTTGAGCCAATTGTAACTAATTTCAGTGTTCCCAAAAGAGTGAATTCACAAACTGCTCTCAACCCTTCTGGATACCAGAGACTGAAATTTTTGATAAAAAAAATATCCGGAAGGAAAGTAA
>NW_012139191.1:4171719-4182439 GCF_000956105.1 Propithecus coquereli | reverse complement strand
CCATCGTGAGAAGAGAAGCCTCTGGCGATGCTTATTGTATATGTTCTCACTTCATCTTTTCACCTATGTGGTGTTTGTAAAAGTTTCACTGAGTTGTAAACATTGCTTCCAAGTTTATATTCACTGTGATGTTGCTATTTGGTTCTTTGAGGGAAGCATCTCTTCAGTTGCATCTTGCAGAGCTCGGCAGGGTCGGGGAGGAAGCTCCGTGTTGCAGTGCCCAGAGATGTCACTTTCCTGTGCATGGGGGCTTTCTTTTCTGCCCGAGTCCTGCATGCATAACGCATTCCCCACCCTGGAATTCCAGCGTTACAAGGACTTGTGTTCTACCTTTCTTTGTGACCTGGAGGGATATTTATAATAAATTCATGTGATTATTATTTTCTATGTTTCATTGGTTTCTTAGAAAATAGTTGAAACTTCATGCTTTAAAGGAGTATCATTTTCTAATCCACTCTCATCCTGTATCTATTATAAAATATATTTCATTTTAGGAAGGGTACAGCCTACTACTGAACCTCTGATCTGACCATCTAAGGGTTCTTTTATTGGTGTTCAATCTTTTTGAATATTTATTAAACATTGTTTCTCTTTAACCTATACTAGGATAATGAATGATTTTTAGAGTCTTGATAAATGTATACAAATATCTATTACAGGCATTAATTTCTTATAGTGTTAATAGGATTACAGAAGAACTGAGGGTTAAAATTCAGGAATCGCTCTGATGTATGCAATCTTTGAGTATGAGACATAAGGAGTGTACTGGGTGTTTGATAAGGATATGTAGACTAGCCGTGGAGATAATGAGGGAATAAGAAAGTACTTGTGGAAAGAGTGCTAAAGGCCACTGCCTTGTGAAGACTCAGGCTCCGGTGGCTGTTTAGCACCTATTCATTCCCACAGTGCAGACCGCTCTCCTCTGCACACCCGCTACCCCTGGGAGAGGTGCTTTCTTCTGGGAAGCATGAAGGGATTAGTCAGACTTCCTCTCCTCTGACATGACCATGGTCTTATTCTAACTCCCAGTACATGCAAATCATATCAACATACCATACTCAAAAATGACATTATGGAGTTAGCAATTCTTCAAATTTTTATAACAAGAAATTTGCAATAATAAGCAATGGAGTGATGTACTTCTCTAAATATTTGTGAACGAACATGCCTGGCGCTCTGTGGGTCACTGCAGAGAAATCAGCACACACTAGTTTGGAGATGTCCTGTCACTGATGTTGTGCTCAGCCCTACATTTACCCAGAGAAAAACCTCAATGATGAGGACCAACCCTGGAGAGACGGAATAATCAGAGCATGAAACTGACAATTAAAAGCGTCTCCCCCAAAAGAAAGAAAGAAGCATTTGAACACTGTACATTGTACTTTTAAATTACTTTCAAGGCCGTTATTTCGTTTGATTAAACTGAGTCAAGAGTTCTTTCATCTTCTGATCGATCTGCGTCTTTCGCTTGTAAATTGTGTAAAATATAGCATACATTGTTTATGCATTCATAGATTTTTACATATAGAATTGGCTTTTTATGCACAGCCTACGTGAGTGAGTAAAACACACATTGGCACTCATCCTGCTAGCCATGGGCTCGGCCGTGGTGGGACGGTAGCTCACGCCTGTGTCAGGAACACTGCTTGTGTGGCAGCAGCTGCGGGTGCAGCTGGAGCTCCAGAGATGCTGTGCAGAAGCACAGTGATTTCATGCAACCTACGCCATCCAATGTGAAATGTTACATACCTTGGAATTTTTTTCCATAATAAAGCTGCTCTCTTGGGAGAAAGTCTCCCTCCAGCCCTCACATTTGAAAGAGCTATAGGTACAGTTTTCTCACCCTTATTTTAAGCTTGTTGCTACCAGAGATAGGCACGAAATGAGCCACTTTGAGATGCCATGATAGGTTAAATTGTGTCCCCCAAAATGATACGTTGAAGCCCTAACACCCCAGCAGCTTAGAATGTGACGTTATTTGGAAATAGGGTCATTACAGATGTAATTAGTTAAGATGACATCATACTGGAGTAGGTGGGCCCTTAACCCAAGATGACTGATGTCTTTGTAAGAAGAGGGAACCGAAACACAGATACAGACGCAGAGGGTATGTGAGGACAGAGGTAGAGATTGGGACTGTGCTGCCACAAACCACGGGATGCCGGGAGCCACACGGAGGGATCTTTCCCCAGAGGCTTTGGAGGGAGTATGGCCCTGCCAAGGATTTGAGTTCATACTTCTGGCCTCCAGAAATGTTAAAGAATGAATTTCTATTCCTTAAACTTCCCAGTTTGTGGTACTTTGCTTCAGCAGCTCTAAGAAAATAATACAGATGCCATATGGAAAGAAGCAGCCAAAGGCAAAACACAGAACACGTTGCTCTGGCAATCGACTAATCAAAGATTTCCCAACTTCCCTCTGTGAATTATTCAGACCTTCTTTTTGTACCTGTCAGATTGGAAAGGGAGACTGTCATCTCCTGGTTGGGCGTTACGGATCCATCTAAAATTGTTGCTGTCCAACAGCTGACTGATAGACTCCAAGTTTTTTATTCCTGGGCAATAATTTAGCTTTTGACTGAATGTTGTTAAGATTAGGGTCACCCACCTGCGGAGCAGGTCTGAAGACCACTGCACGCGAAACTGGGCAAGAGAAGTCAAAGGAGACTTGATTAAGCAAAACCAGACGGAGGCCCCCTCAGCCTCTCCCTCCCGCAAACACGTACAGCTCCCTCTCCGGGAGATTTTGAAAGGGACAGGAGGTGGTCACATGAGGAGCAGGTAACCCGGAGATTTATCTTCAATGACGCGTGCTGATGATCTCCAGGGGAAGGAACACCCAGACTGCCGGCTCTGGCAGCAAACTCTGTCCTCCTCTTGGGACACGTATATTCTCATTTATTCTCCTTCTCCTTGTGTACACACCTGTTCTCTCACTTTTACATCCTTAACAAATCTCTTTTCTCAAGTTTTCTCTGACATGATGCATGAACACTGGGATAACATGTATGGGGGTCATTGCATAGGAAACAGTGCAGGCAAAAAAAATCCATGCTTTTTTCCATAATGTCTGTACTTGTTTACATTTATAGCAACAGTATGCATGTATTCCCTTTTTTCCATACCTTTGTCAACACTTGTTATTTTTTCCTTTTTATTATAATAATGTTCTAAGAGGAGTGAGTTGATATCTCAATGTTTTTGATTTGCCTTTCCCTAAGAATAATTGACACTGAGCATTTTCTACATATCTGTTGCTGAGTGTATGTCTTTTAAAGAAATGTATATTTAAGCCTTTTGCCATTTTCGATAGTTATTTATTTTTTTGCTGTGTGGTTGTTTGAGTTGTTTATACATTTTGGATGTTAACCCCTAGCCAGATACATAATTTGTAAATATTTTCTCCCGTTCATAGTTTGTTTCATCACTGTGTGCATTATATTTGCAGCTGTACAGAAGCCTTTTAGTTCGAAGTATTCCTGTTGTTGTTTTATTTTTGTTACCTGGGACATTAGTTCACATCCAAAAAAATCATTACCCAGACCAATGTCATAAAGCGTTCAGCCTATTTTTTAGCATAATAGTTTTAGAGTTTCAGGTCTTGGGTACTTCCCCAAACTGGAAACAACCCAAATCTGTATCAGTAATAGAAACACAAAATAAAATATATTATACACCTTTTAAAAAGAGATATTATACATATATACAAATTAATTACAGCAACAGTACAAATATGTGCAAACATAACTAAATTAGACTGATATAAAACAATATATTCTGTACAATTTCATTTAAATAAATTTTAATGAGCAAAAAAAAAAAAAAAGTCAGCCAATGTACATGAAGAAAATATGTGGGGATACTTATCCACGCAGTGATTGCAACAGGTTATGTCTTCTTTTTAGAACCAGAGTTGTGGGTATACTTTATCACTCCTTTCATTAATCCAAGGCAGAAAAGTCCATACTTCTGTTGTACTTTATGGTTTAGATGGTTAAGATCCTTGTAAGCTTGGTTCATATGTTTAAAATGATTTGGGAAATTTAACGAAGAAATTTTTAAATATACATGGACAGTATTAATAATTAAAAAAAATCTATCATGGTAATTTGGCATAGGTTTTGTATTATATAATCCATTGTGGTATTTGCTAAATACAGTGGACATCTTCAGAAAGAAGAGGTGCCCACTAGTCAGATTTTTAAAAAAATCTATGATGGTAATTTGGCATAGGTTTTGTATTATATAATCCATTGTGGTATTTGCTAAATACAGTGGACATCTTCAGAAAGAAGAGGAGCCCACTAGTCAGATTTTTTTTAATCACATTGGCTTTTTTTTTTTGTTGGTCCTCATTTTTGCTATGTCTCTCCATAAAATATTCGTTATTTAAAAGGATATTCTCTAATTAAAATTTAATATCAAGAAATGGAAGAAAGATGGTTTCAATGCTAGACATTTATAATGACTTTATTACATTTTTGCTCAAATGACAAGTGAAGTTTTCTCAGCATGACACGAGAATAATTTATCAGAGGATATCAAAATGAGTAAAATGTACATTGAAGAAAACCCTTTTGTACTCTCTCTCAGGAAGAGAGCAAATTATCTTAAAACACCGGGGATTTTTATTCATCTTCTATGCAGGAATATCCTACTTTTATTAAACACATGTTGAATTACATTGAATGAAATAGTAAACTTAACGCATTTTATCGCGCCGATTTCTAAATGGCACAGGATGGTTACACCGTGCCCCGTATTTACGGTAAGAGTTGCTGATAAAAGCCGATACTAAGTGAACATGTTTGACATGGAATTTATAAATATTAATAATTACCAGGTGGGACAATGCAGGGAGAAAATATAAGGAATAAAACAAAAAAGCAAGATTGTCTCACCCCAGAGCAGCAAATTCATACCACCCCTCCCTGTTCCAGTACTTCATGTGCATTGGAAGGCATTGTAATAGATTTTGATAGGATTTGACCCACTTCTCAAGATGTAAAGTTGACAATGTTTACAATTTTATCAAGTATTTCTTGAGAACACAGCTGGATTGATCAGTGGCGGAGAGGAGTCTCAAAACAGCCTGAATTCTCATGGTTTTGCTATGAAGATTAAACAAAGTAACGGCCATGAGAGCCTTGTGTAAAATACAAAGCACATGTTTGGTTGCTTTATAAGTAAATAAACGCCTGCCAGGTTAAGACGTGGGTGAAATGGAGTTCGTGGATCGGAATCCTAAAAGTACCAAGAAGACTGTTTTCCTTAGAGTACAAATGTAATGCCCAGACCTCCCTCATATGGAGTAACACAGGCTTCAGCCACCCCACTTCCTGTGACCTCTCTCCCATCTGAAAGGCCATTGTTGTCCAGGGTCTGAGGTACATCTAGTTTTTTACATCTGTCACATCCATCATCATTATTATTACCACTTTATGTAGTCATTTTTTGTTTAGGGTTACTCATGCACACCAATTACTTTGCCCACCATTTCTGTTTTGCATTTCATTCCTCTTGAGTACAATTTTCCTTGTGGAAGCATGTCCTTCGCTTCCAGGGGAGAATCTGCTATTGGCAGATCCTCTCAGTTCCTATCAGTTCTGAGAAATTTTCAGATTTTTCCTCCAAATACTGCATCTGTACCATTTTTTCTGCTTTCTGCTCCTGGAGCTGTAATTAGCCACGCAGACCTCCAGCTCCTCCTTCAAGTCTTTTGACTTCTCTTTCATGTTTTTGTTTCTTTTTCTCTCTAGGAAATATTCTCAGTAATTTCTTCAGGTTCATTTTCTTGTTCACTAAATTTTCTCAAGTGTGTCTAATCTAAATATTTATATCAAGGGTTATATTTTTCATTTCTGCACATTCTGTTTTATTCTTCATCTAATTTATCTATCGTTTTTATGATACAATCTTGTTCCTTCTCTTATTTTTATTCAATTTTATAGTTTTGCAAACATTTAAAATACTGTGTAACCAATAACCAGTTATTTCATTATCTGAAGTCTCTATTCTTTCTTCTGTTTTTTATGATAAATTGTCCCCTAATATGTTCAGTGGTTTTGAGTTGGGAACTTACAATTGGAAAGGAGGAATTGGGTTTATCTATAAACATCCTCCGGGCTCCATCCTCCAGGGAAGATTTGTCTTTGCTTCTGCCAGATGCTCTTGGAAACGGAGTCACTGTGTGTTAATTTCTAGAGCAAGGTTTCTTGGCCCCTGTGGATAGTGTAAATTCAAACCCCAAACCTGAGCAATACCAAGACTATGCTTAGACATATTCCCTATGCAAAGCTCAGGTAGGAAAGTAAGGATATTTGCTAAGCGGTTTTTTTTTTCTTCCGGGTCCAATCTTTTAGCAAGGTTCTAGCCTTCTGCAGAGTTCCCCTTGACTTGTGTAGGACTAAAAGCTTTCTCTTTCCACATTTCTGTTAAAACTTGTTTTCCTGGAAGAGCAAATGTCCCAGGGCACCCATGGCATCAACATCTCTGCTCTTAGGTGTTCACTTCCTTGTTCATTTATGGAGCTCTAAAGATATTTCTTACTTGAGAACCCTGCTGTTCATTTAAATGGATGTTTGGCTTGTTATATTTATACAGCATGTCTAGGTTTCAAAATAATTAGTCTTTTACACAATCAGAAATGGAAGTTGCTACAACTCACATTTGATTCATTGACTATATTAAACTATTTGAAAAACATGGGGAAAATGTTCTGTATATATGTGTGTGCGTATATATATATATAAATTATATACTGTGACATACATTTCATGACAGAAATGAATGGCCACAATTTAATCCCAGGAGGAACTTTATCTCAGTATTCTAAAAGAAAATTCATTAGATGGTTTTAGGGCAAGAATGAAATTAAAAAATAATCATGCATAAATGTGAAGTTCAAGGAAAGCAATAATGGCTTCCACTTTAAGCTGAGAAGATATTTGACAAGGTACCACTAAAAAAACCAGAATTTTGCTGCTGACTAGTTTCTATCAAAGCCCAAGAAGAGTAAACATAGGAATTGCTTACAGATGAATAAAACAGAAATCATAGGCCATTAGTGGGGGGTGCTAAGGTAGTGGAAGCTCCACAGGAATTCACTACTTCATTTCCGGGAGCACTTTCCCACGCCACGCGTGTGTGCGGTGGAGCCCTCCGCACCAAGCCGCTGGGCCTCAGTGCGACCAGCAGGGGGCGCGCGGGGTTCTCCAGCAGCGGCAGGGCCTGGGCTGCGGCCAGACGCCGAGTCCTCGAGTCCTCGGCCCGCGACAGCAGCTCTGCTGGGACAGCGTTCATTCACCTTCACAGGAAGCCTCAGAAGCAGCCTTGCTGTACTTCTGCAATTGCCTTCACCCGAAGTCTCAGAATCTGAAAATCTAAGAAGAGATTTACTGTCCTGTTTCCTTTTTAATTTTGCAAAGGTTACAAAATCCATGGAGTTACTTTGCAATGTTAAATATATAAATATTTTTAATCAAGTGTTTGTTCTCTTTCAAATGCTTTATTTCACTTACGTTTACCTGTGAGGCGGGGCCAAGGCAAAATGAAATAAAAGGACGGCGTTAAGATCCGCAAGGCTATTAAATTGCAGCGTGTGTAATTAGCGGAGCATGGTAGCGCGTGAGTGCAGCCGGGCTAGCCCAGGGGGCCGGCGTTGTGGCTGTGCGGGGCTGTATCCACCTAGCGCTTGCTGTGTACACTTAAACCCCGTATAGAAAGCGACTGTGCTTTAAAGCACCACGGCTGATATCATCAACTTGAAGATGCTTCTTGTCCCAAGCTGGGACTCTGTTGACCCTTTTATTTCCTACTTAGCATCATTCCATTACTTAGAATAATTCAACCACTTCTTTCTGACAGAAGCTTATCAATTTTTTAAAAATGTATATCATGTTTTGAAGAAAATCAAGCATTGCACCAAGCTGTGAAAGGGGACCCGGAGGGCTTATGAAATAAGCAACGAGAACTCAGACCCGTTGTCAGGGGTCGTGTGAGAACCAAGCCCTCAGCCACACCAGCGACTGGCACTGTGGCCAAGCCCAGCTGTTAAGAAGTCACTGGGCATTTCAGAAGATCCAGTAAAGAAGAAAAGAGATCACTATGAGGCCAGAACTTCCCTAAAGGACTATATCTGCAATCACTGAATATCAGCTGCACTATTATTTTTGTCTTTTTAAATAACTCTTGTTTACTTAAAGCAGTGTAATTGTAAAGAAAATTCACATTGTTATCTTTAAATGGAAAACCAGTATAACTAGCCATATATATGTATACATATATATGTGTGTATATATATATAAATGCAAATGCAATTAAAGCAAAACAATATTATTAAATTCTAACTAGATACAATTGCCTTCCAAAGACTCTGAGCTGGTAGTTTACTTTTCCTTTGTCAAAAAAAAAAAAAAAAAAAAAAAAGGAAGAAAAAGGAGATTAAGAAGCACTAGAGAGATAGTAGAGCTATCTTACTTCCACAAGAACATGCTGAGAATTTTAGTGGACGCACATAGGTGGGTGGGTGGATAAATGGCACCTCTTAAGGCTTTCCCTTTGAAAGAATCGAAAGGATTGGGAAGACTTAGAGGGAAAAAATTCTCACTATTAGTTTGAATGTCATTTCTCTGCAGCATCTTATCAGCCACATAACAGCGGTTCCCACCCACTCTAATTCATCATAGATGTGTTATTTTCTATGTTCAGTCTCTCTCTACCTCAGCACTTTTGTATGTCCAGCTGGCACTGTCTTGCTCTGCTGTGCAATGATTACACTTTACCTTACGGTGCATTTTCTTTTCCTGTAACTAGGAATTAGCCTTTTAGGTCACCTTTGACCCCGTTACTAGGTCTGCATGTGGTGTGCAATTGCTGTGCGATTTTACTAATACTCTGTGTTACAAAAGATGCTGAAAGGCCGTGGATTTCGTGATAAACTAGATCCGGGGAAGCCATATAGGGAATTGACCCACTGTCATAGTGGAAGGCTCTGTGACATGGAAACAATCTCAAAACTTCTCACCACGGGGTCAGACCACTTAAAAGTAAGGGGGTCTGGGGGTGCAGATGACACTAGGAGCCATATCTGACGTGCTTTCTACTCTAGGGTGTTTTTTGTAAGTATATATATTAGTATATATGTTTGTGTGGATAGCTCAGTAAATGCGTTACGATTTTCTTAGACATCTTCGCGCGTTGTCGGAAAACAAACATAATACAAGATCTTTAAATGATGTATTTAAAAAAAAAAACAGCTGCTTTTTCCCTTGCTCCCATTATAAATGCAGCCAAGTCTGGGGACTTATAGACTTGCTAATCTGCATGTTTAAAGAGAGAACTTTAAGAATCCCAAATATATCAGCTGATGTGCTTAAGGGCAATTAGAGTTGCTCTGACATGGAAGCCTCGTCAAAAAAAGAACAACTCACTCTCTAGGATGTTGAGCAAGGCTCTTCAAACGTTTTTTACTCTGACTCACAGTAAGAAATACATAGTAAAAACATTTTTATCTTGGGACCCAGTAATGCACACATGTACATGCACACATAAATGTGCAAACACATGATCTTATGTATGCGCATCTGAACTAAAACAAAATCACAGAATACTTACCACTACTATTTGTTGCAAACCAATACCTTCTACAATTTTCTATTTTGTTTTTTTAAATAAAGTTACAATCCCTAAAGTTGATTTCACAACCCATCAGTAAGTGAGCCCACAGTGTGCAAAACCATTCCCCATAATATTAAGTGGCCACAACACAGTGTCTATTTTCATTCTTTATGGTTCCTGTTTTTCCAAATCCTTTCCCATAACCATATGTCATCTGCGTCAGGCAGAAAAACTTCACAGTTCACTTTCGCTGTGTTTCACCAATAAGCCCAGTGTCTTCAATCTGTTTGGGCTATACACGTGGCCAGACCAGGTAAGCACAATTATTGTGGATTGAAGTGCAATGTTGTGATCTTCCTTCTCTTGTGTTTTCCTTTTTGAAAATGTTGCCTTTTAATCAGCACAATATTACCCAGCCACAGCTAGAACAGTCAGCATGAAATATGCATCCTTTTCTAGCTTCAGAATGCAGAAACCTCATGGGACAGGAAATAACGCTGATGTACCTGTTCTAAATATCAGTCAACCCGATACCATAAGCACACCTAATGACACTCTTTTTCCCACATCTCTATAAGGCGCTACTTTTCATTCCCCAAAGTTGCAAACAGGTCACCGGTGGACAGCCAGTGCTGCATCCAGGGCTGCTGCTTCCCAGCAAGGGGCTCTTCTCCTCCCACTTAGGGCTCCTCCCAAGACCTAGGAGTCACCTGTGTCCTCAGCCCAGCAGCCAGGCCAATTTGATGTCCTGTGAATTCTATTTTCCAAATGTATCTTGTTTCAGTTCCTTGGACACGCCACCTCAAGACTTTTGCACATGCCGTTCCTTCTGCTTTGTCCTGAGCCCTGCTCCTTCCGTGGACGACGCCTTGCCATCTTCTTCCCCTCTGTGCCACATCTGAGATGCAGCCTCCTCAGAAACCCTCACACTCACCGTCTGCCTAAACAGCCCCGCTCTTTATCTAGGTTCAACCTCCATTTCTTAATTTAAATGCACTTACCGCGGTTTTTGATTTCTTTTCTTTGTCAATTTACTCTTTTTGTCTCTGTTCCCAACTGAAATATGTCCTTCTAGACATCAGTGGCCAAAACTATCTTGTTCA
>NW_012139191.1:4170917-4171669 GCF_000956105.1 Propithecus coquereli | reverse complement strand
TTCCTTCTCTTGTGTTTTCCTTTTTGAAAATGTTGCCTTTTAATCAGCACAATATTACCCAGCCACAGCTAGAACAGTCAGCATGAAATATGCATTCTCTTCTAGCTTCAAAATGCAGAAACCTCATGGGACAGGAAATAACGCTGATGTACCTGTTCTAAATATCAGTCAACCCGATACCGTAAGCATACCTAATGACACTCTCTTTCCCACATCTCTATAAGGCGCTACTTTTCATTCCCCAAAGTTGCAAACAGGTCACCGGTGGACAGCCAGCGCTGCATCCTGGGCTGCTGCTTCCCAGCAAGAGGCTCTTCTCCTCCCGCTTAGGGCTCCTCCCAAGACCTAGGAGTCACTTGTGTCCTCAGCCCAGCATCCAGGCCAATTTGATGTCCTGTGAATTCTATTTTCCAAATGTATCTTGTTTCAGTTCCTTGGACACGCCACCTGAAGACTTTTGCACATGCCGTTCCTTCTGCTTTGTCCTGAGCCCTGCTCCTTCCGTGGACGACACCTTGCCATCTTCCCCTCTGTGCCACATCTGAGATGCAGCCTCCTCAGAAACCCTCACACTCCCTGTCTGCCTAAACAGCCCCGCTCTTTATCTAGGTTCAACCTCCATTTCTTAATTTAAATGCACTTACCACGGTTTTTGATTTCTTTTCTTTGTCAATTTACTCTTTTTGTCTCTGTTCCCAACTGAAATATGTCCTTCCAGACATCAGTGGCCAAAACTATCTTGTTCATTATAT
>NW_012139191.1:4153736-4169752 GCF_000956105.1 Propithecus coquereli | reverse complement strand
TTTCTGTTCATGTCCTTGGCCAATTTATCAATGGGATTGTTTGGTTTTTTGTTGTTGATTTTCTTAAGTTCTACATAGATTCTTGTTATTAGCCCTTTATTGGATGAGTAGAAAGCAAATATTTTCTCCTATTCTGTAGGTTGTCTATTCGTTCTAAGGACAGTTTCCTTGGCTGTGCAGAAGCTTTTTAATTCGATCAGGTCCTGCTTCGTCTGGAGCTGTTAGTTTAAATGTTTCTGTGCTCACTGCTCTGCCCCACCCCTGTACCTCCCCTTGCCCAGGCCTTGCTGCCTCACGCTTGGATCACCACGCAGAGCCAGGCGAGAGTATTGGTGAGGGCGTGAGCTCAGAGCCAGCGTGCCCGGGTATGACCCTGGCTCAGCTACTTCTAGTTGTATGATCAGGTGTGAATCACTTAACCTGTTTCTTTATTTTCTCATCTGAAAAAAATGGGATTTAACAGCATCTTCCTCATGGGGTCATTGTAACTAGTAAATGGGTCAAGACATAAATAATGCTTAGAGCAATGCTGGCCCCTACTAAGCACCCCGTACCTATTGGCTCTAATTCGGATTAGTCTTAATACCCAGATGTCTCTGTCCAAATTTCCTCTGTTACTAATACAAGGACACCAATCACATTGGATTAGGGGCCCAAACTGCCCCAGTATGACCTCGTTCTAACTTGTCACATCTGCAGTGACCCTATTTCCATATAAGGTCACATTCTGAGGTACTGGGGGTTAGGACTTCAACATACAAACCTGGGCATGAGGGGAAATCAGACCATAACATCAGGTGAGATGTCTTGTCTTTCGGGGGGATCTTTTCTCTTACATGCAGCTTTCAGCATATACACCTTTTCTTTAAACAAGCACTTCTATCAGGCCATTCGGCTGCTCGAGAAATGTCTGTAGCTCCTTCCTGCCTGCATCTAATCATGCACCCACCTCTCATAGCACAGACCAGGACACACCTCAGAATCAAACCAGGGGTTAAATTCCTTTCTAACCCACATCGGAATTAAGAGACATTGGTAACTTTAATTTCATCATAGATACGTACTTTTTCTATTTCCAGTTCTATGTTAGTTAATGCTAAGAGGCCCATCTCATCTCTAATGCTATATACTTAGAACTTAGATTTCAATCTTAGGTTCCGCTAATTTTTCAGGAACTGTTATGAAAACTGCTTTGGAGAAAGCTCAGTTTCATTACACAGCGTGGCTGTCATTGGAGGTGGCAGGCACAGCTGATAAAAGTTTCATTGTGTTGTGCGACCATTTGGCATCTTATTAGCAGAACCATCTGTTCTTTAATTGCTATTAAGTCAGTTCAGATAGATTGCAATAGCGAAAGCAAAACAAACAAACAAACAAAAACCCTAAAATGTATTTCTGACTAAGTGAAAAATCAAATATGCTTTGAAAATCTTCCTAAAAATAGTACTGCCTCTATCGAAGCTCTAACAGCCTGGCTATACAAAAAAATACCAGGGAGCATAATGAGAGAATAATTAACATCACAATCTTAAAATATGCTCATTTTCATATAAGAATATATTATAGTCATTTCTGGAAGGGGAAAAAAACTCTTTATGTATTCTACGTGAGGAAATATCATGTTGAAATCTAAAAAGAGGTATTTTAGCTTTCTTTTTACCCAGACCTAGGAAAAGATGTTTTGAATACAAGCAATGATAAACTGTTTCATCAACCCATGCGTTTAACAAATATTTTGGGGTAGCATAGCCAAGTACTGTTCCTTGCAATGGAGATAAAAAGTTGAACGAGACAAAACAAGTTCTCGCTACTCTAGTTGGAGGAGAGAAATACTGAACCAATCTCATACACACGAGCGTGATAACTTCACACAGAGGTGTAATAAAGCCAAGTCTCTCATAATGAGTGACCCTGGATGCTGCCAATGTGGACAGACATTGCTGGAAAACTGACTTAAGAACTAAGGCCAGGAGGACAAGAAGGCGCCAGCCAGCTAGAGATCTGGGACCAGGGGCTCCAGGGAGACCGATTGTAAGAAGGGCCTGTGGTTGGGGCATGGTGGGAGGAGAGGGTTTGGAGATATGGTCAAAGCCTAAACCATCGCAGGCCATTGTCAGTGATTTGATCTAATGGAACCCCATCAAGGCCCTAAATGATCTATGATGTATCTTGTTAAACGACCATCGATGTCGAGAGGAGCAGGAATGGGCACATGGTCTTAGAAAGCTGAGGTGATTAGGCCTGGGTGGTGTGGTGTAGAGGGAGAGAAGGGAGTGGATTCAGGATGTGTTTTGAAGGTAGGAGCAGAGGGGACTTTCTGTTAGATAAAGTACGAGGGATGAAGAATGACTAATTTTGAGAACTTCAGGATATTTTTCTTATGTTCAGATACTGATAAATATACCAGGAAATACTGTTATTCAAGCAACAATACAACGATTTTGGAGAAAGTCCCTGGGCTTTTGCAAATATCCCTTTCCACTGCAGAAAAGATTTCTGAAGACAACGTGTTGGTCAGCTCAAGCTTCTATAACAAAATACCACGGACTGGGTGGCTTAAACAACAGAAATTTACTTCTCCGTTCTAGAGGCTGGAAAAGTTCAAAATCAAGGTGTTGGCAGATTCAGAGCCTGGTGAGGACTCTCTTCCCAGCTTGCAGAAGGCTGCCTTCTTGCTGTGATCTCACATGGCAGAGACAGAGAGAACGAACTCTGGCCTCTCATCCTTTTCATATAAAGAAACTGATCTCATCACTGGGGCCTCATCCTGTGATCTCATCTAAGCTAATTACCTCCCAAAGGCCCCACCTCCAAATACCATCACACTGGAGATCAGGACTTCATGGAATGGATGTTGGGCAGACACGGACGTTCGGTTCATAGCAATGTCTGTGGCCTTCCTCTCCCACACCTTGCACTGTGATGTGTGAAGATTCTCCACGGGCTTGTATACCTTTCTACATTTTGTTTATACTCTGTCACATGACACTGGCTCAGAGACTTGGTAAATATTTTGCTTGTGGTGACACAGCCCCACTGACAGAACTGTGATGCCAAACTCATCCACGTCATTTCCACTCCGATGCTCTCCCTAATACATGCGGTTGTCCACATAAGTCAACACATAAACAATTAAAAGTGAGCCCCACCATGTTTGTGTCCGTGGGCCCTTCCTGTCTGGCTCAGCCGGGGAACGTTAGCATGCACCAGTGGATTGAGCAGAGTAGCAGAGTAACTAACGTGACGTTAACTCATATAGCTACCATTTTCGTTTTCATTTATTTTATTTTTATGATTATCTTAAGTGAGAAATTGTAATTGTATACATGTATAGGTTACAATGCATTGATTTGATGCATGTGTGTGTATATATATATGTATATATAAAATGTGAAATGATTAAAACAAGCTAATTAACATTTCCATCACCTCACTTATCCCTTTCATGTGGTGAGATACTTGAAATTTATGCTCTTAGTTATTCTGAAATATAAAATACCTTATTAGTGACTGGTCACCTTGCTGTGCAGTGGATGTGTGAGCATAGGCTAGATGACATCTGTGTGTTAATTTAATCTTCAACATTACAATAAAGAAGATCTTACTCATCATCTCTCTTTCCTACATGAACAAACCGAAGTTTGGAGAATTCAATGCCTATACCAAGGCCACAGAGCCGAAAAGTGACAGTGATAGTTTTGTAGTCCAGATCCTTTGGTTTCCAAAGCCCAGGTTTTTTCTTGTACACTGAGGAATCTCTCAAAGTGGATGAGCTGGTTCCATCTGGTCTCAGGAAAGGATCTTTTCATTTGCTTTTTTATAAGAACCAGTGAAAAACTAAGTAGATTGAACAAGCAAATTAATACTGAAGACTGTAAAATACAAAGCTAATGATTTGGATCAGAGTAATACACAAGGATAGATACAGGTCTGGAGATAAATAACAGTTTTCCTCCCTGGGTATTCGTAGCCCCTTTCATCCAGGCGAGGCAAGGATAGTGTCTCTTCCCTGTTTACTCCCTCGGTTCTTGCCTTCCACCCCTCTTTCTCACCCTGATTGCATGTACCTAACCCCAAGGCTCAAATCTGTTTGGATTACAAGCTCCCCGAAGACAGGGGCTGTCCCGTTACTTTTTGTATTTCTGGAGCCCAGGTTCGTGCTGGCCCACCATGGCACATGGTACCTCCTGGAATCATCTCCGATGTGCCTGTTTCTGGAGGTCACACGTGTCTGCTTTCTGCAGGTCAGATCTTAAAATTCAGGCTTTCTGCTTTAACTAACAATAGTTCAGCAAAAGGGATTTCTAGAACTATTGCTATTTTAATCTCTGCCTTTGATGCAATCATACAGAAAACCCAAAAAGGTATCATGCCTCAACTTCAGAAGCCGTTGCTCTCTGTGTGTTCTTCATAGCTCAGCACCACGAGAGTGGGGAGAACGTGGCTGTAGAACTACTACCCTGACTACTACCCTGGGGCTTCCTGCAACATTCTCCTATCGGGCAGATGCCCCATTTTCTTTGACAGTTTTGTGTTTCTGGGTAAAACTATCCCACTAGCCCCTATGCTGAACTTAATCAGGCTGGCTGAACTGGTACCAAGCAGTGAATTTATTTTAGTGGCACTAACATACAGGCTCATGTTAACTGACATTGAGAGCCACTCTAGCACTTGCTCCTAACCTATTGACTCCTAGTTTACATAAAGTTCTAGCCAGTTTGGTGGGGCTGTTCTCTAACTCTCAGCATACTGAATGCATCACACTGTCAGTGTGTTGACAGGCAGAGTGATAACAAAGAGAAGTAACAGCTGATAGCCTGACAGAAAAGGAGGAAGCAGACAGGCTATTAAAGACAGGCTCAGGGACTTGAACCTCTGGCAGTCCAGGAACACTTAGTGCATCTCAAGAACTGAAGATAGGTTCTGACACATCACTCTAGCAACTGAGCAGCGTAGCTCAATAATGTCCACAGTAATGACCTGAAATCCAAAGATCATTCACTACTGTTTGGTCGACTCGGATTTGCAGTGTCTTTAATGGGACAAAAAGTATGAACTATATTTTAGAGCTATTTCCATCTAAAATACTAACAGTTTTCTAAGAAAAATAGTTACTCATGAAATTCTTGGCTTTGCACAGTTGTGTGTTACCAGAGAGTTCTGAGTACTCGAGGGGGGTGTGTGTGCCTATGTGTGTCTGTGCATTCGTGTGTGTGAGAGAGAAATCAATAAAGGCTCACGGAGAGAAGCAGAGAGAGAATTCGTGTGTTTGCATTTTATCAATACCAATAATTTGTATTTTAACATTAGCCTATTTTAATGGAAGCACATTCTTTAATCCCATGTAAGGACATGAACAAATCATTTACTCCATATGACATGAAAACCTCTGGTGATGTAAGGCCGTGAGTGGGGGGCAGTGGCAAGTTAGGGAGTAGTTAAAATGATGCTTTGTTGCCATGGAGCCAAGACATTTGGTGCTCTAATGGCTTTGCTGTGCCCTCATTGTCCCCAAGAGTTCCACAGGACCCCAGAGTTGAGACTGTACCCAGGGACCCTCGGCTTTCCTGTGTCCACTCATAATTAAAGGATTATACTCTTCAACGTTTTTTTTTATGTTTTAAATTGTGGATCAATTTCAAGATGGGTTTCAATGAGAAATGAGGGGCCAGGCAGAGACAGGTCAAATTCGGCACAGAAACTCGACCGATATCAACTTCTCCATTCCTACGAACATCTTAAAAAATGCTTAAAGGACATGTCTTAACAGAGTCCTATTTAGCATGCCAAGTATGTGAGTAAACAAAAAAAGTTAGATATTACTAGAGCAATGTGGGTGATTAAATTAAATGTGGCTAAAGAATGGAGCCTCTCAGGAATCAGCAGGTAGTAAGTGCAGGCTACTGCTATCCGTGTGCATATTTCAACCCTTCCGAAGAATGGCCTGCAAAATGCTTTCACTTACATTTTTCCACCGCTGATGGCCTGTCAATTCTAATGAACATACTCCATGCTAGGAAGGTGACAGGAATTACGTGAATTACATCCATTATCTTTTTTGGCCTTCCTTTCTGTCTGTCACGCTATACTTTAAAAGAACTGGTTATTAAAGCGTTATGTAAGTATGCAAAACATACTGAAAGAGAGACAATGTTTCCATTATATACAATATATATTGGTAAGAAATGCTTGAGTGTGATGACACATGACAAGTGGTGAAAGGTATTTTTAGTTTCTTTTTGGGGGAGGATAAAGCAAAATTATCTAGAATGTACAGCACTAAGAGTTTTTTTAGCTTTTCTAATATTTAGCATATTTATGACATATTTAAATAGATACCTAAATGAAATTGTTTTGAAAGTTAAAGTAAGTACTAAAGATATTTTATACTATTTTTAATAATCATTTGTGCTCTTTTGAAAAGCTTATGCTAGGTCTGTATTTGCTCTATATTTTAATGGTCTTTTTCCACATCCATATTCCTTTGAATTGCTCGTATCTCCGTAAGAAATTGTAAACCATTTTTAATTCATCTGAGCAATTGACTTATGCATAAAGTATGGTCCTTGCAGGAAATGACCAAGAAATTATGCTTATGACTTAAATATTTGAAGCCCAGAACAATAAAGTCACCACTCCTGGAAATTCTGATTAAAATGAACCGAAGGAAGTTTCAACTGAACCTAAGAAAAACAAACAATAAAAGAAGTTGAGTTTTTTACATTTTAGTCTTTTCCCAAAGAGATAAATCACGTTCTTTCGTGTGAAATCGCATCACATGCAGAAATAGTGCGCAGAAGAGCACAACAGTGGCAGAAGTGTACTCAGTCACCCACCACGAAGGTGCAGTGACTCACTTTGAGGTCTGCTTTTATGCTCCAGTTCGTTTTGCCACCCAATTATAATTGAACAGCGACAGTTATCTTCAAAGGTTACATTTTCAAAGGAAAAAAGTCTTCACCCTTCTTAAACTAACACTGATATTTGATTCCAATGTTAACCATTTCTGTAAAACTAAAGTTGTACAGGTAAAAAAGAATCACAGGTCACAGATGGGACATGGTGTTTTACGCTGACATGAAGAGGCAATGGCTGAGCATGAGATTTTCTCCTTGAGGCGAAGATAGTTATTGTCAATGATTTGAGTAGTTGCTTTAAAAATTAGTCATTAAGAAATAGCAAAGTGTTCTAAAACATGGAATCTGGGAAGACTTGGTCCTTGTTTTAAAATGTAGTGATAAATGATGGTTGTTATTATTATGAAGAAATAAGACAATCTTTCCTGGGAAGCTTGTGAAATATTTTATTGCTTTATGGTCTAATGTTTTTGTGCTTTTACCGGAATACTTCAAACTGAGGCAAACATTTATACCTTCATGAGGTAGAAATTGCAACAATGTCAATACTCCCTTAACGTGTCACATTCTAAGAAAAAAGCAATGACCCAAGAAAATCTTCTAATTAGCTATATATGAATTAGATGACAACTGTGTTACTGTAAGATAAATACATGACCTAAAAAATTAATTTATGAATTTAGATTTGCTAAGTATATTTTTATTGTTAACATACTTACTAACAACTATTTAGGCAGTTGAAAAATTAAAACAGCTTAGACCCTAAAGTAACACACACACACCCCTATTTTTAGCCTTTGCATGAGATTTCTTCAGACGAAAAGAAAAAACACTGTCTAAGGACTTTGTTCATGTGGTTGGGTTGCTTTTGTTCTATTTTAACGAAGCAATTACTTCCCTGTGTTTCAGGATCTAGATTTCTCATCACATCCACTGGAGCCTTGTATATTAAAGATGTACAGAACGAAGATGGATTGTATAACTACCGCTGTGTCACGCGGCACAGATACACCGGAGAGACGAGACAGAGCAACAGCGCGAGACTCTTTGTATCAGGTAGAAACTCATCAAGACTGTGTCAGCTGCTTCTGCTGTTCCTTTGTTGGTGTCCTGAGATGACTCCCCCAAAATTGTGGAATGTGTGACTAAAATGAAGGCTTCAGGTTTTTTTCAAAATATTTTAGCAATTTAAAATGTCTTTCAAACCAGTATCGGTGCAATGTATTAATAATACCAATACAGATACTCCAAGTGCGGTTGTTTTACATCTGTCAACCAAGCAAACAATCCATTCACAGGATGTGCATTAGCACTTCAGGGAACAGCGGGGGAGAGTGGAATATCTATCTCAGTATTAGGAAGTCAAATGCAAAATCCCTGACCTTTGCCTTTGCAGCTTAAGTAAAGTAAAGTTGTTCCACATGAGAGATATCCTATATAGATATAAGAGTGAGATGGAATTGAGCAAAGGTGGTTTGCTATCAGTACTTGAGGAGTATTTTATTTTATTTGCAGTGATGCTTTATGGGAAGAAGTACTGGAAAGTTATTGAACATTGGGGTAATTAAAACATACGCACTGAATACCCTCTTATTGTCCTTGATAATGTAATATCGGGATTTTTCTCTCCCCCATGCACATCCTCGACACAGCCGAAGCCAACTTAGTCTTTCAAAGTCCAGCACAAATACAACTCAAGATTAAATTATTTTTCCTCTGAACTTGCAATTTTTTTCTTAGCCTGTTGCTTTTCAAGTCAATTGTACTTTCTCCCTCGTTTTATAGTTATGTCTTGTCAGGGAAAGTGAATTAGAAAATGAATAACACCTGTCATTTCAGTCCAGGGTAGCTTCAACGACAGCACCATATTCTACTGGTTCAAAATATCCTAGAAAAGTTTTTCTTTCCACTGAAGAAAAACTTTCTAATGATGTGTTCAGACTAGGAAGGAGAAGGATTTGAGGAAGGGGGGATGGATTGTGGTATATGATTAATTTGGGGTCAAGAAAACTAGTTAATAAGCATTTCTTCATCCAAAAGATGACTTACGTGAAGATGAGCTGGGAGCCTGTCTTTCTCCTTCAAATGACCTTGTTTATAGCCACTCTAAATCATAAAGTGCTGATGTTCAGCTTTAACTCTCGGGATTGGAAAGGCAAGTTTACTTTTCTTAATCCCAAGGTGTGTGTATGTTTGTTTTTGGAGTGATTCACTGATATGCCGAGAATTGGCAGCAGCGTCATGAGCACGTGGTGGCCATGGCAACTGCGGGAGTCCCTGGGATCTCCCAGTGAGCACTGGGAAAGTGAGGAGCATCATGACACAATCGAGTGAGGGGACATTGTACATTAAGATGCCAGCAGACGGGTGGCCAGAGAGTAAGACTGGACATTTGGAGATGAAGGTGCAGGTGGAGACAAGGAGGGTGACAGTTACAAGGAGGGGGGGAGTTTGCAGAGTCACATGTCATTGAAAGGCTCATACGAGAGTCTACTGTATGTGGCAAATGAGTCATGACTTTTTGTCACGGAGATTTTGATAAAGTAGTTGACGGAGATACTTGTTAAAAGATCGGGACATAGATACAGAGTGCAGAATACTATTCTAAATGCTAAGCTTTGAAGAAAAAGAGGAAGACATTTTATTTTAAATTAGATTTAAGTTCATTTTACACATGTGTACATTTGTACACATGGAGTTTGGGTCATGGTGGGGACGCGTTAGTAGCAAGGTTTATAAGACCCTCAAACTCCTGAATCTAAAACAGACGAAGTGGGATGGCAGAGGGAAAAGCATGTGGATGACGTTTTCAACACAACTCAGCGATGGAGATGCCCCGGAAACCCTAGAATATGGGTGAGTGTGGACGGACTACTGGTGACAGGCAGGAACACCAGTGTGGGGACAGCCGCCGTGCAGCGGAAGTGGAGGGCGGTGGAAGGGGACGGCCTGGCTGAGTTACAGTACGGTCAGGAAACGCTTACCTTCAAAGCAGAGGAGCACCCCTAGGTGGGCACTGGGAAATGAGCCTCAGAAGATTCACAGCACTGGATAGGGCTGCATGGGCTCTGAGTTGCAGATGAGTAGAAAGGCCGTGAGTGTAGTCAGCTAGGACCGCGCAGGCTGGTGGTGGTCCAAGTCCTTGGGGTCTCAGAAGCATTCAGCAAATACTCTTTTCAGAAGAACAGAGACTCACCCTGAGGGAAACCGCTGGACTTAGAAATCAAACTGAGGCGGAGTGGAATCTGACAGTAACAGAGAGGAGGCTCCGGCAGCCTGGGAGACCCGACAGGATTCTACCCTATGAAATACTACAAAAGAAAAACGCGACATGAAAAACTGAGCACCTGGCGTTAGAATGAACAGAGTGCTCGAGGAAAGACATGACTGAAGGGGGAAACTCTCCCAAGCTAGTGCCGCTCTGAGAAGTGGGATAAATATTTTGAGTCTGTCAGGGTAAAATCAAGAGAGAAGGCTGGAAAAGTATCCTTTGTCATCCTCTCCTGCAGGGAGCATATCCTGATTAACTAAGAAGTGCTGTCTCATTGCAAATGGAAATAAAAGGAAAAAGATTTAGCCCTTTACAACTTTATTACAAGAAAAAAGATGAAAATGAACCAAATAACGTTTTGGCGACTAAAAGTAACTAAAAAAATAGACACAAATCTTGTGAATACTATAGTTTATTGCTTGAAAATGATTAAAGCTTTGAAATAGCAGTATAAATCAGAAATAAAACAGTTCACAAGCACAATGACTAAAGGACAAAAATCTGTGAAACAAGAAAAGGCATAATTTAGGAAAGAATTGAAAAAAATTAAGAGTTATAAAATGAGGGGGAACACATCAGAAAATAAACACAACAGATAGCATAGTATGGGAAATAAAGAACAGTAAGAAAATACATTCAGAAAATCAAACAAATAGAGGTAAAAAAATTAGTGGAAAGATATTGCTGGCTGGCAAAGGTGATAGGCACATATATAACTAGATTCTCTTAAAAAGAAAACCAAACACTAGATCAAAGCAAGTATTTAAAACAATAATTCAAGCAAGTGTCCTGCAGTTAAACAATACACAATGACTTAGTACCGAAATGGCACAACTGTGCCTGGGGAAATGGACCCAGCATGGTCGACGTGTAACATATTCTAATAAAATTTGTCAGCTGTAAATGTTAAGAAAAATATCTTTTCAGCATCCAGGGAATAAGTTCAAGTTACTTAGAAAATATAAAGAGAAAGAGATCAATGAAATAGAAAATAAACAAAAAGAATAGTAAAAGCAAACAAGTTTTCTTGTTCAAAATCAATAAAATAGACAAACTTAACCTATATTTAAAATGTTGATTTTTATACGAGGACCAGGTTTTTGAGCCAGTCATTCTTTCTCTGAGGACACTAGAAAAGCTGGTCAAATGTGTACAAAAACATCTGCCGGAAGTCGTCAGGAGCTAACGTGACAAGTTATAGGGCCACATTCTGGAAGAAAACGGCCTCAAGAAGTGAGTCTGGTATCTGGGCCGCTTGTCCAGCAGGGCGGTTCTAGAGGAGAGAGATGAAGGCTGAGAAGCTCAGCAGCTCTTCTGAAAGCCTAGTAGGATCAACAGGATAAAAGTTGGAGTCTCGGTCCATCGAAGTGAGGCACGGTGAACTCCACGTGCTCTGGGATGTCAAAGGGCTGCGGTCTGGGAATGAGCGAGAACCAGCCTGTCCCCTGGGACTTCACAGTTGGTAAAGCTGATCTTGGAATCCTAGTGCTATGGTGATCTCCCTTTTGCATTCCTGACTTTGGTTATTTTTGCTCTCTCATTTTCCTCCTTCCCTTCTTGATCAGTCTTTCTGAGGACTTTAAAAAAGATATTCCCATCCCATGCAGAGGAATTTGCCATTATTTAGCAAAATTGCATATGAATTTATTTTCTTTGAGTAACCTAGGAAGTTTTTGCAATGACAGACGGTCAAAATTATTCCTTATGCATAGAATTACTAATCACAGAGTTACTTAACTAGCAAAATCCTGGAAATCAATAGGGGATAATAAAATAAATTGTAATGTAGTACTGAATGAAGTAACATGCAGACACAAAAAAGAATGAGGATAATCTCCATCACGTTAGTGAGGTAATCTCTGGGATATATTGTTAAGTGAAAAAAGGGAGGTGCAGGGCAGCGTATATAGTGTGTGTCTCTTATTTAGGGAAAGTGGAGGAATTTAAATATGTATGGATCTACTTATAATTGTGAAAAAATACTGGGAAGGTAAACTAAAAACTAATAAAATGATTTACCTCTAGGAAAAAAGTAGGTGGGACATGGATGGAAATAAGACATTTTTTAACATATCTTGTCACACAGTTTCGACTTTAGAACCATGCAAATGTTTTATATTTCAAAATATTAAATTCAAAAAGTAATTTAAAAACTGAAAATACACTGAAATAAATGAACCTAAATGCATATCAAGTTGTTAGATTATCAAACATAAAACATATTTCAAGTAACTTTAAGACACAGTTTTTGCCTATGACAAACATAACCCAAAGAAAAATATGGCTTAACATAAATTTTAAAATTTATTTGGTTGACTTTTTTTTAAATATTAATTTTTTAAAAATGTATCTATAATAGGATATATAGTAGGATAGGGGAAAAGTAATTAGGTTTATTCGATTAATATATTTATTTGGAACCAAGATTTTCAGTGTAAGAGAAAAAATAAAAATATAAAAGGTAAGAATTTAAGTAAAATCCTTGAAATGTCAAATTTTAATTGAAACTATCAGTACATGCTTTTTAAAAAAATACGTATTTTCAAGGTCTTTCCATTGAAAAGTCCCAGAAGCAATTGAGCGCACAATAGCAACAAGCACCTCTAGCACCTAGATTGTAGTCTGCTTTCAAAATCATTCCCCACTAAAAGGAACCATGGCTTCTTGGAAGAAGAGTTGATTGTAGGTCTGGGGCAGGAAATGTGTAATAAGATGAGTCTGAAACATTAATGAAATCTTTCAAATGACATGGGAGCCAAGATGAAGACACTCTTACCAGCCAAAAGGGCTAAGCTGAGCATCAAAACTTATGATTGCATATGATTGATAACCATTAAACACTATAAAAAACCATGAGTTCATTATGATTTTATACCCATATATATCCACACGTGTGTCCATATATGTATTTTTATGTACATGTATATTTACATATGCACACATGCACACACATTTTATAATTTAAAAAAGCATTAAGAAGAATCTCATTGGTCTACATAGTAGTGACTGGGGTACCAATTCTTCATTTTGACACCTGGTGATTAAAGAAATCAACTGTCTTTCCTATCGCTATTGTATTTCATGATAACCAAACCTTAGTTCAGGAGGAAAAGTTCTTATCTGCAGAATACTTACATCTATTGAATTTGAAAGAAATAAGAAAATTAGAACATCACCATTTTTTTCAACCCTAATAAAATAATCAATTCAGCTAAATTCTAACATCTGATCTCGCCTATCAATTTAGTGCTACTAAGTGTGGGAAAGCCACGTATTATGTGGATGTAATATGAATTACATAGTAACCTTCTCAAAGAGAAAAAAAAGGTTGAACATTTATCTAATCAATCCATTGAACTAAAGTCAAGTTTATAAGAAAAATGGCTACAGCAATAGAGGAACAAGTTAAATGACACCATGAAGAAATAAATTCCGGATGAGGGATTTCTTACAACTTCAGTCCCCAATCCCCGGGTCGCAGACCTGTACAGGTCCATGGCCCGTTAGGAGGTGCATGGCTGGTGAGCAAGCAAAGCTTCATCTGTATTTACAGCCACTCCCCATCGCTGGCATCGCTGACCGAACGCCACACCCGCCCCCTCCCCTGGTCCATGGAAAAATTGTCTTCCACGAAACTGCTCCGTGGTGCCAAAAAGGTTGGGGACCGCTGTCCTACAAGATAACTCACCTGGTTTCTTCAGGTCAACAAGTCAAAGACATGTGAGAAAAAAGTGAGGAGGGCATGCCTGCTCTGCAATCATAAGATACTCCACAGATGCAACGATTAAATGCAAACTGTAGAAAGATCGTGATTTAATTAATTCAATTGTTTAAGTAATGAACGTTTTTTAGCTGACCAGGAAAAAATGAATATGGAGTGTATAATCGATGAAACCAAGGGATTATTATTACTATTGTGTGATATTGGTATTGTGGTTATATTTTTAAAAACCTCTATTTTTATTAAAGAAACATACTAATGATACAGTGATAAAATTACATAGGTTCCCTGACTTGTTGCAAATACTATAGCACTAAAAACAAAGACTATAAAGAAATTAAAAGGTAGATGAAAATAGAAAAAGTTTGGCACCAGTGGTATCTGCACAGTGTATATATGGAATACATTATATTATTTTATCTACTTTTGTGTGAGTTTTCCAATTTTTGCGATAAAAATAATTTTTGTAAATGTACATTAAAATGTTTGAACACAGAGCATAAAAATTAAAGCCAACAATGCTATTCGGTTGTTCTAATTTGATATGTGATCAAATATCCCCGTAAGAGCCTGTTGCAAGCATTGCTTAAATTGTGTACTTAAAAGAAATGCCCCATTCCTTTTTTGTAAAACAGTCTTATTGGGATATAATTTACCGATCATAAACTCCATCCAATTCAATCATTTTACAAAATTTATAGAGTTGTGGAACCATCACAGCGATCCAGTTTTAGAATATTTTCATCACATGAAAAGATTCCCCCTGCCCATGTGCTATCAATTTCGATTTCTATTCTCAGTTCCAGGAAACCACTAATCTGTTGTCTGTCTCTAAAGATTTGCATTTTATGGACATTTCATATAAATTGAATCATATAATATTAATATATGGATTTTGTATCTGGCTTCTTTCATTTAGCATAATCTTCTGAGGTTAATCCATATTGTAACATGTATCAGTAGTTCACTCTTTTCTGTTGCTGAATAGTATTTCATCGTATGATATGTCGCACTTTGTTTATTCCTTCACTAGATGATGGACATTTGAATTGTTTCTACTTTATGACTATTTTAGATAATGCTGCTACAAACATTTGCATATATAAGTCTTTGAGTGAACATATGTTCTTATTTGTCATAGATACCTAGAATTTGGGATTTTACAATAAATAGAAGTTTAAACATTTTAAGACACTGCCAAACTGTCTTCCTAAGTGACGGCACAATTTTACATTCCACCAGCAATGTATGAAGATTCCAGCTTCTCCGAGTCCTCACCAGCACTTGTTACTGTTTCTGTTTTTTGTTACAGCCATCCTCTGGGTGTGAAGTAATACCTCACTGTGGTTTTAACTTGCATGCCCCTACGGGTTACTGTGACTGAGCATCTCTTCATGTAGTTACTAGGCATTTGTGTATCTTCTTTGGTGACATAAAATATTCAAATGTTTGCCCATTTTTGATTGAATTGTTTCTTTTTTTTATAGAGATATAAGGGTTTATTTTTAATATGTCGTAGATACAAATCCTTTATCAGAAATATGCTTTTCAAATATGTTTTCCCAGCCTGTGGCTTCTTATTTCATTTTCTTAATGGTAACTTTGAAAGTGCTGGAGCTCTTCATTTTGAAAAAGATGAATATATCATTTTTCTGTTGCTCATGGTTTTTGGTGTTATGCCCAAGAATTCTGCCAAACCCAAGGTCATGAAGATATTTTTCCTATCTTTTCTTCTAAAAGGTTTATAGTTTTAGCTCTTACATTTTGGTCTATAGTTCATTTTGAGTTAATTTTTGTAGGTGGTGTGAGGCAAGGCTCTAAATTCTTCTTTTTGATGTGGGTATCCAATTGTCCCAGCCAGCCAACCGTTTTTTTTTTTTTCAGGCAGGGTCTCACTCTGTTGCCTGGGCTAGAGTGTGCAGTGGTGGCATCATCATAGCTCACCGCAACCTCAAGTTCCTAGATTCAAGCCATCATTCCACCTCGGCCTCCCAAATCACTGGGATCACATGTCATCAGAATTATATAGCACTATTTTAAGCATATTTGAAAAATTTCTTGTTGCTCCACGAATTAATATAAAAACGTGTTTGGGGACAGTATTTGTCTTAGGAGTTTTTCAGAGCTTTGTCCTGAAGGAATATGTGGACGTGTTGGTTTGCATTTC
>NW_012139191.1:4150247-4152758 GCF_000956105.1 Propithecus coquereli | reverse complement strand
GTGAGGTAGCACGTGCCTGTAGTCCCAGCTACTCGGGAGGCTGAGGCAGGAGGATTGCTTGAGCCCAGGAGTTTGAGGTTGCGGTGAGCTGTGACACTGTGATGACACCAGTGCACTCTACCCAGGGTGACAGAATGAGACTCTGTCTCAAAAAAAAAAAAACAATCAGAGCTGCACTCTGTGGTGTTGGTTACTGGCCACCCCTGCCAAAGGGGTGACATCTTTGTGCTACTTTCTCCAACTCTAATCTTACCTCCTGCTCTAAGCAAAATGACAGATTTCATAACTATTTTTCATACTACTTTGTAATATCTCCATTCTTCTACTCTGTCCTGACTAAAATGTGTTGCTCAAGAGCAAGAGCTATTATTATATTCCCATGTTCTTAAATAAATAAAGGCAGATTTCAGAGTAATATTAGAGATGCTTGCTCCAAAACATATATCTCAGGTATAATTTCTTCTTACTAAACAATATCCCCATGGTATTTGTATTGTCTGCAAGTCAATGTACGAAGAGGTAATAAAATCACACACGGTTGAGGATGTCCAAGATCATTTTTGGAGTTGGCCCCAGGAAGGGGCCAGGCCAAGGAACAAGACATCCCTGTTCCTTCTAGTTCACCATACTGACCAGGGTGTGCAGGTGATGATACTTCTAGTAAAATGGGTGTGGACAGCTAGCCATTTCCCCAGATTCTTGGTCAACATTTGAGGATGCCAGGGATTAGTGAGACATCATATCCTAGGCTTGTGTCTTCTTAACTATTCTGCCTGTAAGAAAGTAGCTGGATCTTCAAAGCAACACTTTCCAAAGGCTGTTCGCAATTTCCTTTAGAAGCAGGTGGAATGAAGCAATGAGGTTTTTCCTAACACAGGCTCTGTTCCTGCTATTGTGAAACTTTTCTATCTCTATCTCCCCATGGAGCCTCAGAGTCAAACGTGTGAATGGAAATACTTACGGAACATAGAATTCTTCAGTTAATGAGTGATGACGTTTCAGAAGAGTCTTGGAAACTCAGCCACATATTCTTTCTATTATTTAAGTTCCCTCATCATATCACTTCACATTGTTCTCACGAGACACCAGCGAAGTGAAAAGAGCAGCGAGTTTATAATGAATTTCTGTCTCTGATGATCACAAAGGAAATCCAAAGCACAAGAAGTTTCAGACAAATGTTTTTATTCTCCATTTTCAGTGGTGTGTTGACTACCCCAGTGGCTCATTATAGAATTGCAACCTTTCAAGGAGGTCTTTCTAGATGGTTTTTTGTTGTTGTTTTTTTAAACATAGAAGTTTAGTTCTCACACACATAAAAGAAGTCCAGAAGGTGGTGTGGCAGCTCTAAGGTTGCCAGGGACCAGGATTTTATCTTTCTGATACATCATCCTCATGCATGATTCTATTCCCAAAGTGATTTCATAGACCAAGATGGTTGCTGTTGCTCCAGCCTTTACATCCACATTCCAGGTAGTGAAAAGGAGGAAAGGGAAAATGTGCAAGAACACCTCTGCCAGATAAATTACCTTTAAGCAAAATTTCCTACAAATCCACACATTTTTGCCTCTTACATCTCATTAGCTAGAGTTTCTTTTTCTCCAGGTTTATTAAGGATACTTGACAAATAAAAATTGTATATATTTATGTTGTCCAAGGTAATGTTTATATATGTTATAAATATTTATCCTACAGTGGTAACATATATTGTAATGATTACTATAATCAAGCTAAATAACATATTCATCACGTTACATAGTTACCATTTGTATGAGTGTATGTGTGTGTGCTCATGTGTGTGTGGTGAGAACATTTAAGATCTTCTATTCAAGCCATCATTCCACCTCGGCCTCCCAAATCACTGGGATCACATGTCATCAGAATTATATAGCACTATTTTAAGCATATTTGAAAAATTTCTTGTTGCTCCACGAATTAATATAAAAACGTGTTTGGGGACAGTATTTGTCTTAGGAGTTTTTCAGAGCTTTGTCCTGAAGGAATATGTGGACGTGTTGGTTTGCATTTCAAATGCTGTTACACTCGGAAGGGCGTCTCTGAAAGGCAGTAGCGGCTGTATCCCACCAGGCTCCACGTTTCTCAGACCTAAAGGTTTGGATTTGCTTTGTAAAGCACAAGTGAATCTGTTAAAAGCTATAGGCTGAGAGCTGACAATGGAGTGCCCCCTGGAACAGACAGCTGCCCGAATGGCTAAAAGCAAAGCTCTTGTTTTAACACGCTAGACTACCTGTCTCCATTCACAATAACCTAATAAACATGGAGCCAACATATCTCTGCTTAACCCCTCTATTAAATGATAAACTTACCTTAGAACTTAGAAGTTAACCTTTGAAAGATTTTGTAACCGTTTGCTCATGTAGATAGAATTAGTTAAAGAATCTGTAGAAGCCTTCTGTAGAAGCCTTTTAAAAATCTGTTAACCTGAGAGGAACTACCTGCTGTTATGTAAATCTGTTACCCCTGGCAATTATTCACTATTCCCTATAAGTTACC
>NW_012139191.1:4131402-4137962 GCF_000956105.1 Propithecus coquereli | reverse complement strand
GTAATATTCTGAAATAAAAAATAAATAAATTACCCAAATAATGGACTTAAGATTCAGTACTTTAGATCATTTATTTAGTCCAAGTATGGTGGATGCATTTCATTTCTCAATTGAAGTGGTAGCTGCCTCCAGGGATGTGTCGAGGAGGAGCTGAAGGCAGACTGGGAGGGAGGGAGGGTGTGACACAGGGGGGACACTCTAGTCAGACACCCTCAACTTTACTCGTGCAGAAACCAAATCAAAGTGAATTACCCAAGTCACGTGGCCAGAATGGGTGGCAGAGCCATGGTCAGACAGGATGTCTTAGTTGCCAATATAATGCTTCTTGTATTTTTTCAGTGTATATTTTTTATTTGATGAACTGAACTGAACAAACTAAACCTCAGGGATCTCACACTGAGAGGGGAGGCGTTTTCTTTCTCTATTTTCCCCCCAGCCCCACCCCTATTTATGGAACTATCTCTTCAGTGTCCACCTGACTATAGCCTGCCTTAGCACTATGCCTGCCTAAGAGAATACATTTAAATTACCTATGCACATGATTATCTGGAACCAGCTGACCAGAAATTCCCTGGTTAAGCCACCTATGGCATAATTCTGCAAATATTATTCTAACATGCTGAGGCTAGGAGTAGAAATAGAAGGTAAAGTCTGCACAGTTATACTTCTGTAGTCGAAGAATCACGTAGGTGAAATAAACCAGCATTGGACAGCCAATGAGAATTCTCCCCATGGGCTCGAAATCTCTTCTGTGGCTCCCTAATTTCCACTGAATAAAGCTTGTAGTAGAGAAGGCATCTCGAGCAAAGCTTTCTGGTCCTGTTTACCATTTCTTTGCTTCAATAGAAGCCTAATCTTGCTAAATCCTATGTCTTCCTAATCCCTGTACAAACTCATTCCTTTCCCGATTGCAAGTCCCGTTATTAATGTTCCTCCATTCACATGGGAAGATTATTTTCTAATACTTGGCTTTCTAACATTTCCCATCTTTCTTCATCTAAGGTATCGCTCCATCCCCAGGGACACGTTTCTCCTTTCCCACGTGGCTTCTGCTCCACTCTCGGGGTATCCTCTCTCTCTGTCTCTCTCTCTCTCTGTCTCTGTCTCTGTCTCTGTCTCTCTCTCTCTCTCTCTGTCTCTGTCTCTCTCTGTCTCTCTCTCTGTCTCTCTCTCTCTCTCTCTGTCTCTCTCTCTCTCCCTCTCTCTCTCTCTCTCTCTCTCTTTCTCAAGGCATTTATCAAGAACTATGTCTTAAAAGTGATCTGTGGAAAAGTCTTAATTCTGACTGCCTATTTTCATAATTGTAATCTGCCACATCGGGGCTTCTTGAACGTTCTGACTGCTCCTTCTGAACACAGAAGAGAACTACTTTTTCGTTCTTGTCTCTCTTCTGTAGATGGAAAGCATTCTCTTGGGTTCCAAATTCAGAACCCTCTTCTCTTCAAGCAAGTCTTCTGTTTTCCATTGGCTCTCTCTGTCATCCATATGACTTCGGATTCCTCACCTCTGAAAATAAGTTCTGAATCTGTATGTTTAGCCTCAACATCCCACATGAGTGTCAGACAAGCACATCTCCAAGTTTTTAGTTTCTTATTTTATTTCAAAATATTACAGGAGTAGAAACGTTTTGGTTACATAAATTGCTTTTGTACCATTTGAGTCAAAGCTATAAATGTGCCCATCACTCAGATAGTGTGCATTGTACCCATTAGGTGTGAACTTAGTTTTATTTCAAATGTTTAGCTGGCACTTCAAGAGAACAATGTAGGATACCAACTGAAGTCTCCACCTCTCTTCCTTCCAAATGGGTCATCTTATTATTAGAAACATTTTCCTTTCTCTCATTCCCCAAATACCAACTTTAAATCTTGGGTCCTCTTTAAGCTGTTCCTTTCTATGGTCAAATCCTGCTAAGTCCTAGAGATTGGATCTCACAGAGCTTCTCAGCTCTGGTCTCAACCACCATCCTGTCCTAGAGTGAGTCTTCATCCTACCTACACTAGACATTGGCGATGACTTCACTGACCAGTTTCCCCCACTCTAATTTGTCAGATTCCATATGATCAATCAGTTCTCTTAAAAATATGTTTGACTATGGCACTGACTTACTAAATATTCCTGAATGCTTCTTTTAGTTATCTCTGCTTTGATTCCAAAGTCTCCTAGCCCTTGGCAGTGATGTCTCAGACTGCTCTTGTCATTCGTTTCCCATTATTCTCCTTCAGGGGTTTGCTGCTGCATCCAAACTGAATCAGACACTTCCCCAGACACACCTGTGCACTGGGCCTCCATTCACATGGTTACCACTTCCCACAATGCCCTCTTTCCATCCAGCTGGCTTCAGTTCTAGCCATCCTCGATATCTGGGGCCTCTCCTGCTCTTCCTTTAGATACTTGTATGATATGTCTCCAAGGGCTCCTACATCACTCTGCTTAGTCACTGTAACCATTTTTGTACTTGTCTTATCAATCCGGAAGACTGAGCTTCTTGGAACCAAAGATGTCACAGTGTGGTGAGATGAGAAGTCAGGAGCAGCTGGGGTAAAAAACTGGTTTTTTGTTTGGTTTTTTGTTTGTTTCACCATTTAACTATTGGGTGGATTTAGTTAAGTTACTTAACCTCTCTGAATAACCATTTCCTCTTCTGTAAAATGGAGATAACATAAAATCTTGTGATTATGGGAAGACTGACTTAATGTATGAAAGATATTTGATAATTTTATGGCATGTGCTAGTTGTACCACATTTATTTTTGTTTCATCTGTGCATTTGACCCCATCCTTGGTAGATGTTCAGTAAAATCTTTAGACATTGAATTGGGTTTGTTGAATTGAAAACGTAAGAAGTCAGTATGGGAGTTTCATCACTGTCCAGATCAGTTAGCCTCATTTTAAAGAAAAACTCTGTTTCATGGTCACAAGTTCTAATATCAACCTGCTTTTTCACAATTGTGTGATGCTGGCCCTGGTTAAGCCACATACAGCGTATGAGTGAGTATATGTGTGTGTGAAAATAGCCCAGAGCAAACCTGTCAGGGCTACCTTGGGATAAGGCAAATTAGGATTTATATATTCAAATACTTATCCCTATCAGTAACCAGCACATTGCATTTCTTATCCTAAGTGGATTAATTCTGTAATCCTCACACGTCCTCAATGAGAAGGCAATTTAACCAACATTATCGTATTGGTTGTATAGAGAAAGCCAGGGAGAAAACCCACAAAGAGGATGTTCCCGAACAAAATGGTGCACTATAAACTGACACTGAATATACCAACTGCATGGAGGGTGCTTGCAGTGACATATTTGCCCTGTCGAAAGTCCAGCATATTGTTGAAGTGATATCTAGTGATGTTTTTACCTTTTTTCTCTCTCTCTTATCGAAATCTCCAGAGCCACTGAAAGCTACCATCAGTCCCCGGAAGGTTAAAAGCAGCGTGGGGAGCCAGGTTTCCCTGTCCTGCAGCGTGACAGGATCTGAGGACCAGGAACTCTCCTGGTACCGCAATGGTGAAATCCTCAACCCTGGAAAAAATGTGAGGATCACAGGGATCAACCACGAAAACCTTATAATGGATCACATGGTCAAAAGTGACGGGGGCGCGTACCAGTGCTTTGTGCGCAAGGACAAGCTGTCCGCTCAAGACTATGTGCAGGTGGTCCTTGAAGGTCAGTGGGCCTCGTTATAGGGTACGGCTGACAAAGAACCCAAACCCAGAGCACTCAGAAAAGAAGAATAAAGAGCGAAGCAGTCCTGATAACCCTGGTGTCGGGTCTCAATCTCACCCTCATTTTTTAAGCTAAATCAGGCAAATAAGGGAGAAAGTTCTGATGAGAGTGAAATTGTATTATATGAGAAGTAACATAAACATTGCCCACTCATGTGTTTAAAGTTGCTTGTCAAGATATAAACCTCAGAAACTCAAAACTTATAGTTTTATTGACAATTCGCTAACTTCTAGAGTAGGGTTTCTCAATAACACCTTGTTTTGGGGGCTATTTTATGCAGTGTTGGATGTTTTGCAGCACCTCTGGCCTCTATGCACTAGAGGCAGGCTAGTAGCACCCTGCTCCCAGTTATGTCAACCAAAAACATCTTTGGACCTTACCAGCTGTTCCCTGGGTGGGGTGGGAGGAATAGCCACCAGTGGAGAAATACAACTTTAGAGAATAAGCGCAGAGCAAAATTTCAGTATAGTGCCTGGTGGAGTGAAAAGATGGCATCTGGTTGATACAGTTGTGTGTAGTTGGGTCCAAATGTTCACAGATTTGAGCGAATGGTATTTGTGAAGAATTACTTTGTGGTACAATAACAGGTTTTAGATATGTTATACTGTTTGCTTTTCTTAACTGCTTACTGCATACTAACATCTTCAAGCATATCAATCAGCCAGGGAAAGAAGCTATCACAGGTAACATTTAAATAAGACATATATTTATCACCAGATAATTAACTACCTTCTGTGTATTTGTGTGGATTTTTGGAAATTATGTCTTTATATATAATTTAAAATTCATCTGTTATCAATTGATTAAAATAATTAAATGATTTTCAGATAGCCTAAATGGAGAGCAAATAAAATTCATTAATATATGAAAATAAGTTTAAATAGGTCTTGATGTTAAGATGATATTTCTGTTATTTTTTTTAACCTTAGCTAATTTATAAGCAGTAGCAGGCTTAGCAAGAGATTCCTGTTTTGATTCAAGGATTTCATTGCAGACAGTGAGGGTTTTTTAAAGCAGAGGTGAAATTAGCTGAAGGCATGGTACTCATATTAAATGCCTGACACCGTGTTCCACAGTATAATTAAGTGTAGAAAGTAATCAATTTGTACAGAGTCAGTTTGCTAATGATGATACACCCTCTAGTCCTTACATAGTCGCTATTTTTAGATTCTTTGTAGGAAAAGGAGAGATTACCTGTCTAGGCCTAGTTACCTCGGCAACCATCTCTTGTGACTAAGAAAACCTAAAAAGCATATTGATAATCCATAATGATGCTGAAAGAGTTCAGGTTATCAGAGTGACAGCAAGAAAGATTTCAAAGACACTCAGGTCTCCCCGGGAAAATAATGTCTGCTTTCATCTCCAAAAAAGCCTGTCATTGGAACAAGAAAACGGGGCAGAGGAGCATACTGAACATACTCACGGATTTATTTGCCACATGTCAGTTTCCATTCAGGACGAGAAGCTTCACTTTATTTTTTCTCTTCTGAGAGATGACAGTGCTAATGTAGCAAAAGAGAGCAGAAATGGAATTACAAATACATATCTAGTACCTGCTTTAAAGTGGCATCTAGCTAGTTTCCTCTGAGAAGAACCTTCCATTATTCTCACTCAAATAGCTATGGATTAACCTACGATTATAAAAATTCACAAGACTATGAACTAGAAATGAGCACTGATATAATGGAGAATCTGGGAGTATGTCCTATGAGGCTAAAAAATGGAATCTAATAATTATAGGTTCAGAATAAACCATAATACCTTGGAAAATGAAATAATAAACTAGAATAATAACAGTCTCTAGTTCTAGAAATGGTAAAATAGCATGTATCAGACTAAATCCCAGGCTGATAAAAACTACAAACTTTGGAAAAAGCAAAACTGTATGTAGACACTAGAGAGACACCAAAAGTAGGCAGAAAGGATTTGAAAGAAAGGAAAAGGATTAGATGACATCTACACTGATACCACTTTCCCCCCGAGGACATTCCCCAGTCCATGAGGTGAAGGGGAAAAAGAATAAAAGTGGAGAGATGCAGTCTTACAAGATCGAAGTAACAGAGGACAGAGATCTAGTCTCCCAAAACACATGCAAATTGAGGGATTGGGGCAGAAATTCCAGGAAAGAAGGAATAGCAGTAGCAAGTCCACAAACCTATAAATAAACCTCCTTGGAAAACTTGGTTGACACCTGAACTGTAAAAATGTGGGGGAGAATCCAAGTCTACAATAAAAAATAACTAGACATACGAAAAAACAGGACACTGCGACCAAAGGACAAGAGACAAAACAGGTGACAGAAACAGAACACAAGAGGACCCAGATGTCAGAATTTGCAGACAAGGACTTTAAAGCTGCTATTTCAAATATGTTTAATAACTTAAAGAAAAATGTGGACATAATGAGTGGACATATGGGAAAGACCAACAGAGAAATGGAAAGTATAAAAAGGCATCAATAGAAATGAAAACTTCACTCTATTTGCTTTAATACAAGATTAGAGAAGGAGGAAGAAAGGATCAGTGGACTTGAAGATAGATTAAAAGAAATCATCCAATCTGAAGCGTGGAGAGAAAAAAGGCTGCAAAGAAAATTATTAGAGCCTCAGTGACAAGTGGGACATTGTCAGATGGCCTGACATACATATGATTATGTATTATTTCTCCCAGGAAAATAGGAGACAGGAGTGGAGAAGAAACAAGTGTTTAAAGAGATAATGGCCTTAATTTTTTCAAATTTGATATAAAAAATAAAGTTGCAGAGCCAGAAAAATCAGCAAAACCCAAAAATAAATACAAAGGAAATTACATGTGAGCACACCAAGTCAAGCT
>NW_012139191.1:4129102-4131352 GCF_000956105.1 Propithecus coquereli | reverse complement strand
GACTCTGAATCTTTCAGTTACTGGTAGGGAAGGACAAGCAGAAGCTCTGACCAGTGTTCATTGACCCTTTTACAAATTCTGAGCAAAAAGAATTTGTGAGAATGGGCCACTTTTTTTGTTCACCTGTAAAACCTTAAGGACCTGTATCAGTAGTTGGTCCGAAGTATAGGATTTAAATTATACGGGAAGCCGTGCAATTCTATATGCCCACTTCGATTTCTCCTTCACTGCCTCTAAGAGTTTTTCTTTCTTCTGCAGACCCAGCGAACTCAGCCCCGTCCATCCTGGATGGGTTTGATCATCGCAAAGCCATGGCAGGGCAGCGTGTGGAGCTGCCTTGCAAAGCGCTTGGGCACCCTGAGCCAGATTACCGCTGGCTAAAGGACAACATGCCCCTGGAACTTTCGGGGAGGTTCCAGAAGACCGTGACGGGGCTGCTCATTGAGAACGCTCGCCCCTCGGACTCAGGCAGCTATGTGTGTGAAGTGTCCAACAGATACGGAACTGCTAAGGTGATAGGCCGCCTGTACGTGAAACGTAAGTTGGACGGTAACTTGCAAAGGTGCTGTTGGCTTCCATCGATGGAGCTCCTGCTGTAAGCGAATCTCCAGGCTGTCTCTGTAGCCTCCCATCAATTCTCACAGTAGCAAATCATAGCCCCATTTTGCAGATGAGGAAATTGATGCTCAGACGAATTGCCCAAGGTTGTACGACTAGAGAGTGTTGGGTGTGGGATTTGAATTCAAGTCTGTCTGATCCTCAGACCTCTGAGATGTCCATTAGGTGGCAGGACTGCTACATTTCCAAGATACATCTGCAAGATAATGTTACCTGGCTGGTGAATTCAGAATGGCCAAACTCTCTAAAAATAGACAGGAAAGGGCAGGATTGTTCCTTCAGCACAAGTGATGGTCGCCAATCAGAGTAGTTGTGCTTGGTCTGTTTCCTGATAATTTCTACATTAAATTCCTAAATGGGGCTATTATCAGCAGAAATATAGGGCTCTAACTAACCCAAATACTGCACCCATTAGGTGTGAATTTCCCCATCCTCTCCTCTCCCCTCCCACCTGCCTGACACCTGATGAATGTTACTTCCATATGTGACTCGGGCGGTGCAAAGGCAATATATGGAACCAAAGAGTTTGTACCCCTGTAATATTCTGAAATAAAAAATAAATAAATTACCCAAATAATGGACTTAAGATTCAGTACTTTAGATCATTTATTTAGTCCAAGTATGGTGGATGCATTTCATTTCTCAATTGAAGTGGTAGCTGCCTCCAGGGATGTGTCGAGGAGGAGCTGAAGGCAGACTGGGAGGGAGGGAGGGTGTGACACAGGGGGGACACTCTAGTCAGACACCCTCAACTTTACTCGTGCAGAAACCAAATCAAAGTGAATTACCCAAGTCACGTGGCCAGAATGGGTGGCAGAGCCATGGTCAGACAGGATGTCTTAGTTGCCAATATAATGCTTCTTGTATTTTTTCAGTGTATATTTTTTATTTGATGAACTGAACTGAACAAACTAAACCTCAGGGATCTCACACTGAGAGGGGAGGCGTTTTCTTTCTCTATTTTCCCCCCAGCCCCACCCCTATTTATGGAACTATCTCTTCAGTGTCCACCTGACTATAGCCTGCCTTAGCACTATGCCTGCCTAAGAGAATACATTTAAATTACCTATGCACATGATTATCTGGAACCAGCTGACCAGAAATTCCCTGGTTAAGCCACCTATGGCATAATTCTGCAAATATTATTCTAACATGCTGAGGCTAGGAGTAGAAATAGAAGGTAAAGTCTGCACAGTTATACTTCTGTAGTCGAAGAATCACGTAGGTGAAATAAACCAGCATTGGACAGCCAATGAGAATTCTCCCCATGGGCTCGAAATCTCTTCTGTGGCTCCCTAATTTCCACTGAATAAAGCTTGTAGTAGAGAAGGCATCTCGAGCAAAGCTTTCTGGTCCTGTTTACCATTTCTTTGCTTCAATAGAAGCCTAATCTTGCTAAATCCTATGTCTTCCTAATCCCTGTACAAACTCATTCCTTTCCCGATTGCAAGTCCCGTTATTAATGTTCCTCCATTCACATGGGAAGATTATTTTCTAATACTTGGCTTTCTAACATTTCCCATCTTTCTTCATCTAAGGTATCGCTCCATCCCCAGGGACACGTTTCTCCTTTCCCACGTGGCTTCTGCTCCACTCTCGGGGTATCCTCTCTCTCTGTCTCTCTCTCTCTCT
>NW_012139191.1:4114157-4118708 GCF_000956105.1 Propithecus coquereli | reverse complement strand
GCAACTGGCTACAAAAAAACTCTTCAAAAATATCAAAGTCAAGAAACACAAAAGAGATTGAAGATTATTCCAGATGAAAAGATACTGAAATGACATGACAAGTAAATAATGTGTCATACTGATTGGACTGGAAAAAAGCGACATTATTGATCAATTGGCAGAATTTGAATATGGACTGTGCATTAGGTAATAGTACTGTTCCAAAATTATATTTCATAGTTTTATTAAGTGTACTGTGTGTATGATAGAATATATGTATTTACTATAAAAAGTACATACTCTATTATTACATTTATTTAAAGCTCAAGAACAGGCAAAATTAACACATCATTTCTGATAGAAATCAGAACGGTAGTTACCTATGCTGGATGGAGATTGATTGAAAGGAGCCCATAAGGACCTTTTGTGATGGAAATGTTTTATATCTTGATCATTTTCATGGATATACAGGTGTATATAGTTTCCAAAACTCATGTGTTTACTTAAGACCTATACATTTCATTGTATGTAAACCATACCGACAAAAAAATTAGGCTAAAGAACACTTTCCTAAACAGATAAAAACACTCGAGTTTACAGTGCTTACTGTAAAATCAGTGCAAAGAAACTTACAGCTAAACACCAGCCTAAAATCCAAAAATCAAGGAATTAGAAGGACAAACAAAAATAACCTCGATCCTCCCAAGCACTAAGGACGGGTTATGTACCACGAATAACAATCATGATGACATCTAACTTCTCTGTAAATTTAAATACAGAGTACGATGAGGCAATGTCTGCAGTGTCTTAAAGGCAAAAGCACAGATTTTTCATTTTAATATTTTAAAGTTCTTTTATCGTCTCTGATAGTAAGAGACAAATGCTTGCAATCCAAGGACACTGCAATACGCTACGTAGGAATGCATCTGGGAGAAAAAAAATCCTACTCTGGGCCTTCTCCAGCCACCTGAAACAAGAGTTGGATGCAGTGAGATGCAGGAATTTGGGGACGAATAGGTGGTAGAGGAACATAGGGAAGGGCAGCAGCTCAGCCCCCACCGACTGCCAGGAGAACCCCCACAGCTGGCCTGCCCGGCCACAGAACCAGGCTGCAAAGCAACACTTCCCTAAGGGTTATTTGGAACTGTTAACAGTTATCTTTCCCTGATGGAATTACAGGCTATCCTCAGTTTTGTTTTCCCCCTTCCTTTTATCTATACTTTCCGATTTTTCAACTAAGATATATTACTTTTATAGTCGAAATTAAAAACTAAAAAAAAATCTAGTAATCATTATAGGACAAATCCTTTAAGGGAGCACAAAAATTCTTTTATAAAACAAAACACTTGCCCTCTAGCAAGGTTTATTACCAGACTCAGAAATCCTGTTGCATGTGGTCACGATTATGTCAAAATGACCCACTTATGCCTAGAAAAAATGTGTCACAATGTTGATTTGTATGCCTGAGGCTGGTTGGCCTATTGGTAACTTTTATTCTTTCGATTTTTATACATTTCCTTTAATATGCATGTATCTCTTCGTTAGTGGAAATACATATTAAAAAGGAACATGCATTTGTGATTATTACCATATAATAAGAGGAAAATAGTCCATTTATGTGACAGAAAAATAATGGAATATGAAAATGTGATCTTTGTTAAACATATGAGAAATTCCTAAGGAAACTTCTCTTAAGATTAAGATCCCAGTTTGCTTGTGACAGTTCTGGGTCACGCCTGTTCTTTTGGCGTAATTATTAGCAGTACCCATTTCACTCTCAGAATTGTCCCAGATTGGATGTTAAATTATATGGCCACCCTACTGAAGATACTTTTAGAGATGTTTAACATATAATATTGAATACAAACTTTATTTAGCTTCTACCGTTCTCAGAGACTTCATGGAAATTTACATGTAATTACCATTTGTAATTAAAACCATAAAAGATTATTTCCTATGGGAAAATGATGAATATGAGATAATCAGTCTCCCAGTAGTTTCATTTATTCCTCTAAACAATTCTCTAGTGAGAAATCCCTAAATAACCTGAGGGAAGTAAAAAGCTAAAGTGACTGTTAATTTTTTTGGAGGTGGGTGGATTTCCTCTCTGTTTATAACTTTGGGTGGGGATAGATGAGTTTTGAACTGGAGACTTCTTGGGAGGTGCCATTGTTTATCCTGAACATCTGGGGTGCATTACCGTTGCTCTTGTTACAACAATCAGGAAATATTAAAGCGATTTGTAGAAGCTTGCTAATGCGATGCTTACCAGTTTTGAAAGGAGTGAAATCTCATCCTGATTGGGATTTCACTTTATCAATAAAACCAGACCTTTGTAGGCAGTCTTTAACAACCACTACATCTGCCTCCTAACCACTGAATAAGTGTATTTGGGATTTGTTTAATTATCTGTATGTGCCACTTCCTTCCACAATTTGTTTTCCTGCAGATGGAACTCCCAAAATTATTTCTGCCTTCAGTGAGAAGGTGGTGAGTCCAGCAGAACCGGTTTCCCTCATGTGCAACGTGAAGGGAACACCTCTGCCCACCATCACGTGGACGCTGGACGACGACCCGATCCTTAAGGGTGGCGGTCACCGCATCAGCCAGATGATCACGTCGGAGGGGAACGTGGTCAGCTACCTGAACATCTCCAGCTCCCAGGTGCGGGACGGGGGCGTCTACCGCTGCACGGCCAACAACTCTGCGGGAGTCGTCCTGTACCAGGCTCGAATAAACGTAAGAGGTGCTTGTCAAATCAGCTCCTCAAAAAAACACACATAACTCATTGTAGTGGAGGAGAAGGTTTCTGCATGCACTGAGCGGAGTCTTGGAATGCCAAAACGGATTAACTGTTGCTTCCCGTTTCCTACCCTTTCCTTCCTACTCAGGAATGGCACTGACTGGGTTAATGTTGGAAATGACATGTTGGTTTCTCTAGTCAGCTTGTTCCCTTTTTCTACTCCTAGAGTCGTCCACTCGATCTTTCCTGTTCTGGTTTATGCTGTGCATGCTTTTTCCTTTCTCCTTTTCTTCTGTTACTACATCCATGGTAACCCTTCATGTACATGGTATTAAACTTGCATTCATAGTGCAACATGGCATAACCTGCATCTTCATCCTATATTTTATAGAGGGAGTTAAACAATTGATCAGTTGCTACCAGCATTTTCACCAAGATCGCATGGTTGTTCAGTGTAGACTAGTTCCTTTCTATTGCCTTTTATTGCCTTTTATCTTGTAGATTGCCTTTTATCTTGTAATTCACATTTTAATAGAAGTAGCTGATAAAGTATTTAACACTCATCCAATTCATTTGAAAATAAGAAAAGGAAAAAAAAAACCTTCTTAGGAGAAAATACCACATGCAAAAATATTCATTTCACCGAAAAAGATATGCTTACATGAAAATAATCTATACATTTTCAACTCAAGGAAAAGTGTACCCATTTCTCCACACGACATGTACACTTAAATTATTTTCAAGAGTTTCTTTGTGTCTCTCCAGGGCCTGCAAGCATTCGACCAATGAAAAACATCACAGCAATAGCAGGACGGGACACGTACATTCACTGTCGAGTGATTGGCTATCCATATTACTCCATCAAATGGTACAAGAACTCTAATCTGCTTCCTTTTAACCACCGCCAAGTGGCGTTTGAGAACAACGGAACCCTCAAGCTCTCCGACGTGCAGAAGGAGGTGGATGAGGGGGAGTACACGTGCAACGTGCTGGTTCAGCCGCAGCTCTCCACCAGCCAGAGCGTCCACGTGACGGTGAAAGGTAAACCATGCTCTCCCCGTGTCCACACAACCCGCTCCGTAGCCTGGGTGTTTCACTACACCGGCAATTAGGAGAGGAGCAATCTACGAATCTGCATATTTACAGTAGGATAGCTGTAAAGACTGGAGAATGACATTTACAGCAGGTGTTCTCTCTACTACTGAATTTTTACAGGACCTATAGTTGATGTAATTTTCTCTCCATGTGAGGTTTTAGCTTGGTTTCCCAGAGGACACGTGTTGTTAACATTTCCGTAGGAAAAAAAAGCCCATATTGGCTTGGGTATCTAGTTATCTGTCAGATAACTGTAAAACACAATTCTTTCTTTTCCTAAAACCTCCTACAAGTGAATTCTTGTAGGACCCAACTGGAAGAGATTTTCTGTTAATGGATGAGGATTTCAAACAAACTTCTCATCCAGAGTAGATGAGCAGATCAAATATCAATATAGGAAGTATATGTTTAAAGGATGCCACAGAAAGTTTTCCTGATTAAATTATTCTTTACATCATGATGTGGATTGTCATGGGATCTGTCAGGATAATCTTTGGAGATGCTGCAATTCATCCCCAATCTCTTTAGCATTAAAGACCAATAAAGTGACAAGAGTGACAAGACCCACCTGAGGACCTGGACTCTGAGAAGAACTCATTTCTTCTATTCCCCCAAGTCAGTTTCCTTAGCTGAATATAAATGAGCAGATCAAATATCAATATAGGAAGTATATGTTTAAAGGATGCCACAGAAAGTTTTCCTGATTAAATTATTCTTTACATCATGATGTGGAT
>NW_012139191.1:4106369-4113197 GCF_000956105.1 Propithecus coquereli | reverse complement strand
GGGAAAAAAAAGCAACTAGTTGAGTTTGTAACTCAACAAGCACACAAGTACTTTGCTTTAAGACAAGCATTCTGCTCAGTTGGCAGCAGAAACATTTTGTGTGTTCTTCCCATTTTATTACAAAGAACATAGAACATTAAAGATGACATGAGCCTAAGGGTCAAGATTTAATAACAGTGTTATTTTTGTTGCTTCATCAAGTGTTTCTAAGTGAATTTGTCCTAATAAAAAACAACGCAGGTGTGTGGTGGTAAACAGCGTGATGACTACTAGTACGTTTTGGTGTCGCTGCCGTGATTTGTGCTAAGGCCCCAGAAGTCTCACCCCAATTGTTTTTGCTCCAGCAGTACAAATGTCAGCAAAGAGAAAGGCAAATAATGTCTTAGTATCATAATGAAAAAGGTTTTCTTCTTTCAAACCGCCTAGATGGTCTCGAGGATCCCCAGAGGTCCGAGAGCTACATTTTGAAAATATCTAAGCTAATGCTAACAATTCAGTGTATTTCTAATGTTGAATCATCATGCATGACGTGTCAAATGAATTTCTTTATGCATTGGCCTTTGGCTTTGGCTTTTAAGATTTCTTTTAAGAAAAATTGTCGAAGTATGATCGTTGGATAAATAAGTATAAATAATGCTAAATTTTAGGAGACATAAATTTAAACAAAGTCCATTTGAATCATGGACTTTTATTCTTAAAATTTATCAGACCAGTATAAATCAGTGTATTAATACTGATCTTTTTGAAGTGACAGAAATCAATTCAAACTAGCTTATGTCCAAAGAAGGATTTATTGGCTTTTGTAACCTATGTATCTAGGATTCAAGAAAATAATTCCATAAAATAGTTTTGTTTTCAGGAGCTTCTTTTCTTCCAAGTGTGCATTCTGTAGTATAAAAGTTGCCAGCTCCTTTTCAAAGACTTCCAAACAAAAGAAGGAAAATATTACTTTATGCAAAAGAAGGCAAATACTACTTTATGCAGTATTTCATTATAGTTGTCTGGTGAAAAATAGCTGATGAGAGTGGGGACGTTGCTGGGATTTGGGGTTTGCAAAATTTCACGGGGTGATCAGGAAAGGCATCCTTGACAAAGTGAGATTTGAACAAAGGTGTGGAGGGGGGAGCAAGATAGCAAACAGATATCTCGGGGAAGGATGTTCTAGGCAAAGGGATCAGATAGAACAACGACAGTCCAGGGTGTGTGGCAAGCCTGAGGGATAACAGAGAGACTGGTGTGGTGGGAGCAGGTGAACAAGAGGAAATTAATAAGCCTTGAGTCAAAAGTGGGAGAGTTTTTTAATGGAGGGCCTAGTACCCCGGGACTTGGGTTTTAAGGACATGGGGTTTTTCTCTGAATTGCATGGCCTGGCTTAGGTTCTAAAAGGATGGTTCTAGCTGGGGATGGTGGTGTGCACCTGTAGCTACTGGAGCAGCTGAGGAGGGAGGATCCCTTGAGGCCAGGAGTCCGAGGTGCAGTGCGCTATGACCACACCTGTGAATAGCCGCCGCACTCCAGCCTGGGCAACATAGCGAGAACTTGTCTCTCAAAAAATAAAAAATAAAAATAAAGGACGCTTCTGACTGCCGTGCTGAGAACAGCATACAGGGGAAGGAGTGGCAAAGCAGAGTGACCTGTTGGAAAGCAAGTCCAGTGAGAGATGGGGGTAGCTTGGACCAGAGGGAGAGCAGTGGAGGTGGTGCGTAGAAGACAGATTGCGGGTGCATTTGAAGGCCTAGCAACAGGATTTCCTAATGGATTGGATGTGGCTGTGAGAGAAACAAAGACATCAAGGATCATACCAAGGTTTCGGCCTGAGCGGGGGAAATGCTGGCTCCGCCTTCTACTGAGTCAGCAAAAGACACAGTAAAGCGGTTTGAGGGAGGAAGTTAGGGTTCTAGTTTTTGATGCGTTAAGGTTGAAATACACGTTAGACAAACAAGTGACACATTGAGAAGGAAGTTAGATGCGTGAACCTGGAGTTCGGGGATCTGGGCTGCAGATTGGCAGTATCAGTGAACCTGTGCTGTGCAGTGCCCTGGCCTGGAGGTGACCCTCAGGAGACTCTGTGCTTCACTGAGGATTTTAACTTTGCGTGGACAGACTTACCGATCCCTTAGTCAGACTCACATTAAAACCTATTCACCAAGAGTCTGAAGATAAAGTCTGGCAAAAGTTAAGACAAGGACCATTTGAAATTTCAATCTATCCCTTTTTTAAATTTCCTAGATTGGCATCAATGTGTGGACCATGGCCCTACTGGTTGCCAAGCGCGGGAACCCAAATCAAGTTGGCTTAAACAACCACGGTTCCAAGAGTGTGTTGGGGGAGACAGGGCTGGAGACGCAGGGGCGAGTTAAGCCAAGGTGTGGGAGGGGCGGAGGCGTAGAGGTCTTGGGAGGCCTGGCCTGGACTCTTGACTGCTGCCTCAACCTTCTCCCTGCTGCGCGTCCCTCTGAACATCAGCCTACTTCCCTCATAGCACTTTCTCCGTGTGACGGGACACGGGGCTAGCATCTCTCTGGACTCACGTGCCCATCTGCAAGTTGCACAGGAAAGAGCTCTTCCATGACAATTCCGTGTAGGATAATCACAGAGAGAAGCTGGCTGGCTCTCTCTAGGCCACGAGCCCATTCCTGGACCCGCTCTTGAGGCCAGAGCCATAGGCTGCCTGGACAGGCTGCTGCCTCCACCCACCACCAGGGCCAGGAGAGGACTGAGCTATCCAAAGAAGGAGGGAAACAAAACAACAGATGTTCCAAGCTGTCTTCAGAAAGTGAATTAAATATGAGCAGGACCAATAATGACTTCAAAACGTTTACTCCCTTTCCTCATTAAAATGTGCTCAGTAAAGAAAGGCCCCGAGCAGGTCAATACCTCAGAAAATAAATTATGGTGCTAGTAAATCAGATTCCTAAGAATTCTCCCTATAAAGGAAACCAACCACAGGGATTAAAAAGAACTGCATTGGGCAATGGAAGCCAAGCAAAGACCATGGATACGGGAGGGCAGGGAAGAGAGAGGCAGAGTAGGAGGAGATATCAGGTGTGAGCATCAAATCATGACCACCATGAAAGCAGGGAGCCCTCCAGATGCAAGATTATTATGAAACCAAATAGATCTCTATGAAACTTACAGCAGCCCAATATACCAAATTAGAGACATCTCTGGCAATCGCTAATAAGAGCCTTCTAGATGGCAGATTGGATCACTCTATGGCCCCCACAGTATGAGAATATCATGCACTAACATACATGTAGTTGGAAGGACTTTAACAGTAGGTTTGCCAAGAAGCTGGAAAGACAGAACTTGCTTAGAACATATGAGTCCACTTAGTGTCATTAGATATAAATTAATTTTTTGTTCACATGTCTGGGCAGAGTGAGAGTGCATACATTTTTGTTAATCGTTGCTTCAAAACATGTTTTCTTTTTAAGGTGTGTTTTATAGACTAAAATACAATTGTTGGCTGTCAGTCAATACTGCACGGTATACCACCTTATTTTTATTTTTCATCTTTTCTGTGGAGACAAATGAAACTTTAGATACTGAAATGGGAAACTGCCAGCTGGGTGGACAGGATAATTCTGCATAAGCCTGTCTAGGACTAACCTAATGCACAATAGTAAGTTCCGAATTTCTCCATGCTGGCCGAGGGCATCTTTCCCTCCGCCCTCCATGCTCACACGCGTGGCACCCTAGCAAAGATATGTCCAGTAATTTTGTTTAAGTTACCACTTAGATTTCTTATTTAGGATGACTTCTAACTTTCAGTACCCAGTAACAATTATATACCATTAACAACTCTAGCCTTTACTCACATGTTAGAAAGGTCTTAACCAAATTGACTCTTGAACACTTACATTTGCATTTTAAAATATTTTGAAATGAAATATGTAGATTAAATCACATTCCAGTGGCCAGGATTATAGTTCATCAAGACGTTTCGGAAATTGATAACCTTTACTATTTTCTATTATGGGATGTTGGGAAAGAAGATAAGGAATCAATTTAATTGTAAGAGAAAACTTAGCACTTTGGCTCTCCCTGTGGACCGGAAGTGAAAAACAGTCTTTGTTATTTTGTTCCTCCAAGTGCGGGTCCATTACTTTTCCTGTTAGACTAGAGGAGTATTTCATCCGGGTAATTTTAGAAGAGCAGACCTGATGCCTCAGAAGTTGGCTCACTTTGAAAGTGGAAGTGGACCCACTCGATCGCAGCAATACTGCAGCAAACTGTGCAAACCAGTCATTCTTATCTTGTTTCCAGGAGGTTCTTCCTTCGCACTGAATATAGTGGTAAAATATGTGTACAGATGTGTTTAGATGGCATTTGGAAACAATACCATTTTTCCATCATGTCTTTTTTGGTAATAGTCATGAACCTTCTGCTTATTTTGTAGCATATGCGGGGAAAATTTGAAAAAAAACTCCAAATATTGATATAAATAACATGCTTATTATTGATGGTGGCTGATGCTTAAGCAGTTCTGAAATATATTTAACTATCCAGAAGTGCGGTTTTGCTGCCTTGAAATAGGCAGAAATAAAAGTCAAAATGCCTTCTTTCACTTCATTTCAACTCCACGAGCAGTTTTATATTTAACACATTTCAAAGCCTTGTCTTTCCCCTTTTAGGTGCCACACTGAATTTGAACAGTGCCTAATTGAGTGTTTTAATTGCTGGGGACCAACACTTCCAGGAAAGTTAATTGGCTGCTAGATAAAAATGTCACCTTCTATTTATATTTATATGAAACACTATAGTTTACAAAACACTTTCACATGTGTCGCCTTAATTAATACTCAGCAGTGACTCTGTCATGTAGACAAGGCATAATCGGAGAAACAGAACAGAGGAGAGAGACTTGCACGAAGTCGTCCAGTAACGCAGTCAAGGCTCAAGTGCAGCCCCCGATAACCACCATTCCACTCCTTACTTCTGTGAGATCAATCTTTTTTAGATTCTACATATGAGTGAGATCATGTTGTTGTCTTTCCGTGCCTGGATTATTTTACTTAATATAATGTCCTCCAGGTTCATCCATATTGTCACAAAAGACAGGATTCCATTCATTTTTTAAGGCCGAATAGCATTCCATTGTGCACATATACCACATTTTCTGTATTCATTTGTCCATTGATAGACACTGAGGTTGATTCCATATCTTGGCTATTGTGAATAATGCTGCAGTGAACATAGAAATACAGATACCTCTTTGGCATAATGATTTCATATCCTTTGGATATGTACCCAGTAGTGGGATTGCCGGATAGTATGGCAGTTTTATTTTTAAATTTTTGAGGAACTTCCATACTGTTTTCCATAATGACTACTAATTTACACTCCCACCAACAGTGTGCAAAGGCTTTCTTTTTCTCCACAGCCTTGCCAATACTTATCTTTTGTGTTCTTGATAATGGCCATTCTAACAAGTGTGACATGATATCTCATTGTGGTTTTTTTAATTTGCATTTCCCTGATGATTAGTGATGTTGGGCATTTTTTCATATACTTTTTGTATGTCTTCTTTTGAGACATGTCTATTCAGGTCCTTTCCCCATTTTAAAAATTCAGTTATTTGTTTTCTTGCTGTTGAGTTGTTCGAATTCCTTATATATTTTGGATATTAACTTCTTATCAGATGGATAATTTGCAAACATTTTCTCCATTCTGTAAATTTTCTCTTCATTCTGTTGATTTTTTCCTTTTCAGTGCAGAAGCTTTTTGGTTTGATATACTTCCATCTGTCTATTTTTACTTTTGTTGCCTGTGCTTTTGGGGTCATAACCAAAAAAGTCATTGCCCAGAGCGATGTTACAGAGCTTTTCCCCTGGTATTTTCTTCTAGTAGCTTCAGAGCTTAGGGTCTTACATTTAAGTCTTTAATCCATTTTGAGTTGATTTTTGTGCATAGTGAGAGACAAGGGTCTAATTGGATTCTTCTGCATGTGAAATCCAGTTTCCTCCACGCCATTTATTGAAGAGACTGTCCTTTCTCCATTGTGTGTTCTTGGCTCCTTTGTTGAAAATCCGTTGGCTGTACATGTGTGGGTTTATCTCTGGGCTTTCTATCCTATTCTCCAGGTCTGTGTGTCTGTTCCTATGCCAGCACCATGCTGTATTGTCACTGCAGCTTTGCGGTATATTTCAAACTCAGCTAGTGTGGCGCCTCCAGCTCTGTCCCTTGTGCTGAAGATTGCTTTGGCTACTCAGAGTCTTTTGTGATTCCATCTGTATCCTAGGATTGTTTTTCTGGTTCTGTGAAAAACGTAATTGGTATTTTGACAGAGATTGCATTTAATCTGTAAATCACTTTGGGTAGTATGGACATTTTAACAATATTAATTCTTCCTGTTCATGAACACAGGATATATTTCCATTTATTTGTGTCTTTCTCAATTTCTTTCATCAATGTTTTGTGGTTTTAGGTATAGAGATCTTTCACTTCCTTGGTTAAATTTATTCCTAAGTCATTTTATTTTTGTGTAGTTATTGTAAATGAGGATGTTTTCTTGATTTTTTTCAGATAGTTCATTGTTAGTGCATAGAAATGCTACTGAATTTTTACATTGATTTCACATCCTGCAACTTTGGCATATGATCATTTTGAAAGATACAGAAAAAGCATTTGACAAAATTCAACATCTCATGATAAACATTCTTGACAATTTAGCTATAGGAGGAATATACTTCAACACAGTAAAGGTCATATATAACAAACCCACAGCTAACATTATACTCAATTGAGAGAAGGTGAAAGGTTTTCCTTTAAGATTGGGAACAAGACAAGACTGTTGCCACTTCTATTCAATATAGTACTGGAAGT
>NW_012139191.1:4080722-4105723 GCF_000956105.1 Propithecus coquereli | reverse complement strand
TTATGTGAATTATATTCATGTACAGATAGATATAAATGAGTATATATATATACATACACACACATTATATATGTGATTACAGATGAATACGCAGATGACACAATTATAGAATCTTAGGTCTATAAGTGAACTTGGAATTCATCTAGACCAGCCTCCCATGTGATACTCAGGGTGCCCCTGGACTGCACCCCACATTTTCTAGGCGCTGCCTACACAGTCTGTGCGGTGCTTCACTAAGCTCTAAGCCCTTTCTGTTTCTCCACGGGTGTGATCCTCAGACAGTTCTTTCTCCTGTTGGATACAAATCTGCCTTCTCTAGCTCTTCCCTTCTTTCTGGTCCCATTATTTTCCCGAGGGTAACACTTAGCTCCCCTCTGTCCCTGTAAAGCTCCCAAATGTGCAAAACAGGGAGCCCCTGTCTTCCTGCTGAACCATCTCTGACACCCCTGTTTGTTCAACTACTTTGTATACAGCGGACGTCAGCAGCTCTTCTCCTTTGTAAGGACACACTGATGCGTCTGTTTACTCTCAGAGAAACCCAGCTCTCTGGCGTTTTCTAATGAATAGAGGAGGCAAATGAGAGTGCCACCTCCATCCTGAAGATAAGACTTCCTTGTTGGAACCCTTGTCCCACTGTTGAGTCACGGCTTTCGACTCACGAACAAAAACCCCTAATGGTGCTGTCCATTGATGATTTGGGATTTATGTTTTGTTTTGTTAACTTTTGGTTTACACCACACCATTATCATCAGTCTATGCAAGTTCCTTATTTTGTTTTATTTTGCTTTGTCTCTTTTTTTGACCATCCACCAATTTTGGGATCATTTGTCTCATAGGGATCCACTGATTTTGGAAGCATCTGTACATAAATGTGTGTCATAGGTACACGCTTATGTACAAAAGTAAACACTTAGGTTGCCCCCCAGCTCCTTGACTCTGTACAAATGCTACCATGAGTAGCCTGTAAATGTGTCCATGTGTAATATTAATACGGGGCCAGTAGTAGAATTGTCAGGTCATAGAATTTAACCGAACTTAATTGATAATTGCATAGCCACTCTCCAAAATTCCTAATACCAGTATATACTACCACCAGCTACGCATGAGAGATCCCATTTCCCTGCTTCCCAGCCAATAATTGCTGTTATCTGTGTTTCTAATTGTTGCGAATCTAGTTGATGATCTAGTGCTTTATTTTAATTGTTTTTCTTCCATCACTGCTGAGTTGAATGCCTCTTTATACCCTCATCAGACACTGAGCATCCCATCTAAGCATTTTCTTTGCCCATTTGCCGTCAGTCTTGTTATTTCTTCCTGCTTTACTGTAGTTCTCTGATGTAAATACAAATTTCTTGTTAATTAGAAATGATTTTGAGTATCTTTTCCAAGACTGTCTCTTGTCTCTGTCATTGAGTGTCTTCACTGGGATCTTGTTTAAGAAGTCTCTGAGTTCATGAAGACACGTTCCTGTCTTTTTCTGTATTTGCTCTGTACCTATATTTCCATTGTCCACATTTAGGTCTTTAACCCACATTAAGGTTCATAGACATCATAAAGGTAGGGGCCAATTTTTTCTTTATCTATATTGAGTCAGTCTCCCCAATACTGTTTATTAAATGACCCACGTTCTCTTCTCCTCTCCATATCCTGAGATACCATGGTGATGCTATCAGACACAATTTCAGCTCTGTGAAATGAATTGAAGCTTTCTCTATGGATGTTTCCTCTATTTCTAAAAATCATGTTTGTTTTTTCCCTATAGTTGCTGGACATATATTTATCTATGTGTTCAATTAAACTTAATAATGATATTATGTTTCATCTCTAGCTTTGCTTATTTTTTATTCCTTACACTGATCAGTTATAAAAAGGGTGTTAATATTATGAAATATAATTGATTTGCATTTTTTCTGCTATAATCTCTGATTTTTTTGTCTTGAATTATATGACTGACAAATTACTCTTCTTGCCACTTTCATCTCATATTTGCTAGGTGTTTCTTCCGGTTTCTTCAGTTCTCATAGCCTTTTGTTTTATGATGTTATTTGAATCCAACTTTTAATTCTGTGTGTGTGAGGCTTTTGATTCACATTTAACATATATGTTTATTTTAATGAATCTTATATCAATAGTTATTTTACCCAAATTATTTCCTATTTTCCATTTATTTACTGTTCTTTCTTTAGTTTGCAGTAGACTCTCTCAATTATTTACAATAAGTTCTGTTTATACTAAGTGGTCATAAATATGCTGGAATTACATATCCATGGACATGAATTTCATTGTGCAAAGTTCAGTTAGGTCAAAGAATTGGTTAATTATTCAAGAAAGAACTAGTTACTTGTTATGTGTATTGATCTAGGCTTGGGAACAAAATACCTTGGTTTTGCCAACCTGAATTTTTCAAGTTATCTATAAGTGATAAAAATACCTGGAAGATTTCATTCTGAACCTTTCATTCAAAGAATCAGAATGTGTCATGGTGAAAGCTATCTTGTCTGAATCCTCATAAAGAAACTCAGACTGAGAGATGTACAGAGATGTTTGGGGACACACAGTTGGCCTGCAAGAGTAGAGAGTAGGTCCATGTAACCTGTTTTACACAGATTTATGTTGATGTGAGTATTGTGTGGGTGGAATATAGGGGAACACATCTCTTAGTGGTCTATTTTCAGTTATTTAAAAATATGGTTCCTTCATTGTATCACTAATTCAGCATCCTGAAACTTGTAAAAATAACTTAGTTGACTTAAAGCTTTGTTGAAACATCATAGCTACCTTTTTATACCCTTATCTTCACTATGACATGTGTTAGCACTTAAAAAATACAGCCACTTCAAGTCAGTTATGATTAATAATCAAGCTTCTAAAGAGAGATGACCTTTTTTAAGTCAAGGTTATGGAAAATGCTTCTCAAGTAAATAATCTGATATTACAAACAATTCTGTAAAGAAGATAATTGGAAAAATAAGCTAAATTTTAAAATGCGTGTCAGTGATTTTGAAAATTATGTTTATCCCTGTTTTGTATCCCTGTCAATCACCTCTGACTGAAGTCACATGGCTTTGTTTCTATCAAAAGTCCATATAAACAAAAATAAAACAATCATAACCCATCTGGATGAGACTTTTCTCCACCTAGATAAGTACAACATGAGCTATGTCTCATTTTCTTGATGCCATGATGATTCAAATGGATTTTTCTTTTACCGTTAGAGGTACAGCTTGGGTGAATCAGAAAAGCTAGTTAGTTTTATTACAAAGCCTTCTGTATAGACATGGCATCACCCTCAACCAAGGGTAACATAAACATAACCTGCCATCCTCCTCAGACCTTGGTGACTCTAATTGTTTAAATACAGAAATTGTCATGAATTGTGAAGCTGTTCATCATTTTAAACTGGTAAAGAGACTATTTCAATTTAATGTGATCATGGTTCTAAAATATCTTCCTTAAAAAAACTTGAAAGAAACATCTTGTGTGGCTGAAGACTAGACTTATCCCAAGAAACCATGCAACTTCTTCCATCCTATCCCCCTTTGAGCACCTGGATGACAATATTATAGGCAATTAATTTTTCTTGAAAGTGCCTTGGCAGGAGATACGGTCATGTTTCTCAGAGCTTGTTCTACTGCTTTATATACCTAAATTCCAAGTGGTTCATCTTTTCTCTTTGTTATGTCTAACTTGCATCTTTTCTACTGAGGAAAATAATTGTTCCTGTTTTTCTTCATTATATGTCTACATTATGCCTTGAGGATGATTTTTTTCCTGAAACATTTTAATTGTTTTTTCCCTCCCATAAACTTACTTGGTAATTTTACATAATTTTTGAAAAAAACATTATTTTTCTTACCTTTCTCCTAATGTTGTCTTATTTATGACTCTATAGCTCCTCCTACAATCTGGCCATCTGAAATAAGCATCTTACATAAGAACTTCCTCGTTTAAGAATCATCATAGAAGGGTTAGCTACTCTTATCTCTGATTTATTCCAAATATTAGCTATAAAGACAACATTTTAGCTTTGAACACCGGCTGAACTTGAGGCAACTGAATGAGTAAAAACAACCAAACACACACAGATTTTTTTTGGATAATGAGCAGCAATCTTAAAATCAAACTTTCAAACTATTTTTTCCCCTTACTTCTATCTTTCCTTTTCTGTTTTGCAGGAAAATAGCAAGATACTGTTCATCATGTATAGAGGGGTCTTATTGAAAGAGAACTCAGCACACACGATAATTATCCTCTAGTCACAATGTTAAATGAACTAAAATGACATGGATGGATGGAGGGAGGGAGTATACAGTGTTACAGACAGACCCGGTCTTGCTATTAATGGTGCATGAAGTTTTTGCTTGATATGAAGCACACTGTTGCAGTCAGGTTCTCGAGGAAGCAGACTCTGAAATGGAATTCAGTGTGCAGGGTGTCTATCCAGGAGTGCTTTCTGATCAACACCTCAGGGAGGGAAGGGAAGGAAGAAGAACTGGACAAAGGAAGGTGCAGGCCAATGACAGTCTCACCTGACTCCTTGGGAGCTGTGGAGCAAGAACAGCCCTTCCGAGTTGTGCTGACATGGGGCACAATTGCCCTCCTCAGTCAGTCATTGGATGTAGGGTTCTCCAGAAGGTCCTGTCCTTGGGTGAAGTGGACCCCTGCAACCGAGACAATATCTGAAGTGGCTGATAACAAAAGGGTGCCCGCTGGCATCACCCCCTGAATTGAGGGTAACATGTCTTGTCTTAAACAGGAATCTGGACAATGCATCTCCATGTTCATCAACTCCTGTCACTTACGTCAATGTCAGATGGCTACAGAAGCGTATTTTAAACGTCTTTTTCAGAAAACCTTTTGTGATTAAATTGCTCCTGCTTTCTATAATGACATTAGTCCAGTATTCCAAACCAGACATGAGAAATATCACAGTATGTGATTGCAGCATAATTGGACTGTGTCTTTGTCATCACAACAACTTGTAACTCAAAAAATCTCTTTAGTTTGGTGAGTCCTAGGATTTTTTAAAGAATTTGTAATATTTGTGCATCTGCTGTGAATGAGATCAAATGCTTATATTATAGGATGGTCACTGTCAACAAAAGCATGGGGTCAGTGGGAGGACGTACCAATAACCACAGCATGTGGCAGGAGAGGTCACAAATGTCTTAAGAAAAGGGCCACCATGTAGGTTCGGGAACAGAAACCATGACCACTGGCTGTGGGAGAATGGTGGGGATGCAAATGAGAAAAGCACTGGTTTTCAGCACAACACCGTCAAAGAAATATGCATTAGGTGTTTTAGAAGCAGAGAAAGTGGACGTGGATGGACAGAGCCAATTCTGGGCAGGGGGTGGGATTAGAAGTCCAGAGTCAGAAAAGAAGGTCCAGGAGAAACTGAGCTAGGTCTCAAAAGGGCTGGGGCCTGAAAAGGTCTCCAAAAGCAGGGGTGACTCAGCCGGTTTCCCGGTAGGGGTGAGAATGGGGCAAGGGCAGGGCACGGGGAGAGAGAAGGGGACAGGGTGCATTATGGCTGAAACAAAGGGTAGTTGCTGTAGGCGAAGGCCTGAGTCTACACAGAGACGGGCATGAGACGTTGTAGAATCTGCCACTTCCAGCATCATCCTAAAGGTGGTGAAGCCACTGAAGCAGAGGGACATGCTCACCACGGGGTTTCAGAAAATTATTCTGGTTGAGGTATGCGAGATGGATTGCAGTGCAGAGAGATTACAAAGGCTATATAGGAAGACCGGTTAGAACACTGTTGAAAACGTTGCAGTCAAAGGAATGCTAGCGTGTCTGGACAAAACGAACCAGACATAAGCCATGCTGAGATGTGGAGTAGATGAAACAACCATGGCTGGTGGCTGGAGAAGAAGAGAAATGTGTAACTAGGAACACTTTCGTTATTCTGAGCTTCTTGCAGCCAGCAGATGTTGCTGTCATTACCAGGAATTGAAGACGAAGCTTAGATTAAGGGGAAACATGATATGTTTGGTTTGGGATTGGAGATGCTTCTGGGACACCAGGACGAAGGTATTAGCAGTCTACTGAACAAGCATGCGTGAAACTTGAGAAGGAGTTTTTGGTTGAAAATTGAGATTAAGAAACCAATGCCATCGAGCTGACAGCTGGATCCAAGGGGCAGAGAAGGAGGGAGCAGGGGCCAGGCCAGGACACTGGGAATGACGTTCAATTAGGGCATGATTAGCAAGGGGCTCGCGTTCCCATGTGAATTGCTGAACTACTTATTTAAGGTTTTCAGTCTCTTTCCTAATTTGCTGTGTGATTCTTCAGAGAAATGAGATATGCACCCATATTATCCTTTGCCCGGAGATAGGTGAACTCTTATAAACTCTTATAAAGTACTTGTCTAGGTTTTAGATATTTAAAATAGATACACATAAGCGAGCAGAGATAGTGACAAAATTTATTATTTTTGAGAATATATTACTGGTTCATTTAATTAATTTAGCAATAATTTTAAATCATGTTTATCATACAAATATTGTGTAATTGTGTTCTAATAATTGAAAAAACTAACACTACGTTGGTCATACTGGAATCTTCACTGAGTAAAATAAGGGCACTGATTCTATGTAGAAAAAAACATGCATTATGAAATGACACCAGAAAATAAAATAGTTCAACCTCTTGTTTAAAATTACACTATAATCTGAAGAAAAGAGTTTATCACAGCAGTACCCATAGCAGAGATAATGTTCTAAGGATAGTAGGTCACACATGCTGAGATTCTAGACTTTTGGTGCTCATCTTCAGTGAGAATTGTGAAATTCTGTCTACATGATTGTGTTGTTGGAATGGCTATTATCAAAAAGCCAAAAGACAAGTGTCGGTGAGGATGTGGAGAGAAGGGATCTCTGTGCACTGTTGGTGGGAATGCAAATTGGTACAGCCAGTATGGAAAACAGTATGGACTTTATCAAAAAATTAAAAGTAGAACTACCAGCAATCCCATGACTGGGTATATGTCCGAAGGAAGTGAAATCAGTATGTCAAAGTGATATCTGCATTTCCATGTTCATTGCAGCATCATTCACAATTGCCAGGATAAGAAAACAATGTGCCCATCGGCAGAGGGATGAGTAAGGAAACTGTCATCCTACACACACGCAGGCTCACACACACTCACACACGCACACAATGGAACGTTATTCAGTTTTTTTTGTTTGTCGTTAATCATAAACAGTTCTCCACATCATGGCAGGCTCAGTAACCTGGGACTTTTTGAAACTAGGAAAAATATAGGTGATTTAGTCCAGCTTTTTTTTTTTTTTCTGTCCATGGAGAAAAATGTTTCTTTATAATCTGGAATGAAGCCAGAGCCAAGTAAAAGCTGCAAATGCCAGTTACTGTTTTTGCTTATAACTCCTGCCTTAAAGTAGAAACACTTCTCATTTGAGTAAGCCTCGACTAATTCCAAAAATGTGAATTTTCCTAAATACACCCAAAACCCCTACTTAATTCAGCCACAAAATTTCAAATGTGTTATTTCCAATCTATGCCTAGAGAAAAATAGGTACTTTTAACGTTTTTAAAAATCATTTTGCATGGTTTTGGCTGTCACAAACATGCCTAAGACACAATTCTTTAAGGAAACCTTAAAGATAGATCCTAAAATCGTCTCCACCACTCTACAAGGACAATGCCCTGTCCTTGCCTGTCCTTCCCAGCCTGCAGGCAGGGCCAGAGAATCCCTGCTGGCTCACTCTCGCCTTTTTCCCCAGGTCAGTGACTGGATGTCAGTTAGTGTCAGTTCATGCTGAACCTCACGGGGAGTTAAGAGAGAGAGGCCCAGAAAAGCTACTCAGGGAGGCCGCATTTATGTGAACACATGAGAGCCTCTGATTTCTTTCAGCACCTGCTGGCTGCAGCAATGTCCTGCTTCCTCCCTCATCACACCCCCTGGATCCTGGCCTCCTGCCTTTCCTCCTAGAGTAGGTGCAGACCCCAGGACTGGCAGCCGAGTTCATGGTGAGCAGAAGCAGCTCTGGCTGCTGCTGGCTAGAAGTCACAAATCTCAGGGAAACAAACCCACACAGCAATTCAGAGTTGGAACAAATGCCATGCCTGAGTAAGCAAGGCCAGGTGTTTACTCTTGTCACCCAACTTGCAACGCAGGGGAAGGTTGGCTCCGTGGAACCACGATGTAGAAGCCCTGAGGCCCTGGGCTAACCAGGCTGTGAATAGGGACCTCTCTTGTCCCTGCTGTGTTGGCATTATTATGTCTGGAAGTGTCTGCCTTCCTGTCCCTGTTAAGTCATTCTTAATGACTTCAGAGTCGTCTAAAGTTCATCATATGTTTACACTCTAGGTATTTTTTTAAAAAAGATCATGCAATTAAGATGTGCAAGGCACTATTTGTTCCACTACTCATGGGAAATAAAAACAATAAACTTGATACAGCTCCTACCCTCCTGGGTCACTCTACTAAAGGAAATGGACGTGTGCATAAGTCACTATACTCACGTGAGTCATAAACATCATATATTCTGGTGGAGTTTTGAACAAGAGGAGTGAGTGGAGGAGAAGTTTGATTGTGTTGTATGTGCAGAGTGGAGCACTCTGTCACACTGGGCCAGTAATCTATAATTTGAGAAAGCCAAGTGTGTTGTAAAGTAGCAGAACTGGACAAATAACTAGTATTGTGATGAAAACACCAGGAAGTGATGAGATTTGGACTCCCAAGTCTCACATACTCATCAGACTCATCCTTTTGGAGTCCCAGCTTGCATTTAAAGGGACAGTTTGTAGCTATATGGTTATGCAGGGCACAGGCATGTCCCACGTGGATATGACACTTAAGATGGGTGTGTAACTGGGACTAAACTCTCAGAGACAGTCATGGGACGTGCTTTCTTGTAATGAGCAGGATTAGGAGATGCAATTTTTGGAGACTTCATGAAGTAGGTAAGACGTTTTTAAAAAGGAAGACCTCCTAAAGGATGGGAAGAAAGATCTTGTTAGCTGGATTAGAGAAAACGAGGTGGGTCAGAAAAGGGGCTGGGAAGATGGAAATGTCCATACTGGATCTTAGGAGACTTTGGCTCAAGGTGAGGCTCTTTGAGCAGTTAGAGACCAAGAGCAGTCGTCCTAAGGATTGTATGGAGACTCACGAGGTTAAACCAGCATTGGAAATGAGAGGACAAAATGTGGAATAATGAAGTCATGTGTGGCAATGAAAATAGGGCCTTAGGACATCTCAACAGCCATGGGATATATTTGCTTTTCCAGTGAATTATGGGCTGTAGGACCAAAAAAATATAGGCAGAGGGAAGGATGTGGGTTGAGTACTCTCTATATACTGCCCAGGGCTCTGTGCCCGGCGTGTTATGGAAAGCTCTCTGCCAATGCTCTCATGAGCTGCGTGTCACTGTCACCATTTTACACATGAAGAAATAGAATCAGAGTTAAAGAAACCAGATCAAGATAACACTGCTCATTTCCCAAGAGTGACCGTGATTTTATCAATGTGTCCTACTCCTCTTCCCCAGGGGAAACATTTTTAAAGATTTTCCCCTGATGAAGAAGCATATACAATTAATTTGTGAGGGACAAGACACAGAAGCTCATCAGCCTGATTTTATGTTCTCATTAAGGGTTTAGAAAGAGTAAGAGTCTAGATTGACATGTGGTGGTATTGGGTGGCTCTGAGCTGCCTCAGAGAAGGGCCCCCACCGTAATATAGAGGGAAACACACGAACCTGGTAACAAGTGACACTTAGCAGATATTTACGTTCTTCTTGTAGAAAGGGTATGTCATATTCAGAATTTCTGCTCCTGTAATATAGACGCTTTCACTGTCAGCGAGATTTAGGGAATTCACCATATTTGGGTGATGTAATGAACCAGATGATCAGTGTGTCTCACACAGGTGGTTCAGCTTTCCCAAAATCATGAGAAAAGTTTCTTTATCACTTTATTGACTTTTTCCTCCAACTTTATGTCTTAGGAGTGTAAAATATAAGATTTTGGACCCTTCAAAAATTGTAAGCATTTTTATGCAGCACACTTGCAACTCATAGCTGCTGCAAGAGAGGCAACCTAGGCAGTGAAAAGTGACGTGGTTGACAAATAGATCTGGCGATTTAATTTACATTAACGATGACACGCCTCCTGATGTAATGTGGCAAGTGAAACAACACAGAACAGACCTCATTTTGACCTTATTCTGGGAAAAGGATTTTTCCCTCTAACTAAATCCCTTGTAAATTTATTTTAACTATTTTAGGTAGATTTTTTGGGTAAATACTTTTTTTTTCTTTTTTTGGCTTAAACAAGAGAAATTTATTTCTCATAGTTCTGGTTGCTGGGAGTCCAAGAACAGGGTACCAGCAGGGTCCGGTTCTGCTAAGGGCTCTCTTCTTGGCTTGAAGGTGGCCGCCTTCTTGCTGTGTCCTCATATGGTGGGGAGAGCAGGAATTCTCTTGTTTACAAACAAGTACAAGTAAGAAATTAGGAAATTAACATTATAATATTATCTAACCTACAGATTTTTTGGTAAATTGTTGCAATAATTACCTTTATAGCAAAAGAAAATCTGAAAGCATGCCTTGCATTCTTATCCTTTTAGTCCCCTTTAATCAGGAATTGCTCCTGGATCTTTTTTTTATTTTTATTTTTTTTGTTTGTTTGTTTTTTTGTTTTGTTTTGTTTTTTCAGCAAATTATGGGTGTACAGATGTTTAAGTTACGTGTGTTGCCCTTGGTTCCCCCCCAGTTCCGTGTTTCAAATATGTCCATCCTTCGGGTAGTGCGCATTGCACTCCTTGTGTATACAAATACCCGTCCCCTCCTCCCTCCTCCCCCCTCCTCCCGCTGCCCTCCCCGTGGTACAGATGTTTAGGTTACGTGTGTTGCCCTTGGTTCCCCGCTCCCAAGTCCGTGTTTCAAATATGTCCATCATTTTTATTTTTTTTATTTCAGGGTATTGTGAGGGTACAAACATTATGGTTACACTTTATGTCTTTGCCTAACCCAGGTGAGGGTTAAAGGCATGCCCTTCCCCTCCTACAGTGCTCCCCATGTCCTTTAGTTGCAGATTTAGCCCCCCCATCCCCCTAATCCCTGGAGAGTATTTCTGCCATGTGATCACCCTAATGTTGATCAGTTAGTACCAATTTGATGGCGAGTACAAGTAGAGCCCATTCTTCTGCTCTTGTGGTGCCTCATTTTGGAAAATGGGCTTAAGTTTAATCCAGGAAAGTATAAGAGGTTCTAGATCACTGTCGTTTCTTATGATTGAGTAATATTCCATTGTAAACATATACCAAATTTTAATAATCCATTCATGGATTGATGGGCACTTGGGTTGTTTCCACATCCTTGCAATAGTGAATTGTGCTGCCATAAACATTCGAGTGCAGATGTCTTTATCATAGAACGTTTTGTGCTCTTTTGGGTAGATGTCTAATAGTGCTATTGCTGGATCGAATGGTATTTCTATTTTTAGCTCTCTGAGGTATCTTCAAATTCTTTTCCACAGAGGTTGCACTAATTTGCAGTCCCACCAGCAGTGTAAGAGTGTTCCTGTCTCTCCACATCCTCGCCAGCATTTGATGTTTTGGGATCTTTTGATAGAGGCCAATCTCACTGGGGTTAGGAGATATCTCATTGTGGTTTTGATTTGCATTTCTCTAATGATTAGAGAGGTTGAGCATTTTTTATATGTTTGCTGGCCATTATTCTGTCTTCTTTTGAAAAGTTTCTGTTCATTTCCTTTGCCCATTTGTTGATGGGGTTGTTTGATTTTTTTCTTGTTGATTTTTTTGAGTTCTAGATATTTTAAATATATCCTTTGTTCCATTTAATATGTTAACCATAACTTATGACTCACTGTTTTAATTAAGTTCTGTGATTATGTGTTAATTAGAAAAAAGCCGACTGTTGAGGGCAGTGTGCTCCAGCACAGAGTGTCCCCCACCTGCTGTGCGTGCTGCATTTTCGTGTCTGTTCCTTACAGTTTAGTTTCTTGCCCGTCTTTAGCTTGCCGATTGCAGCTTCTCACTAAGCTCTAGTTGGTGTGCCTGAACTCTCAGGATCTGGTTTAGATCAAGAAACAAGGAAACTGAGAGCCTTCTGATGATTTAAAATAAGACATTCAAAGCAAGGAATTACCCTCTGAGCGATGTGCATGAGGTTTAGCGCCGTTACTTCTGACGTTGGTTTCAGTGCTTTGGAGGCACACTTCCTGATTTTCAGCAGTGCTGCTCAATGACAAAGTAGCTATGATGATACTCCTTAGAAAACTATAAACCAATGAGTCACAACTATTTCATAATTATGGAAAACATAGCGTTTTGTTTTTTATTTTGTTTTTAATGCCGATTCTTCTGTAGCTACTTCTTGCCTCTGTTCTTGAAAAATAGGGCACACACCCTTCCTCGATCCTATAACTGTCTTATACTGTAAGGGACATTCTTATATGTAACAATTTTTGACAGCCTAGACCCTATTTTGTTTTCTTATTCAATAACTAGGTCAAAAAACACTATGCCTTACCTTTCTTTCTTGATTTAGAGAAAGGAAAGTAAGTCTTAGTCTTTACATATTTCTTCTCCTTATTGTAAATAATAGAGAAAATGAGCCCAGTAACTTCCAATTAAACTGTTTTTGTCCCTCATCTTAAAGTCTTGTGAAATAGTACTAATGCTAAGAAACTGATTCAAATGCATGCTGAAGTTTGCAAATCACTGAGCTAACTCATTCAGAGCTTAAGGCAGCACTCTTTGTTTTACACATAAGGAAACTGAGGCCCAGAGAGGGGTTAAGTAACCATAGTAAATGGCATAGCTGGACTTAAACCCAGGTAGTCTGGCTCCAAAGTTCTTATCTTACAAAAATGATCTGCAATTTAGATAACAAGCACCAAGCCAAGAGAAGTGCCAAGGTTGGTCTCAGTATGCTGACAACTAGGTTTTTTTTTTTTTTTTTTTTTTTTTTTCAGCAAATTATGGGTGTACATATGTTTAGGTTACGTGTGTTGCCCTTGGTTCCCCCCGCCACCGAAGTCCGTGTTTCAAATATGTCCATCCTTCGGGTAGTGCGCATTGCACTCCTTGTGTATACAAATACCCGTCCCCTCCTCCCTCCTCCCCCCTCCGTGTGTGTAAGAAACCAAAAAAGAGGAAATATAATATTTTTTATAATAAAAAATGGCAATTTATTACTTGTAAATAATATTTACATACATAGTAATCTTTTATATAACTTGGAGAAACATTTAAAGAAGGATAAGCACATTTGGTACAACTTGGCATTGTCCCCAGCACATTCCAGCTGTAAACAATCACACCTTAATCTGACCTGATTCTGTCTGCCAGCACCAGGTAGAACCTCATCCTGAAATCTTTCTCTCTTAGCATCAGATCAACTCACTTCAAACGCAAAGCTTTAACTTTACATTGAGAACCCACAGAAGTTATGACATCAGTGTGCTTGTTGGTATCTTCAGCAATTTTTATATGTTTGTTTTTCATTTCTCTGGCAAGACCTAACCTGAGCCATCTGCATAGTTGTTCTCTAACTCTGGCTGTATTTGTATTCGGAGTTCTAGCTCCCAACTGCTTTTAAAGGCGTATAGTGGTAATAGCAATAATATTAAATAAGAGAATGGCCATGTCTGTGCTTTGTTGCTATCTCTGCCCATGGCTATACATGAAAGCTCCAGTAGGTAGAGACTGGTATACTATGTTCATTGATGCATGCCCCACACATACAGTGTTGCCAAGCACACGTCAGGTGCTCAATAAACATTACTTGTTTGAATTAATGAATAAATGAGCAAATGGTTTTCCATTCAGATTTCTCAGTGGGATCCCTTACATCTCTCCTAGTTGATAATCGACATGAACCACAGTTGATTAATAAACAGACAAACTCTGCAGACATCCTGCTATTTAATAACTTCATTCTAGTTCTAAAATCACCTAGTATAATAGTTTGTTTACATAATATTAGGTTATTACCTGCTTAAGCATCTTAGTTTATACCCTTAGTCATTTCCAAACCCCTGCATAAAAATAAACTTCCTTATTTAAAAAAACGCATGCAAAAAACACAACAAAGGCTAACAATACAGGCTCTGATATTAGCTAAATAGACTTGCTTTAAGCCCTCATAGAACAATTAACTAGTTCTAAGACAAGAGCAAAGTAACATCTTTGAGTTTCACTTTCCTCATCTGCAAAGTGAGGCTGTAAATAATTGCCCACAGGCTGATAGAAACAGCATATTAATAATTGATAACTTAGCCATGATCCATAACTAATAAGTTAACTGAGGTAGAATTCGAAGTTAGCTCCCCTGACTCCATTTTAACCGTTTTAGGATGCTAATACCCTATGGAATCATCTAGGAAGGCACCAAGGAAGAGTATTCCTGAGGCAAGAGGAGCAAATAGGAGTTTATCGGAGAAATTAAATCAAGAAAGAGCCTTCCGGCCTGGGTCGGCTGTGTGCACAGCTGGCCAGGATTAAGGGTATAAACTTGTCTTCATTAGCAATACCTCTCAGCAGCTCAGACAACTTCCATGGACGAGTTCATAATAAAAAGTCACATAGAATGTGTAAGATTAAGGGATGCAAAGTAAAGATGCAATTATTCTAACATAAAATGAGTTATTTGTAATTAACACTCTTTATTAGTTGGACATAAAACAGAACTTTAACAACAAAATTGGAATGTCTGCTTCTCCAACAGGTTTGGAGTATGCCTACTGGGGAGGAAGGAAGCAGTTGGAAGGAGACGCCGTAATTGTAGTGTGATAATAGCAAAGTGGGAAAGAAATCTGCTCTTGGACACATTAATTGGAAAAGCTTTGAAGGGAAAACTAAACCCACATCCCTCTTTCACAGTATTGACACTGCAGGGCACCGAGTCTGAAATGTTTTCTTTCAAGAATGATTATTGAATTAAAAAAAAAATTATTGAACTGAATTAGGTTAAGCGTATTTACTGAAGTACAAATCAAGCTATGCTTTAAGCTTAGAACGATGAGAAAACTCAAATAACAGAAGCCTAATTTCAAATCCACTACAGTTCCCGTATTTATGTGCTACATCAATGACAGTATTATTCTTCCAATGCCGTGTGAAAGGGCTCAGGGAAAAGGGAATGTAGACTATGCACGTGGTTTGTTATCTTTCCTCTATTACCTTTTTTTCTTTTCTTTCAGTTCCGCCTTTTATCCAACCTTTTGAGTTTCCAAGATTCTCTATTGGGCAGCGGGTCTTCATCCCGTGTGTTGTGGTCTCAGGGGACCTGCCCATCACCATCACCTGGCAGAAGGATGGCCGGCCGATCCCCGGGAGCCTTGGGGTGACCATTGACAACATTGACTTCACAAGCTCCTTGAGGATTTCCAACCTCTCCCTGGTGCACAATGGGAATTACACCTGCATAGCCCGAAACGAGGCGGCGGCTGTGGAGCACCAAAGCCAGCTGATCGTGAGAGGTGAGCAGAGGAAGTCGCTCCTCACGGTGCAGAGGGCGTTGAACTCGACAGAGAAATTCACTCTTATCCCACTAAAAAATATAACTGTAGAAACCAACCATGAATTCCCCTGAACTCCAAGACAAGGTTTTATTTATCTAAAATATGATAGTTCAAGTAATTAGCAGCTAAAAAATGTGTGAATGAAACGTGGGAGCCCCAGGATTGAATTCATAAAATAGGACTTACGTATGCTTACTCAGTGGTCATTGAGAACCAAAGTATGTATATAGCACTGCGTAGAATACCTCTCACCATTTAGATGAGGGCTTTTAAAAATAAAATATTTTTCAAAGCCATATATCATTGTTTTTCTAAAGAGCTATCAAATAGTAGCTTTTTATAGTTTTGTTTTCGTTTTAGAAATATGATTTTCTTTGCTCATCTCTCCGTTTAGCATCAAATCTATCATTATTTTGATAGGGAAGCTGTTGCAACATTTTTTAAACCAAGCAGAGTGTGGTATTATTTACAGAAAAATTTAAAATAGAGTAGTCTAACTTACAGAAAACATTGGCAGTGGTCTCATACATATAAAAGGGTAAGTTCTAGTCTTATTTCAAACCGTTGTTCAAGTCACCAAATTCCCATTAAGGTTCACACTCTTCACCTGTGGAATAAGCAGTTAGTGTTCTCTGAAGTCTGTCAAACATGGATATTCTGTGGATTCATGATTCCCCAAGAGTAGCATGCATTTATCTACCAGTACAGTGGTCAGCCACATTGCAAAAGTAACTGTATGAAATTAGAGAGTTAGTTATATTAATGTTGATTATTTGCATTTAAAATTCTCAAACTTTGTTGTCTGAGAGTTGTTGTTAGGAGGGGGATGTTTCCACCATGTCCAGGATAATCAACAGATCTGTGCAGACTCTTTCTCAAGTACTAGGCTCCCAGTCCTTCCTCAGTCCCTAGTCCTTGTTCCCTTGTCACCTCTCCTTCCTTTCTGGCTGAAAAGGAATTCATTTTCTATCTACTTGCTGCAAAAGAACATGATACTGACTTAGCAGTCATATGAAGAAATCAACACTGTATTTCTGAAAAAAAATAAATTCCCCCAGTGAATGAGTAAGAAAAAATATCTTCGGTCAGACACAAACTAAAGATACTCATGACATTTTTCTCTTTCTACCTTGCACTTTTGAATATAAGAGTTGGGATACTTGATTTTTTTCCCGATTTTCTGAAGATACATAAAAGTGGGAGGTGATCTAGTATCTGTCTCCCAAGTGTTTTCTTATAAGCAGAATTGACTCTTGCTGTGGTTTGTGAAGGGCAAAATATACATCAGCCTGTCTTCTATATAATCTGCTCTGAAGGAACCAGGTCAGGGAACAGAAATGTTAGATAAAAATGCACATGGCTGCTCTTTGTGTCACTTGCCCTTGCAGGAAAGGCAACCAGACTTTCTGACTAAGGCAAAGGTCAAATGAACTGAAATTGAGCCCAGATAATCAGGATAATGTAGCTGATCACAATATGATTAACAGCTCCATGCGATTGTTCTTCAAATATATTAAATAAGCTTCTGTGAAATTAACATTAAGCCACCAGGTAGGCAGTATAGCCCTGAGGAAGGAGATGTGCCTCACAAACAGATCAGCATGACTGAGCATTAGGCAAGGCAAGGTGTTCTCAATCTGGGCTGCACTGTGGAGTCTCCTGGGAGATTTAAGAAAATATTGATGTGCAGTTTTGGTCGCAACCCAGACAAAACAAATCATGATCTTTTGGAGTAGATCCATCTTCCAGATTCCTGGGGAATTCCTCCTTTTTTTCTTTTTTAAATAAAAAAATCACTGGTTAGTGGTTCTCAAACTTTGTCGCACATTCAGATTGTATGTGGAACTTTAAAAATGGCCCGATGTGCAGGCTGTAGCCTCTACCAATTAAATAACCATCTCTGGAGGTGGGACCCGGGGATCGATCATTTGTAAAATCAAAATTGGAACTAACCGATGAGCACACATGTGCACAGAGGGAAATAAAACTCAGTCGAAATCAACCAGGGGGGAGCAGGGAGGAGGGTTGAGGAAAAAACCTACTTAATGGGTACTATGAGCAGTATTTGGGGTGACAGGCACCCCTGTAGCTGGGACTCAAGCATTACAAAAGTGATCCATGTAACCTAAAGCATTTTACCCCCTTAATATTTTGAAATTTAAAAAAATCAATAGAACTCACAATATTAATAAAATAAAGTAGAAAATCCATAGAAATGAATAAAATAAGTGAAAAGAATTTGCCAGAATTCAACATCCATTCTTGATTTAAAAAAAATTCTCACAAACAAGCAGTAGCAGTCAACGGCCTCAATATATAATAATAAAAGGCACCTATGACAAATATTATAGTATATTATACTCTCTACCCTTGTGATTGGGAATGAGATAGGTACTCCTGCTCTTTAACACTTCTACTCAGCACTGTTCTAGAGGTCATAGCCTTTGCACTTAGGCAAGAAAGATAAATATAAGGTATTACATTTGCGAAGGAAGGCGCAAATATGCCTACATTTGCAGATGTATATCATAACTACTAAGCAAATGTAGCAACTTCATGGGACAGAGCCAATCTACAGAAATTAATTGTATTTCCATATGCTAGTAAACACAATTGAAGAATGAAAATATGCTCTTCCAAACATGAAATATTTAGGGATACATTTAGCATAATGTACACTGAAAACTAAAAAATATTGCTGAGAAATTAAACTATCCTAACCAAAAGCCTAGCAAGCTTTGTTATAGAAATTTGAAAGCTTTTCTAAAGTGTGTATGGAAATGAAAGGGACCTAGAATAACAAAAGCAATTTTTAAAGAAAGAACAAACCTGCAGGACTTAAACTATCTAACTAAAATTGGACTAAAATTTCAAACTGGACCAGTTCTGTGGCTCATATTGTATAGATTCATTCCATAATAGGTCATAATTCTGATTTCAGAAAATCAGTCACCTTTAAATAACTCCTAACCTATGTCAAAGCAACTTTCCTAGGGCCTACTTTTCTTTTAATTTCAGTTGGTAAAATAGTCACTAAAATGAATTAATTAAATAAGAATTAATGAATTATCTAATGAATTAATTAGATAAGAACTACAAGATACACTTCATTCTCTAATGATGCATTTGCTGTTTTTAAGTCTTTATCTGCAGCAATCTTTACTTTGTTTTCACAAAAACTTTCCAGTGATGAATTTAAATTTTTTTCTGTACTTGTCAGTGAAAGAAAAAAATGCTTAATTGTACCTCATTAAAATATCAATGGGTAGTTACAAATATATATTTTTTATACCTGCTCTCAAATGACTACATTTCTCCTTCCTTTATTCCTTCATCTTTCTCTCATTCCATCCTTAAGCAACAGTGTACTCAGCACATGCTCATGATGCCAGGCCCTGGGATAGTCCCTGGGATGATGGAAGTTCATTTTCTCCCATCTAGAGCCCCAGTCAGTGGGAGAGAAGCAGGTGACAGATCACATGGTGATGTGACAAGCTGTAGGGCACCATGAAAGACGAAAGAGAGTTACCTAATAGGGGATACATGAGGCAGATTCCTGGAAGGTGGGAGGGACCCCAGAGAATTAGGAAATACAGCAACTAGGTAAGAAGAGAGAAAGACAGACAACATGTTCCTGGAACAACTCTTACGTGCAATGGGAGGGAAGCTGCAGAGAACACAGTTATGTAACTGTGTAGGGAATGGTTTGGCTGGGGAGGAAAATGCAGAAAGATGAGACTACAGAACTAATTCTGCTTCACATCTTCAAGGTTTTGTGTCCTAAGAAAGAGGTCTAAAGGCCGTGGGAATCTATCAGGGGATTTAAAACAGAGAAATCGCGTGGTCAATGTCAGGGTGAGTCGTATATTAGAACACAGGGAGAGTAGGAGCACAAAAACCCAGAGTGGAGGCCTCTGTAACCCATCTGAGAAGTGATGAAAGTCGGAGCAAAGGTGGTGGTGATTAGGATGACAAGGAGGGCACCAATCTGGAAGATTCTTTGCAGGGTGTGATGACCACTTGCGGTGGGGAAGTGTGTGAGACGGCTTGATGGCGAATGTCCTCCCCAAGAGAGTAGCTGCCATGGACCGTGAAGGAGGTTTGAGCAGGCGCTTTCTCCAGACTCTGGGAAATCTTCCTGGTGGTCCATTTTCCCTCTATCCTTAGTACATAACAATTGGGACAAGGAATTTTCTCCCTGAGTAGTTAATTTCTGCTGTGCGCGACAATCCCCTTTCCCTGTGATAGCTGGAGATCAGGCGCTGCTTTCAGAATTCCAGTTTTTGAGGAGAATGACCTAGTTGTTGACTTTTATCACTACTTAAGCTATATCATACACTAAATAAGCTAAATTAATCTTTTAGGTGAAATGAAGACTCGCTGTTTATCATTACTGTTTAGAATAAAGAGCATTCCACACTGCAAACTGTGGACTCACCAGTTAGCTCTGGAACACAATCCGTCATTTGGTTGATGAAGGGCTGCACAGATATAGTTGAGGAAACAAAACCCACATGAAAACAGCAAGCAACATTAGTCAATAACTGTATGAGCTTTCATTTTAATCTTTAACTGGAATTGGGAAATGCTTCTCTCTTAGATACTTCGAAGTTTTTGGCTTGAGATGTATCTTGGGAAAAATAAAAATAGAATGAGGAGTTTGGAGACCTTGAGATTGCCTTGTCAGAGCAAGGGTGGTTTGTAAGTCTCAAAGTGACAGCCTATTAACAACAAGAGCAAAATGAGCTCAGATAAGGGAGAGATCAGTATTATTTGATATGTTCGAAGGAGGCTTTGTGGAAGGAGTGAGCTCCATCAGCTTTGATATGTAAATGGCATTTAGGAAGAAAAAGAAGATACAAAAACAGCACTGGAACTTTCAGTAAGAGGACCAAGGTCCACATTTCTGCTTGTTCATTTTGTATATATATGACTTGGGGAACATGAATGAATTTCTCTGAGGCTCAGTTTCCTTCCTGTGAAATAGGAATGATCAGACGTACGTCCTGGAGTTTCAGAGAGTTTAATTATTGGTGACAATTGTTATGGCCTTAGTGCTGGTGACAGAGTTCTTCAATTACTCTCATTTAATGAATGCATCATTAAAAGAAGCACAGACATGCTTGGGTGTATTTTCCGGGGTCAGTGAGAAATAAACAGCACTAGCTGAGACGTAGAGGCTGTGCCGTGGTCAGAGTTAGCCCATCTGCTTCTTGCCACGAACAGGTACTTGCTATTAATAGACGTGGGAAGATGGAGAACCACAAATGTCCTGGAATCAATTGCCTTAGTGAAGAAGACAGTTGGCAGCAGTCAGTGGCTGTGGCCCCACAGATCAGAGAGCAAGGGAGGCCCACGCACCTGCAAGCCTGGCCCTGCACCCGTTCCTGCTTCCCCTTCACACTCTCCCTCCTTTCATCTCTGTCATGGTTTGGACACTTATCAGCTGTGTGACCTTGGACAGATGCTGTAGCTTCTCTTTACCTCAGTTTTCTTATTTACAAAATGCAATAATACCTAATATGGGCTTTTGCAGGGCTAAATAAAACAAGCAACATGTTTATCACGGAGCCTAGCACATAATCAGCACTCAGTGGGTGGCATCTCCACCCCTTTCTCTCTCTGTCCTTCTTCCATCCTTCCACACACATCTACGTGACTTTGGAACGTGATGGAGGGACATCACACATCAGAGGCCACGGGTGATCCAAGTAAGAGGCAATTAATTAGAAAGTGGCCTTGGGGATAGTCAGATAGGCAAATATAAAGGATAATATATTTTTAAAGAAACTACATCAGTTGATGATAAATTGCATGTCAGAGATGCAGGCAATACCTAAGGAATTTAAGCTGAAATGCAGAATAAATAAATGGGTACAAGAGAAATGGAATTGAGGGCCTGATTCTTAGCTATTTTTTGTATCAGAGTCTTCCAACCTTAGGCCATTGTAAAGCTTAGCTTGTTATTTGATATCCTGGGTCACTGGGAAGATTTATGAAGACTTAATGTAAAATAAATTAGCTGTTACCATAAGGCAAATGTTAACAAGAAAAATCAAAGCAAAAACAAAAAAGCAAAAATCCCTAGCTCTCATGTCTGTGGCCATAGCTGACACTGACAGTGGACCAGTGATCTCCGTGATATCATAGCCAGTGGGCGACCTTGGCATTAATGAAGGCACTTTGGGAAAAGTACTAGATGTAATGACAGAACACACCTGCCCCTGGTTCCTGTTACTGCACCACTGCCAGGAAAGCTTCCAAGGCAGTGGTTCCTACCTGTGACGCCAGAGGAGGTCCATTTCCTCACACTTCTTTAAATCTTATGATAAATCTATTGTTTCTGGTTTTTACTGACAAGCTGCTACCTAGAGAAACAAACACACTAGCAAAAAGACCTGTGATTGATCATCTGTTGACATGAAAAACAAAAATTGTACAAGGCCACCATCTTATTGCTGTTTATTAATCCAATTTTGACATCATATCCATGCCATCTTTTTTGCCATTCATTCGTTTATTCATTCTTTCTTCCAACAGATATTTATTAAACTTCTGTTTTATAACAGATGTTGTTCTGGGTTCTGGGGATACCATGGTGGTCAAAACAGAGAGACCACGTCTCTCCCCCAGAGAGCTAAAGTTCTAGTGATGGAAAGAGGTAACAGACAAATAAGCAAACAATGTCAGGTGTCTACAAGTACTATGCAAAATAAACAGTAAATTTTGGCAAGAGGCATGAGAGAGATAAAGATAGAAGTAGTGTTTTAGGTAGGATGGGCTGGGTAAGGCATCCTGGAGAGATTTCTGAGCAGAGACTTGAGTGAGGTGAGGGAGTGAGTCACAGTGATCTGTAGGAAGCAAGTTCCAGGTGGAAAGACCAACGAGTATGTCGACTCTGAGTCAGGAGTGAGTTTTGTGTGTTCAAAGGACAGAAAGAAGACCAATTTCCCATTGTCCAGTGAGAGAGGATGGAAAGTGTAAGGGAGGGCATGGGCCAGGACATCTATTCTCAGAGTGATGGGAACCCACTCAATTTTGGTTTCCAGTGTCGTAAATCCAATCTTTCCTAGACTTAGACCAGTTACCATCTCAGCTAAATACCATCCACCACCATCAAATAGCTTTCAGATATTTTATCTTCAATAAAACTGAATCCCCATCCATGCTTACAGTTAGGGAAACCTACATTCATTCTTTGGAAATACATGGCAACTTAGAAGTCATGAATTCCCAATATAGAACACTGAACTACATCTAAGACTAGAAAATTGTCTGTTTTATTATAAACATAACATCAAAAATAACCCCCCCCCCCAATAAACAGATCAAGCCAAAGATCACTGTACTTTAACTAATCCTCACTTCTGGCCACATCAAGAGCAAACTTCCTCTAAGGAACCCTTTTGAAATTTCAGATACTGTCAGCCCATGTGGATCCCATGACAGGATTCTGGTATTTTAGAATATACATCAAATTACTATTTTTGGAGAGACAGGAGTGCTGGATGATGTGCGTGTAATTACGATTGAGGGAAATGTAGGCAAGAATAGCCTACATTGCCACTTGGGGACGTGACATAATTATTCTGTTGAACCTATTCCTCCATCTCTTTAATCACCCCTCATCCCCACTGGAGAAATCGCACCGTTGGAAAATCAACGATATTGGCAAGCATGCTCACTGCAGTATAGCAAATGATATGTTATACAAATAAAAAAATTGAAATATTATTGTTAAAAAAGGAAACCAGCAACTTTGGGAGATTATACAAACAATACAGAGTATGCAGGATCTTCAGGGCCTGTCATGACTTTTGGTCCAAACTGCAGCAATCCCGCGGGCTCCACATGCACCCATCTCAGGTTCTGTATCTCATTGTCCAGAATCTTCCTACGGGGCTCTCTTCGCTCTCCTTCAATGGCACTTCTGTTGGGTCCATCCTACTCAAAGACCTTGGGCTTTGGGGTCCCCCTGCTCTGAGTTATTAACTTGGCCATGCTCCATTTCCTACTGTAAAACTGAAATGATAATATCTAGTCATTCATTTGTCCATTCGACAAGAAGTTGCAGGGTGCTCCCTGTGCTCCAGCCCTGTGCTGCTTGATGGGGACACATGGTCTATGAGAAAGCGGTGTTTCTTGTTCTCACAGGGTGTACAGCCTGATCTGGGAGACAGGCATTCAACAAACAATACCAAACAAGCGTGATAAAGGCTGTGATAGAGAAATTAAGGGTTTGGAGAAGCACCGAATATCATCCACAGCATCAGAAAAGGTGTCCCAGCCTAAGTGAGTTGTGGGATGAGATGCAAAGTTTAATAAGTGGGAATTGGTAAAACAAAAAGATGCAGAAGCATGTGTGACAATCCAGCAGCAAGAATAGTCTTGTGACAGGAGAACAGACAGGGTTTTAGAATAGCTGGAGCAAGCCTGCAAGAGGGGAATGTCAAGAAGTGAAACAGGAGACCAAGGACTAAAGCAATGAAGAGTCTTGCAAATACTGTAAGAGTCTGGACTGTAGCAAGGGGTTATGGAAATGAATGCATGATGATTTTAAGCAGGGAAGTCACATCACCTGATTTGTGTCTTAGAAGGATCCTTTGGGCCACTGTGTGCAGAATGGATTCAAGTGGGACAGTTGGTGGCAGGTAGACCAGTTACAAGGCTGTTCGAAAAATCCAGGTGAAAGACAATATTGGCCTTGTCATAGATTGAGTTGCCTTGAAAGCAGAGTGTGAGGTACAAATTGTCTGAGGATGGTTTCTTTGGGATGTAATTCCTGGGTCCCAGAGTAAGACAGTGGGAAATAATGAGATCAGAAAGGGAGAAAAAAATCAATAAAAGCTGTTTTAATGAGAGAGCTGCTGCTCTGGGCTACTGGAGCTCTTTCCTACGGGGAACCCTCTGCGGAGTGGAGTGGAGCAGTGGCTCTGGAAGTGCGTCTCTGCGTCAGCCTTCGCAGCGTCACCTGGGAGCTCATTAGAAACACAGGATCTTGGATCCCACCACGGACCTACTGAATCAGAATTTCTGGGGACAGGGTTCAGCAATGTGTATTTTAATCAGTGCTTCAGGCAATTCTGATGCCTTCTAATGTTTGAGAAGCACAGCAGAGAACATGCCTCAGAATTGCCCCACTGGGTTGGAGGATAGGGAGGCAGAACACTTATACCCTGACTTCTGTCACTCACTGATGGACAGTTGTTTTCCGCATGTCAGGGCTGCCCCAGTGGAGGCGGGTAAAGGGTCATGACTTCAGAGAAGGGCTGGGACAGTGAAGACAGAGACTCCTACCCTCAGGGCAGTATCCTGGTGAAGTGTGTGGAGCTGTCCGTTCCAGTGGTGCTGAAACCAGATGGACAGAGGGGATGCGGCCCTTCCCCACACGTCCACACCCTTGTGACTAGGGAGTGGCAGTGGAGATGAAGAAAATTTGAAAATGTGCAATACATTTTCAAGGAATAATCAGTACCTGATACTGT
>NW_012139191.1:4062655-4078114 GCF_000956105.1 Propithecus coquereli | reverse complement strand
TTTTCAGTTCCTCCGAAGTTTGTGGTTCAGCCACGGGACCAGGACGGGATTTATGGCAAAGCTGTTATTCTCAATTGCTCAGCTGAGGGTTATCCTGTGCCAACCATCGTGTGGAAATTCTCTAAAGGTATGACATTACTTGATTTGCTTCTAAGCTGCCAAACCTATGTTATGTTCTAAAAGATTGGATGAGCATTTTTAGTCTTTCCAGAGATGTTCCTTGCAAGTAGATATATGCCTCTGTCTCCACCAAGCCTATCATTTACTCATAGACACCTTTAGTCACCCACCTAGGTATTTTTATTTAGACCAACAAAGTGTCCTTTCTCACACAACATTTCCTAGGAAGGACCAGGAAGGGGAGGCAGGTTACCCATGCAGGTTACTTCCACACTTGGAAAAGTACTAACTTGCCCACCGTATCAGATAACCACGGTCTGCTTAGAGACCACTGCAAACCTGTATATGTGGAGATGCAAGTTTAATTGTAAGAATTACTTACAGTTGGAGAATTATTTCCCCGGTATTTAGATACATGAGATTAAGTGGTTTTAGAAAGTTAAAAATAAAATCATTGAGTGTTCTGCGTCCTTGGTTACCTTATAATATACAAGTCGAGTGCCATCCCCTTATGCTCTTTTAACAACAGACACACCCAATATCCTATTGTGAGTGTCCAACGTTCCCTGATTCTACTCCTAAGCATGCTTCCTGGCTTTTAGGTAACACTGTAGCCATCGCATACGTAGAAGTGTGTAACATGAAAACTAGTGGTAGAACCATTGTAGACCCTGGAAAAATAATTTATGTTCATCATAGTGGCTTCTTCAGGAAAGTTCCTTATTTGTGCTTGCAAACCTATTGGCGGTTCTCTTTCTTTTCCCATGCAGTCATCTGAAATCAATGATTTATTTATCAAATACTCGAGGGCCAAATATGTACCAGTGAGATCAATCAACCAATCAATCATGGCCTTTTCCTAATAATCTAAGACCTACTATATAGGTTTCTATTTCTCCTCTGGCAAATCTCTTATTCATGTTACTTGCACACTTATCTCTGGTTATGGGACTATTTGTTTTTTTGTTTGCCTACCATAGTTTGTAACCTGTATATATTTTTTAAATAACATGTTGAAGTTTCTCAATTTAAAACCAACAATAAATGGAAAATAAATGACGCACTTACCACAACCCTTCTGGCATCTATTTTTTGAGAAAGAAGGAAAAGAGGGGAGGAAGAGTGTGCTAGACATTGTTTGATCATGAGAACAATTAAATTTTTAAAAAATCCCTGAGGCATCTCTGTATAGCACACCACATCCGTGGTCCACATGAAAAGCACTTTGTTCAAAAATAAAGACCTGTTATTCAGGGTATCTGCCTGCATGACTTTTTATTTTAGGCCATATTTGAAGGCCCATGTTGCATTATTACATGGAAACAGATAAGCAGAATAAGTTTAATTCAGTTTAATTCATTTACATCAATGAGTATATTTGATATTATGGACATTTTCCATGACATTGTTCTTCTCCAAAATTATTTTCAATGCTTGCCATGGTGCAGATGTTCACTCTCTGTGTCTTAAGTTGTGTCCAGTTTTTCATTATGGTGAAAAACAGTGTAGCAAAGAACATCCCTGTATGTTAACTCAACGTGTGCAATTGCTTTCTTGCAAGTTCCTAGAAGGGAAATAGCATGACCACATGTAAGTCTCTCAGTCTGCAATGGCCAAGGACACTTTGGCCACCAGCAGTGTGAGGGTGTGTGATGGCCCTGCATTCTGGCCAGCTAGAGCTTTCTCTTTAGTCTTCACAACCTGATGGGTGAAAATGGCTTACCCCTTTAATTTGCATACTAAAATTACTAATGATTAAAATGTTTTATCTTATGTTTACTGACCATTTCTTTTTCTCCTCTGGGAAATTTCTTATTCATGCTAGCTACTTGCACACTTGTCTCTATGTCTTATTTATTTGTAGCAGTGTTTTCGTGTAGATTAAATAACCCTCAGTCTGTCTGTGTGTCACTGACACTTTATCCCTTCTCATCACTGATTTGCAAATTAAGTTATACTAGCTTTTTTTATCTTTAAATTTCATGTGCTATAAATATATATATATCAAATTGTCGAAGACAAAATTAGAAATTGCAAAAGCAAATTTTTAAAAAGTTAAATTCCCTTCAAATAACAATATTCAAAGATAACCAGAAGATATTAACTCCTGCAAACATGTTTTGTCTAGCCTCTCAGGCCTGTCCCTGCGCAATTGTATTCCCACAGATACACATCTAAATTTAAAAAGGTTTTGATCATATAATTTTTCCTGGCTTATAATCTTCTTTCTTCAGTTAGAAATATGCTATTAATTTCTTTCCATGGCAAAATATATGGATGTTTAATACAACTTTTTAATGTCTGTGTAGAGTTTATACTAATACAACACTAAGTACACTTAACTATCTATTGCCTTAGTTAAGATTGAGTTCAGCCATTTAAATTCACAAGGGTTTATTTTCTCATAAGAGAAGTCAGGACATAGAAAGTGTAGGATTAGTTCATTGGCTCTCTTAAGTCATCAAGCTTCTTATATATTAAGAAGAGTTCTGTTACTTTTAGCAAGAGTATCGCACCTTCGAAAGTTGGCCAGTGAGCTCCAGCAGTGACTGACTTCCACATTTCGACAGAGGAGTTTCCCTCTCCCATCTGAGGGAATTCTACCTGAGTCAGCTCCCTCCACGGGCGTTTCCAGGAATTTGTCACAGATCAGTTCTGCTGACATGTCCCCGGATCACTGCCCAGGTCACCCCTAGCTATAAGGGGGTCTGCAAGCCATCACAAATACAACTTCTGTGACTATTTTACTAAGTCAGAGAGTACCTACATATCTCCAATATTATTGTTGAATGCTTATTTTTTGGTTTTTCTCTAATTTTTCACTCTTAGAAAAGTATCATAATGAATTATATCACATTCGTCTTTGTATATGTGTCTATTTTTCCCTGTGGAGAAATTTCTGTCAGTAGAGCTGCTGGCTCAAAGTGAACAATTTTTATAGCTTTTGATATGCATTGACAGTTTCCCAGAATTTTATTCCTTTACACATCCTCCCACAGTTTTTAGAAGTGCCTGTTTCTTATAACCAAAATAATACTGGATATTATGCTTGTTTTTAAAATATTTTCCAACCCAATAGAGGGATATCATATTATTATTTTAATTATGAAAGGAATAAAGATGTTTCTTAAGGAAAATTTAGTCTTGCTTATGCAACATGTTTCCTGTAATCAACATAGTCACTAAGAGCGTAAATGTAGCTCCCTTAATTATGATGAAAGACTCAAACTAAACAGACTTGGGTTGTTTCACTGAGAGATGCAACAATTTAATCCTGGCACTGCAGAATTCCAGAGTGAATCATAGTAGTTTAAGGTTGGCTATTGCAGAAATGAAGCAATCTTTGCTGAAAAATAATGTTATTACATTTTTGACCTTGAAGCTAGATACACAAAGTCTTAGACATTCAATTCTGTCTCCTGGTTTTTTCTTTCACGTGAACAAATGAAGCCTCTTTATTTAAAAATCAGGCTTTGTACTGTGGTGGGCCTCACCTGCGTTCCCACGCGTAACGACGTTCTTCTACATGTGTGTCATTTACAGTGGAGGGAAACCGGTTTCAGTCAGTGTCCTGAGGACCAGAGCCATGCCTTTGTCAGCTGCTGAGAAGCCAAGAGCGGCTGCGAAGGCCAGAGAGTAGATAATGCGCCAGCTTGCCCTGGTGCCCTTTGCTCTCTATGGTTGTCCACAGATTCCCTGACCTCCAGGGAACTTTGGTCACAGGAAAGTCCAAGGACAGAAGTCAGAGCCTGCCTGGGGTGGGGGTGGGGGTGGGACAGTGGGAGCAGTTTGCATTTAAAATAGCATTGTCAGCTTCCCCAGCAGTAGGTCACCTGTAAGCAGACTTGAAGGACATGAAATGAGCCGCGTGTGTATCCAAGGGGCACGAGCTGAAGGTCAAGGGACCAACTAGCACCCAAGCCAGGGGTAGGGTGGGTTTATGCCTGGAATGGTCCAGAAACACCAAGGAGGACACATGGCTGGGGCAGGGTGAGTGAGAGGAAGCCCCAGAGGTCCTGGATCCTCATCCATCGCTGTAAGAATGGGGCTCTGCCCAGATGGGGGTGTGCATCAGAGTTGTGACGGTGGCACGCTCCCACTGCTGCTGCTGCTGAAACCAGGAGCGAGGGGGCCGTGGAGTAACCCAGGAGAGGTGGCATGATCTGCCTGGAGCTTTATGAGGATCATGGTGGCGCAGCTGTGCTGAAAGCAGACTGTGCGGAGGGCAGGGATTGCAGCTGGAGACCTCTTGGGAGGCCTTGGATGGGATGTGGCTGGGGCCAGGGTGCGGGCAGCAGAGGAGGGATACATGGTTGGATTCTGAACATCCTGGGATGATGGACTGGCTGTGGATGAGAGAGAAAGCAGGGAGCCCCGGGCAATGAGGAGAGTGGAGGTGCTGCTGCCCGAGACGGGGCGACTCCAGGAGGGCAGATCTGAGGCCGGACAAGCTCCGGGGTTTGGGTCCCTCTCTCTGTAGACGCAGCTGCCAATTTCCAGTATAAGTAATGATACATTTCTAAATACCGTATTTTTTTGATAAATACTTTCTCCATCGCCAGACCTGCATTCTGTTCTGCTGCCACGTGCCCAGCCCGCGTGTTCACCGCAGGTCAGTGTTGGGCTAATTTGTGCCCACCGCTCGTCCTTTGGTCTTAGTGCCCCATGAGGGCTATTCCAGGCTCTTCCCTGTTTACAGTGGTTCGTTCCTTTCCTTTTTACACACGATTTCCTGGGAGGGAGCACGGCCCACCTGACTTCCCTGTAGAAGGGAATTAATCTTTCTACTTGTGTGCACCAAAGAGCTGACTTTGAAGTCTGGAAAATTTACAGTCTATATTGTGGTGTCATTAATTTGGGGTCAATTTTCCCACAGATGTGATGTGCCTGTTTAATATGTAGATTCAAGCCGTCTTTTATTCTTTTATTTTTCATGAATTGTGCTTCTAAGCATTTGTTCTCTTGCGTGTTTTCCTTTTCTCCTTCAGGGTTCCATGGACTCATCACCTACCTTCCAAAGCTGTCATTTTTTTTTCAGGGTTTTTAACCCATTTCTTCCCATTTTAATTTGTTTGATATTTGCCAATTTCTATTCTCTGTGTCTTTCCCCCAACACGGTCTGTTCCCCTTTGTGCTCTCTCCAATTTTGCCTCCTTGCTGATCTTGTGTTCCGCCTTCTCCCTCCAGCTCTGCCGGCTCCACGTTTTACTCCTTCTTGAGCTCTGGCTTCATAGACAGGTGACTTTTACGCACGGTTTTCACCTAAATCGTGGCAATATTTTCTGGTGAGATTTTGTCACCTGGTTTCTTTTTCTATTTCTTTCTTCCATTTTTCTTATCTCGGCTACATCTGGCTTCCCTTTGAATGTGGTGTTCCCCTCATCCGTGGGGATCCATTCCAAGGCACCCAGTGGATGCCTGAAACCTTGACTAGACACATATACTGTGTTTTTTCTGATACATATTAATACACACCTATGATAAAGTTTAATTTATAAATTAGGCACAGTAAGAGATTAACAACAACTGATAATAGAATAGAACAATTATAACAACATACTGTAATAAAATTTACATAAATGAGGTTATGGTACTTACTCACCTATTCTCCTTCCATGGTTGACCACAGGAAGCAGGTAGCTGAAGCCACGGATAAGGGGAAACTGTTGTACTCACATTTGGAGAAAATCCATGTCCCCAGAAAGAGATTACTTTGTGCAAATATCCAATTCCTCACTTAACCCTCCTTCTCTGACTCTCACCCACGCCAGGCCTAGGGCAGCCCCTCTGCACCCGCCTGCGCCTACTGTCTCCCTGATGGAGGTTTCGCCCTCATGTGCCACCCACATCATGGTGCTTGCTGAGAGTCACAGCACTGGCCTGCGTTTGCTTGTCTTTGCGTGTAACTCTGCTCCATCAACACTGGGTTGCCTGGTTACCCATTTTGTAGTTGGAACTTCAGCTATTTTCTAATTTCATAGAAAGTGAAGTTTATATTTCCTAGTCCTTCCCCCATTTTCTTTTGAAGGGCTCCCAGGAAGAGAAGAAGGAATGCTGGTTTATGCTTCCATCTTCAAATCTGAAATCCTGTTGTTTATGAAATTTTCATTAAATTTGGACTTTATTTTAGAAAATAAAAGTAAAGTAGGAATCTATTAATCACAGGAGTAGTAGAATCATCAGTGAGGAGAGGAGGCTAAAATTTCAAACCCCAGCACAGGAGGGTACAGAGAGCTCCAGTTGGGATGGGACCATCCTTTTCCTGCCTGCTTCTCTTGAGGTTGGCTTTCTCCCTGCCGTTCTCCTGTGTCCCCTCTGCTCTTAGCTGTAGCACATTCATACAACATGGTTTCCCCAACCCCAGTTTTCCATGGAGACTCCAGAGAATCCATCTCGCCATTTTGCTTTGGCTCCGTTTTCTCCTGCTGTCATTTCTGCACTCACCACACACAGTCTACCACAGGTTCTGGCTGTCCCTTGCCACCAGGGACCCAGAAGAGTCCTCCCCCACCTGCAGAAATCCTCCCCACTGGTTATAGGCTCTTCCTAAGGGTCAGTGGGGACTTGATTATTTTGTTGAGAAATCCGTAGAAATAAAACCAGACAGTCACGACAGTTACCTTGCACATTTCCATACAAGGTGCTCAATTCCAGGATGGGAAACAGATATTGTGCTCAATATACGAGGTCAAGCCGCTGACTTGACCTTCTCTGGAGTCTCCTCCCACTTTGGGAGCTTTCCCTGGAATGCTACACCTTGGTCCCGCCCCACCTCTGCTCCCAAGGTCAAGGTAACATCCTGAAGGGACCCTTTATAGTCCTCAAATCCTATGTCTGGGGACACCATGAGAAGGACGTGGAAGGGGACAAGCCTGAGGTTCTCGAGCTGGTCAATTCTGGGGCACGTGTTCTGCCAACACCGATTCCAGACCTCCTTGGTGAGCTGACTCAGGCCATTCCTTCCTCAGCAGTCAAGAGACAAATCACCTGCTTTCCTTTCAAAAGACAAGTCTGAAAAGGGGCAAATGGTCAAAAGAAAAATATTCCCTTAAATAAAATCTTCTTTTGTCTTCCCTTCAGGGAAGCAGGGTTTCATATTAAGATAACTCAGTGGGGGTAGGTTCATATGGCACAGGCTGGTGATCCTCAGTTCTCTAGTCCTCCAAAGTTTTTTCCTGAGTTCTGGTCTCTTAATCCATTCCGGAATGTTTCACTGTGCTCCCAGCCTGAGGCCCAAGTGTCCCCCAGGTCCAGGGGCCAAGGCATTCAGCCCCATCCAGCCAGCCCCTCTCTGACCTTGAATGCCAGCTCCAGAGCCTTTGCTCAGAATGAGCGTCCCCTTCACATCCCGTTCTAGAAACTGGGTCTCTGCACTGTCCTTGCGGCTTGCCTTGGTCATCTCCTTGGGACCAATCCCTCCATTCCTGGCCTTACCTTAGTCTTCCTAGTGTGGACATCAGAATCGAACTTCTGACTGCAAACCTCACCCAGGGAGGCTGCTGCCTGCCCACTGTCCCCACCTCCCTGCCTGCCTGTCTGTCTGCACACCACGCCATGCTGTAGCCATGCTGCTGCCAGACTCTCCATGGATCCTGCTCTGTGTTGTTAGAACACCCGAGCCTCTAGTCCTGTGGGCTAGACCTCCTCCATGCCATCAGTTTCCTGGAACAGCAGAGATCCCCTCAGGTCTTCCTGGCACCACTGCACCAGTGTGACCCAGGCTCCGTGCCAGTGTGCCAGTGTGACCCAGGCTCCACATCAGTGTGTCAGTGTGACCCAGGCTCCACGCCAGTGCACGGTCTGATCCAGGCTATAAGGTCCCAACTATTACCCAGTGCACCTTGTTCCCTTGGAACCCAATTACGTGATAAGATATGAATCCTGCATTAATACAAGGAAAGAATTCAAATAATACAAAAAGGAGAAGAAGGCAACCTCTCTCCCTGTGGCATAAGTTGTAAAAATAAACCCAAGCTCAAAGTCCAGCGTGGGTCCCCGAGTTCTGCTTGCATGCTCCGCAAGTAGCGACAGTGGGCCACACTAAGCGATAGTGAGTTCTTGGGGAAAGGTCGTAAGCAGGACAGAGAAGGTGAGTGTTCAACATGTTGTTTTATTTTCTTCCTTTGATGGTAGAAAAAAATTTTGTCAGAGATTAAACCTGCCTTCCTCTGCGCGAGGTGGAGTCTTGGTGTCCCTGGGAGCTGCTGTAGGACCTTTGTGGACTCCTCACCCCAGCAAGCTGCTGTCACCCTGCACCTTGGTGGGCACACTGGGACAGTGAGCCCAGGACCCATCTCAACCTACCTTCTTTTCTTTTCTTCCACTCCTCCACCTTCCCTCCCTCTCATTTCTTTCCCCAGGACCTTTCTAGCAGTCTTGTGGGTAGAGGAAGTCACACTGAGGGCAAACGTTTGGAGAGCTCTTGCTCCAGGAAAGTGGTAGCTGGAAACCTTGGATGGTGGATGCAGCTGCAGGGCACCTGCTGTCCCAGTGCAAAGCCCTGGTGGCATCAGCATAATTGAGCCACCTCAGTGCCTTCTGGTATCACATTGGCAAGTGCTGAATCGTGGTCAGTTCACGGGTCAATTTTCTGATAAGTGAGTGAAGGGGCAATGTCCGTCTTCCTGGTAGAAAGAGATCCTTGCATATTAGGTACAGAATTACAGTCATATTGACGTGCTAAGCAAGTGGACTACCAAGTCATAACAGCCCCTCAGCAAGCACAAATCTAGTCCATGAAAGTGCACTTGTTTTTGATGAGTAGGATTCTTCAACACAGAAATAAAGGAATTAATGGGAGATAATTGGATTGCAAAGTAAACATGATTATGTGCAAATTTACAAAAGAAGTAAGCTGGATGCTGTCTCGGTTACAGTGTGGTGTTTTATCAAGAAGGGATTTAATACAAGGAGTTAGATGCATGCAACACTTTGGGAAAGATGGGACGAACTCAGCTGCCTTTTGGATACTTCGGAAGTGTGGGAACCACAAGAAGCTACCCTCATCAGTGGTCACAGTAATTTGTAGAAGTTGTCCCAAAGGCAGCTATAAACCTTGGCATCTGCCTATGCACCAGTTTGCTCCTTCTGAAGAAAAATAATGGCTTCTCCTTCCTCGCACCTCCCAAATCGTGTTTAAGTGCTTCTCACTGGTAAAATGTAAACCAGAATCTGCTAACGATGGAGCTGGGAAATGTAGTTTTCAGGCTTCCAGTCCCTGCAATTTAGGGCAGAGTTTCAAGGGAAAGTGGTAGCACTAAGGATGGACACAGAACATCTGACACACGATTTACACGACACAAATATTACAGGCAGGTATTGCACAGTGACGGATGCTTGTTTCTTTGGGATGGGGAATAGCTCTGCAGCCTGGAACTTGACCATTGTCTCAAGACTGTGCCCCTGTCCCCTTCTGGGCTCTTCTCTATAACAGGACACCCAGGACACTCAGCACTCCTCCACGGAGCGAGGGTTCCATTTCTAGCTGCTACACCTTCGTGAGGGGCAACTGCTGATGCTATTCTCATGTACTGTCTTCTGTTCACATATCCACCTCTGTGTTTGCACTTACTGACTCTCTGCAACCCACCAACTGTTCCCGGGGAGGGAGAACCCTCTCCCTGAAGAAGAAAACCAAACTCATCCTTCAGGAAAAGCTCCTTTTCTCCATAGGGAAGAAAGGGATGTGTTCTTGATTCCTTGGTGAGGAGAAAGAATAGCTACAGCCTTACCATTGGGATGCAACTCAGGAGCATGCAGAGCTCTCCTTTCCCCTATTTTGTTATACTTCACATCAGTCTTATTCCACCCTGCAAGGAGGACTCTCTGAATATGCTTATTGGCCAACTTCTTCTGGTCCTTGCATACAGGCATTTATATTGGCATTCATATGATCTAGTTTCCCTTGATGTGAATGACAATCCTATATCATATGCAATTGATTTCTGTCCTCATTTTATATATGATGAAATTAAGGAGGCATCCCTGGAGTACAGTGCCTGGCATAAAAAAATAAAAAATAAAGAAATTAAGGGTGCAGAGAGAATAAGCTCTCAAAGGCACAGGTAGTTTCAGAGGGCATTTGAACCCAACGCTTTTGATTCTTAGCCAAGTGCCCCTCTACAGACCAGCAAAGACTTATGAGTGGAAGAAAAGATGAAACGATTATTTTATTTCCTGCTGTCTTCAAAATGGGCTCACTTGGTGGCACTCAGCTGTTCTTTTTCCACTATCACCACACCCTCAGTCCCTGGGAACACAGCAAGGCCTTTTTCAATAAATATGAAAGGTTGCCCAGTATTAACGTAACTAGTAATTCAGTATGTGCCTTACTTCCTGCTTTAGCAGTTTATTTTCATGTGATGGAGCATTAAAATTATTTGCACTTGACCCCAGCTAGCCAGAGAAAATTGACAGCTTTTTGATTAATGACTGCTGGTTGCTATATTGCATCTTCTAGCTAATTATCCAAAGTGCTTACCTTGTGCTAAGAAGATTGCAGGATTTTGCATATTGATGCACTGGGTTAAATGTTGCTCTTTAGAATAATGATGAATCTAAAGTAGATGGCCGATAATTCTATCAAACCATGGCAAAGTCCAAATCTCTCAAATTAAACGAGTGCTAACCCTCGGAACTATCGTCCGCATAATAGATGAACCGGTTGGCAGTGTGTTCACTGTTATTCCATTTAGTGAGCATGATTAGATCCTTAGATGCAGTAACCCTTCAACTTAGGTTCATTTTTCTGATGAGAAAAAAGATTTAATGTTTTTTAAATGCACTTAATACTTTATTTCTGTCTTCATTAAGACCGTTTAGTAATGAAGAGGCTTATCTTGGTCCAAACGGGAATCAACAGATCAACCTTTTCTGCTGTTTAATTGAGACAACTTAGCTATGTAGTTCAATTTTATGTTATAATCCTTTAATATAAATGTTTCAACTGTTACAAGTATTTTGCTGGTTAAAATTCTTTAAGGAGAGGAAAAATTTGTGCTGTTGACATGGACAATCCCGTAACTTTCTCAGACTGTACCAGCATTTCATTAGATTTTTCAGAATTTTTGGAAAACAGTTTTACATAATTTGAGATTTCCAGACTTTCTGTTTTAGGGTTATATTTTTTAAATCCTATATTGGGCTGAGTTTTCAAGTTGTATGTATTAGACTAGATCTAGCCCCAATTTACAGCCACCTTTGAGAAAGCCATTAATAGACTTTGCAAAATTTCAAAATGTGTACCACATTTAAGTATTTAAATAAAAACTGAAGGCTTTCTTTCCTTGATTTTTACATTTCCATAAAATCCTTTATCCTTACACTAAGAAACATGTTCTTCATAGGAAGAAATTTTATAATTTATAAAAGCAAATTCTTTAAAAATGCAATCCACTTCTATAGAAGAAAAAAAAATGACCACTCAGCGGATGATAAAAAGGTAGCTGATAATATTCAATACCCAGTTCTGATTAAAACAAGAACCATAAAAAAAGAGTTTTATAAAATAAGAACATAGAAACACTTTCTTAAAACCCAAAGAGCTTTGGAAAAATGAAGAAGAAAAAGAAAAAATGCCCAGTAGAAAAATGGGCAAGGGATATAAATGGCAAGTGCAAATGGCCAATATAGTCATGAAAAGATGCTCAAAATTATCTATAAGCAAAAACAAACAAAAAATACAAAAATCAAAAAAGATAAAAATTAAATAATAACCTACATATTGTATTGATGAAGATTAAAGAGATTAATAGTGTACATGTGTGAGGAAAAAATTAACCTCAGCCACCACAGATGGAGATAAATCTGGTATGTTTTTAGCAAGCAATTTAGCAATATGTTTTAAGATTTTAATATACATCACCTTTGGTTGAGAATTCCTCTCCAAGAATTAGACCTATAGGTTGCCTACCACTCCATTGATTGACAAGTGGAGCAATTCATTGCAACATGGTCTCTATTCCTGTGGAATGAGAAAGACACAAAAATCACATAATCATAAAATGATTAAATAATTAAAAGCAGAATTTCTAACAACTTGACAATATTGTGTGCTCACTATGAGCCATACCACAGTTTAAGAACTTCCACACTTGCTCCATCCTAGGAAGGAGGTTCTGTTACTATCTCCTGTTCATAGGTAAGGAACTGAGAGCTTGTGTGTAACTTACCTGGTTTTTCACAGTGTATTAGTAATGTGTTGCTGCGTAACAAGTTACCCTGAACTTAGTGACTTAAAATAACGTTTCTGTGGGTCAGGAATACAGGGGTGGCTTAGCTGAGTGCTCTGGCTCAGGGTCTCTCCCCACACTGCAGTCAAGGCATGTAGTCATGTCAAAGTTTAACTGGGGGAGGTCTTCTCTCAAGCTCACTCACGTGATTGTTGGCAGATTTATTTTCTCAGGGACTATGAGTTGGAGGCTGCCATCAGCTCCTTCCCATGGAAGCTTCTCCATGGAGCATCTCACGACACGGCAGCAGAGTGAGGACCTAAGGGAAGGGGAGAGGGAGGAGGAATGGGAGCCACAGTGTTTTAGACCACAGCTACTTGCCCAGTATTTCCCGTACGGTGGGTGCTCAGTAATTGAACACTAAACTCCATTTGTGTTAAAACAGAAGATACTGCTTAGAAGTATGTGCTTAGAAAAATATTAGGAAGGTTGTAATCCTTCCAGATGGTGGGATTGGAATCTTGGGGAGAAAAAAAGGGCATTTACTTTTTTACTGTTTCAATTTTTAACAAATAAATTCATAGATTCCCTAATCCAAAATTCTCATGTTTTACATCCTGATAGGTAAACTAGTAGATAGCTTTCATTAATAATGTTTTTCAAATTCAATTACTCATTTACTGACATTCATCCATTATCAAGCGTTTGTTAAAATCTTCTGTGAACTTTCATGAGTTAAGTTTTTTTTTTTTTTATCTTTTTCAGTTTTTTTATTTCAAAATACTAAGGAGGTACAACTCTTTGGTTACATGGATTGCTTTTATAATGCTTGAGTGAAGGTTATAAGTGTGCCCATCACCCAGATAGTGTTCATTGTACCTTTTAGGTCAGTTTTCACCCATCCCATCCTGCTTGCTACCCACTGCTTGATTTCTGTTGAGTTTTACTTCCCTCTATGCACATGGGTGCTCCTCGGTTAGTTCTAACTTAATAGTGAATACATGTGGTGTTTATTTTTCTATTCTTTAGATACTTTACTTAGGATAATGGTCTCCAGTTCCTTCCGGATTGTTGCAAAAGGCAGTAAGTCATCAAACAACCCCGTTAAAAAGTGAATGAAAGTCAGGAACAGAAGCTTCTCAAAAGAAGATAAATAAATGGCTAATAAACATATGAAAAAAATATCCAATGTCACTAATCAGCAGGGAAATGCAAATCAAAACCACAATGAGATATCATCTTACCCCTGCCAGAATGGCTTTTATTATAAAAAATCCAAAAATAATAAATTAAGTTTTTACATTATCTATATTGTACAAGCTTCTGGCATAATTTTGCATTTTGCTCATTTCTCTATTTCCAAGGAGTGAGCAGATTTAGGGATAAGAATGATTTTGTTCATTTAGTCTCACTTTATAAAATGTTCAGCTGATGGTGAGGAAAGCAACATACTGAAATAATAATAATATGTTCTTATGGTTTTTAAACTTTTCATCCCTGATTTTGAATTCTTTATGAAAAGAAGAATTTTAAAAAAATTTTCCACTTAGAACCATTTTGTGGTATTTCATACTTTTAGGTATGTAATAAAGAGCTAATCCAGACCTATAAGTATGGATAGTATGTGCTCCCTCTTCCAACTTTATAATTATCTTATATTTATATTCCTCTTACTTACCTTTAAACCAGGTATCAGCTAATTATAGGGCCAAAGTCCAAATTCTGCCCACAACCTGTTTTTATAAATAAGTTTTTTGAAACACAGTCATGCCGTTCTATTTATGCATTTTCTATGGCTGTTTTCATGAGTCAATGGCAGACTCGAGTAGTTTTAGCAGAGACTGTGTGGCCTGTTAAAACATTTACTATCTGGCTCTTTACCAAAAAAGATCGACAACCTCTATCTGAAAATATTAAACATTTTTATCCATGAACATGGCATAACTTTCAACTTCTTTAGGTCTTCTTTAATTGCCCTCATCAACTTTTATATCTTTTAGTGGGCCGATGTTGCACATATTTTGTTAAATTTATTTCTAAGTATTTCACGTTCTGGTACAAATGTATTGTCTTTTTAATTTTAATTTCCAATTACTTGTTATTAGTATACATAAATAAAATTGGCTTTGATTTTGTATATTGATGTTGTATCACATGACTTTGCTAAACTCACTTGATAGTTACAGCAACTTTTATTTTCTGTTGAACTTGGTCTCTTAATTTTTTTTTTCATTTTCTTTTGATCTCAATAGATGTAGGGGATACAAGCGTTTTTTTGTTACATGGATGAATTGTATAGTGGTGAAGTCAGGGCTTTTTGTGTACCCAAGTATGTTGTACCCAATAGGTAATTTTTCATCTTTTTACTTCCTTCCCACCCTCCCCACTCTGAATCTCCACTGTCTATTATACCACTGTGTATGACCATATATACCTACTGTTTAGCTCCTACTTGTAAGTGAGAACATGCAGTATTTGTTTTTCTGTTCCTGAGGTACTTCACTTAGAATAATGGCCTCCAGTTCCATCCATCGAAATAATGGATGGAATATTTTATCCATTGAAATAATATCTGCAAAAGAAATTATTCCATTCTTTTTTTATGGTTAAGTAGTACTCCATGGTAGAGATGTACCACATTTTCTTTATCCCCTCATCAGTTGATGGGTACTTAGATTGATTCCCTATCTTTGCAATTGTGAATTGTGTTGCAATAAACATATGAGTGTAGGTGTCTTTTTGATACAATGACTTCTTCTCCTTTAGGTAGATACCCAGTGGTGAGATTGCTGGATCCAATGATAGGTCTACGTTTAGTTCTTTGAGGCATCTCCATACTGTTTTCCGTAGAGTTTGTATTAAATTACATTTCCACCAATAGTGGAAACACTGTTTCCACCAACAGTGGAACACATGTTCCCCTTTCACCACATCCGTGCCGACAGCTATTGTTTTTTGACTTTTCAATAATGGCCATTCTGACACGGGTTGGGTGGCATCCCATTGTGGTTTTAATTTATATTTCCCTGATGATCAGTGATGTTGAACATTTTTTCATGAGTTTGTTGGCCATTTGTAGATCTTCTTTTGAAAAATGTCTTTTCATGTCTTTTGCACACTTTTTAATGGGGTTATGTGTTTTTTTTCTTGCTGATTTGTTTGAGTTCCT
>NW_012139191.1:4039155-4061325 GCF_000956105.1 Propithecus coquereli | reverse complement strand
GCTGAGGCAGGAGGATCCCCTGAACCTAGGAGTTTGAGGCTGCAGTGAGCTATGATCACACCACTGTACTCCAGTCTGCATGACAGAGTGAGATCCCGTTGAAAAAAAAAGAAGTGGTGAAAGGGGCATCCTTGTCTTTTTTCCATTCTTAGCGGGAATGCTTTCGACTTTTCCCCATTCAGTATGATGTTGGCTGTGGGTTTGTCATATATGTATTTTATTATTGTGAGTTTTGTTCCTTCTATGCCTAGTTTGTTGAGAGTTTTATCATGAAAAGAGCTTTTGGTTTTATTGATTTTCTCTTTTTGTTTTGTATTTCATTGATGTCAGTTTTCCTCTTTATTTCCACTTCTTGTAGTAGCTTCTTAAGGTGAATATTTATCATTGTATAATCTTTTTCTTTTCTAATACAGGCATTCAATGCAACAAACTTCTGTCTAAGTGTTTCTTTTAGCTACATTTCATAAATTTTAACATATTCTTTTATTTTCATATTCATTCAACTCAAAATGTTTTTTTTCTAATATCACTGGTGATATTCTTTGACCCATAAGTTATTTAAAAGTATGCTGTTTTATTTTTAAATATTTGGACTTTGTTCAGGTGTATTTCTGTTATTGATTTTAATTTTAATTTTGCTGTGGAAATAGAACATACTTTGCATTATTTGTATCATATTACATTTGTTGAAATTTGTATTATGGCCCACAATTGTCTTTTCTGGTAACTGTCTTAATCTGTTTAGGCTGCTTTAACAAATTACCATAGACTGGGTGGCTTAAACAATAACTTCTTTCCCATAGTTCTGAATGCTGAAAGTCTGAGATTGGGGTGCAGACATGGTCAGGTTCTGGTGAGGGCTCACTTCCAGGTTGAAGACTACATTTTCCTCTTTGTATTCTTACATGTGGGGAAAAAGCAAGGAAGCTTTGGGAGATTCCTTTTTAAAAGGCACTAATCCCATTCATGAGGGCTCCAGCCTCATAACTTAATCATCTTTCAAAAGCCCCACCACCTAATACCATTCCATTATACATTAAGATTTCACCATTTGAATTTGGGGGTACATAAACATTCAGTCCACAGTGATTATTTCATGGGCACTCGAAACTCATATGTATTCTGCTATTGTTGGGTGTAGATTTCTACAAATATCAATTAAGTCGAATTGATTGTTGGTAGTATTATAGCCTTTTATGTTTCAAATATTATTTTTTCTTCCCCTTTCTTTCTCTCTTCTCCTTCTGAAACTGCAATTACTCAGTGTTAGAATGCTTGGTGTTGTTCCAGAGCTCTAGGAGGATCTCTTCTGTAAAAGTGCAATAGGCACTTTTGCTCCTTTTGTTTCACTTCGGATAATTTCTGATGGCCTAATTCTTTTCTCTGCTGTGTCCAGTGTGCTGATGGGCCCTTTCACTAATTCTTTATATCTAATATTGTGTTTGTGTTTTATCATTTTATTTGTCTTTCTCTTTTTTATAGTTTTAATATTTCATCTGAATCCTTCCATCATGCGTATTAATCATGGCTAGTGTAAGTCTGTATCCCATAATTCCAGCTAATCTTTGTATAATTATGTTGACTATTTATTCTATGGTCCTTTTTTCTTGTTTTTTTTTTTGATATGTGTCTTATAATTTTTATTGCATTCTAGCCATTGCATATATAAAGAAGAGTAGAAACTGAGGAAAGTTATAGTTATTTCTAGTTCTTTCCTCTCACTCACTTTTGTGCCCAGGCTCTCTTCCTGTCATCCTGTGCCAAAGGAGAATTTGTTTGTATGGCCCACACCTCCCTAGGGCTTTTGACTCTTTGCTGCTAAGTTTACCTAGTTATCCGTGACTTCAACTACCTGATTCATTCAAAATACAGCATGATTTTGTAGATTAATGGTCTTTTTTTCATTGTTAGAGTGGAACTGACATTCTTTTGTGGATTTCTCCATCCTTAGCAGAAGTGGAACTCTTTTTTTTTAAATTCAAGTTGTCATATGTCCCCTTTAGCAGTTCTATTTTGATAGAAACCACCTGTTATAGGGATCCTGCTTGTTCTTCTTATTCATTGTTAAAGGTCTCCTTAGGTACATTATTAATTTCCTTTGTCTCTTTTGTGGGACTAAAGTCCAACTGCCAAGATACCTGAACCAGAAACAAGGGAAGGGAAAGCACAGCCAGTCTCTGCCACTGTGAACTTGAGGAGTACCAATAGGCAAGTTTGCAGTTGCAGGTGGAGACAGTGGGAGGAAGTGTCTCCCCCTCTGGTGTCCTCAGATACAAAATCTGAAGTTTCCTGCATGAGGAGTGTGGAGACAGCCACTTGCTCACTCCCATGTAAATTCTGGGGCCAGTGATTTGGCAGCTCCTCTCTAGAACACACCCTTGGCCACACTTTGAGCTTCCTCCAGGAAGATCCAATGGTTATCACCCCAAGGCGTTCTTCCTGGGTCCCCAGGCTGTCAAGTTAGAGAAGAAAGAAGCCGTAAGAGAGCCTTTCAGGATCTGGGTCACATCGTCCCAGCCCAGGCCCCCAGGAGGGAGGCAGGCAGCATGGCAGGTTCATCTACATCACCATCTTCCTAGGAATTTCCCAGGACCTTAATCCTCTGTTTCATTATTTCTAAAATACTTTCTTTTCAACTTAGTTTACTATGGATCTTCCATATGAAGCATATCACATCTGTGATCACAGCATATCACATCAGTGCCATTCTCTCCTTGCATGTAAGCACTCTAAGGAGAGTGGTGTTTTATTTCTGTGCTGTCTTCATACAATAGCCTGACTTATTTATTTAAATGACATTAAATGATATTGGCAGTGTGTTGTGTCTCTAGAGTGGAATATAAGCACACTTAAAAGATAAATCTGCAATACTGCTGTTCTCTTTGCATCCTCAGATGTGTGCACTGAGCAAGGACTTCAAATGCCATGTCCCTGGAGCACTCCTTGTTTACATTCATATTGAGCCCCTGGGAACACAAGGAGTTTATTTAGTACCGTGAGAGATGTCTGCTTCTGTGGTTGTTCCACTGTGATTTCTTTGAATAATTTATCAGCTACTTAACACTCATCAAATTTGGCTTTTTATGTAGAAACTGTCTGTAAGCTCTCTTACTTTTTATCTCAGAGTTTGAAATACTGTCATTAGAAATAAATGTTTCTCTCTAAACAAGAATCTCAATGTTGGAGAAAAGAAAGAAAAACCTGGTGTATCTCGTGACTGCCCTACGTGATATATATTAAGCACCCATTGCCTCTCTTTACTAGGCTGGTGAACTTGAGTTCATTATTTTTCCATATTTATTCATGTTTGCATCATCACTCCTCTTCTCTTTTATTCTATCCCAGGTGCTGGGGTTCCCCAGTTCCAGCCAATTGCCCTGAACGGCCGGATCCAGGTTCTCAGCAATGGGTCGCTGTTGATCAAGCACGTTGTGGAAGAAGACAGTGGCTACTATCTCTGCAAGGTCAGCAACGATGTGGGCGCAGACGTCAGCAAGTCCATGTACCTCACGGTTAAAAGTAAGGAAGAAGAAATGCTTTGTTTTACCTACATAGGTCTTTGGGGGCTTAGATATTTCCATTGTCTCCATACATACCTGTGACCAATGGTTCGCCATAGCTGGGTTCGAAGTTTTGCTGTTTTAGAAACACAATTGAAAAGTATGGTAAAACTCCAGCCAGTCGTCAACAGCATGCCCTGCCTGGGGCCCCTTGTGCCTAGAGCACAGAGCAGCCACATTCTTCTCTCCCTACGGTTCTCAGAGCCATTGGCTCTGGGCAACCTAGCAGATGAGCAGGTCTCTGCCTTTAGCGCTCAAATTTATATACTGTTGCTTTTACTGTGGAAAAGCCCAATACGTGGTCTCAGATGTGTTCTTTACTAAAGCCTTTTTGTGCATGTTATTAATTGCATGCTGGCTTGTCCATAGATTTCTTTTTAGAGATCGTTATAAAATCAAGTGACTGGAAACCTCATTATCAACAGCAAACAACTATGAGATAGGAGTGTGTAGCACCAGGCTTAGGGTCTGTGCTGCTGGCCCAGTTTATAGGAAAGTGTCCCTTATGATAAAGGGTTTTTCATGCTTTGGTAACTGACACCAAGAAAAGGATATAAAGTGAAACAACTTTTACCGAATCCTGCTTATTAACAAATGATTGTGCATTTAGTTTGAAGTGAATGGTTTATGTCCATTTATATAATTTTCTGTTGGATAAACTGTGATTTCTTCTTGACTACAAGGCTTTATTGAGACTTCCTCTATGTTTAATTTTAATTCTGCTATTAATAGTTTGGAAATATTTCTGCCATATCATTTATTTGGAGGAGTGGATTTAAAAGTGAATTTCAGTGAGGTGTGTAAGTTTGTGTGTGTGTGTTTGTGTGTGATATTTAAAGGCTAGCTACACAAATTAGTAGGCGTCATAATTCACTAAGAATTTATTTTAGTTAGTTAATTATTTCCAACAGAACAATAAAAATATCAAAGTATTTGTTTGCTAAACTTAAGTATTGTAAAACAGATTATGGTTCTGAAATGAGGTTGTTTTGAAATATGTTTTGCACATATTACACAATTTTTGACTTCTAAAATATATGCTTTGGAAAAACTGATTTTCAAAAATCTGATGCCAAATCGTGTGGTCATTTAAATCCAAAGCTGAAATAGTAATATTTAAAAATTATAAATCGATAAAATAGTGAAGAAACCCAAAAGCTGAAGATCAATGTTGACCAGAGTTGGTCCATCCTTCTCCAACAAAAGAAATGTATATTACAGTTGTTCTAATATATTTTATTTTATTTTGAGATAGGCTCTTGCTATGTCACCTATGCTAGAGTACAGTGCTGTGATCATAGCTCACTCCAGCCTCAAACTCCTGGGCTCAAGTGATCCCTCTGCCTCAGCCTCCCTAATAGGTGGGACTAGAGGTGCATACCACCATGCCTGGCTAATTTTTAGAATTTTTTTTTTTAGAGATGGCGTCTTGCTATGTTGCCCAGGCTGGTCTCAAACTCCTTGCCTGAAGTGATCCTGCCCCCTTAGCCTCCCAAAATGTTAAGTTTACAGGTGTGAACCATGCTCCCAGCCATATATTTTAAATTTATAAGACATTTTCCTGTTCCAAAAATACATATCTAGGACCTGATATATACAGGGCCCTATGAAGGAGGTCAATACAGTCAATCATGTATCTTATCCTTGTGAATGAAAGAGCTTATTTTTTGGAAAGGGAGATAAGAAAGAAGAAGGCAGAGGCTACCAATCCTAATGCAAGATGAAGAATAACATGTACTGTATCTGCGATTTTCAGAGGAGGATGGAACTGTCAGTTTGAGGGGATTAAGAAAACCTTCAGGGAAAAAAAAATCTTAAAGAATGGGTAGAATTTTAAAACGCAGAAGTTGAAGATTTCCCACATCTCCTGTCTCCATACCTTGGTACCAGGTGCTGGTCGTAGGGCACGGGGCGGAGCTGAAGAGACGACCTGGCCCCTGCCCTAGGGAGCTCTCTCTGGGGGCAGCGGGCATGTGTGTACGGCTCCCATCTGGCAGACGCACACGCATGGGAACAGAGCACAGCACCCTGAGCGCGCAGAGGAGGGTGTGATCTGCATTCGCTTGTAGAATCCGTGACTGTATGCAGTGGGCTGAATGTTTGGTCCCCCTAAAGTTCATAGGTTGAAATCCTGTCCCCCAATGTGACGGTGTTAGGAGGTGGAGCCTTTGGAAGGTTTGAGTCACAAGGGTGGAGCCCTCATGAATGGTATTAGTGCCCTTGTGAAAGGGACCCCAGAGAGCTTCCTCACCCTCTTTTCATCACGTGGGGATACACGGGTAGGTGGCTGTGGTCTGCAGCCAGCAGGAGGGTCCTCGCTAGACCCTGACCATACTGGCACCTTGTTTTTCAACTTCCAGGCTCCACATCCATGAAAGATGAATTTGTGTTATTGATAAACCACCCAGTTTATGGTATTTTGTTGTAGCAGTGCGAGCTGACTGAAAGACTATCGTGGCACCTGGTATCAGTCTTAAACGATACACGGGACTTCAACATGTAGGATGGTTGGGCTAGGAGGGGTATTCCAGGGAGCGGGAGCAGAGACAGCAGATACAAGAAACTGAAAGATCCAAGGCGAGAGGTGACTCTCTGAGTGCCGCACAGTTCGTGGAGGAGATTAGAGATGGAAACATTTTAAACGACCACACTTCAAGGAGAAATGATTCTTAGATTCTCAAACCAATACGACCTGTTAAGGGAGAGATGCCTTTAAATACGTTAATTTTACCATTTCCTAATAACCCCTGGCTGGTTTTACAAACTGCTTCGGCTTCGAGCTTCTGGTATTTTAAATTCTTTAAAATCTTAATATTCAAATTCTAAAAAATAAAAAAAAAAAAAATTTAATGCTGGGAATCGTGCATGGGCTGAGTCTCCTATCTAGGAAGTTTTCTCACAGCTTTCAAAAAACACCCCCCAAATTAAAGCATTTTAACAGAAAATACCCACCACACACACGCACACACATACACCTTTTTTTCTTGAATCGGACATGCGGAGGCTGTGGGCAAAGAGTAGAGCAGGCAACCATGTATGGATGGCGCTGCCATGGAAAGCTATCAGTGGGATAGAGAATTAATCTGTGCAAATCCTTCCAGTTTGGTTGAAAAGGCAGGGGGAGCAGGCTCTGCTTGCAGCCGGATTTGGTCTCCGACGATGACATCGCACCCCTCACCCCAGGCCCATTGGGGCTGCAGAAGCCTCACGGCACCCTTACAGCCGGCCTCTTCCCCCACAGCAGGGACCATTTGAGGTCTGGGAAATGCGGTCTTTCATGCTAAGAAAATAGTTCCCCAAACCACTGGATTTCATAAATAGATGGCTGTCCCTAATGTTTGTCTCAGTTGCCAAAATTGCATCCTCCCTGCTCCCAACTTTCTGCCGCTGGCTGATCTGAAGCCATGTGTTCCCAGGAAGACCGGTTTCAGCGTGAATCTGTAGCCCACGACTAACAGGCAGCTCTTCTTTTGTCTGCTGCTCTGCATAGGTGCTTTCTGATCCCTGCACGCGGCATAAAAGAGCATCGCTTATCAAACAGGGCAGGCGCTTCCCTGGAGAGTCGGCTACTCTTGGAATCTAATGAACGGCCTGGCTCCCGGAGCCGGCCCACGGGCTGCAGTCCGCCCAGGCCCTGCATCCTCCCTCCCCTCCTGCTCACGCTGGGTAGGTCCGTGGGTCGTTGTGCCCGTCAGATCTCTGTGCTGTTAGAAGGAGTGTGCACATGCGTGTGCGCGTGCGTGCATGCACCAGCTCGCTCAGATTTGATCTGACAGCCCTCGGGGTCTTGGCTTTTTCTGGACTGATCTCCACAGTGTGATTTAATCTTTTTAAAATTTCAATAGACTTAGGGGTACAAGTGTTTTTTGGTTACATGGATGAATTGTATAGGGGTGGAGTCTGGGCTTTTATGTACCCGTCACCCGAATAGTGTACATTGTACCCGACAGGTAATTTTTCATCCCTCAGGGCTGTGCATTCCTTGTTCTGAGCCTCCAATGTCCATTATACCACTGTGTACGCCCCTGTGCACCCGTAGCAACCTCAGGCCGCTCTTATACCTTCCCATTGCCAGGGCGGGTATGTTGGGCTTGACATGCAAAAGTCTATCTCCTTCCCCTGGAAAGAATCTGTATCTATCCCTGGATATTCCAGTCAACCCCTGTGGCTTTCTGCCCTTGCCATTGCCACCAGGACCCACAGAACTTTCCCCTAACGCCTAGTTAGCGAAAGCAAAATCTCTTTCTCTCGTCCTTGCAGCGTGGCTCTGTGATCCTCCTAGGAGGAAAAGCACAGCCCCAACCTGCCCCCAGGGTGAAGCTGCAGTGGCCTTTAATCAGTCCCACCTAACGTTTTCCAGGTCACTCTGGCAGGCCACCCTCTATTCTAGGAACAAGAGATGCGGCCTTGTTTGCCCTTTGTTTTGCTCTTGCGGAAGAAGAGGAAGTAAAGTTTGAAAATATAACATCATTAAATGGCTTTTTTGTTGTTGTTCCTAATGTGCCAAGATAGCTTGAATGTGCCAGACAGCCGACTCTATTTTCCCGCCATTGCTTTACATCCGAGAGCTTGCACATCAAGGCTCCCAAACCTCTTCTCGGGAACCCCAGTAATCTGGGGACTCCCTATCAGGAACCTTGGGAATCATATGCAAAAACGTGCGTGTGTGTCTGGGAAGAAACTAGCCTCGAGGGATTTCATGATGCAGAGAAGATTAGGAACTACTATTCCAGAAAATCACACCCTGGATGGCCCGAGAGAAAGACCAGACGCTGTGCTTTTCGTGCAGCCTGTCTCAGAGCATCGAACTGAACGCAGCCGAGCGCGCGAAGACCCAGGAAGGAGGAGTGTGCGCCCATAAATCAGGCGGCAGGCTAGGATTCACTGAAAACTAGGTCTTGATATTTCATTACCTTTGCTTCGCGTCCACTCTCTTATTGCAGCCTTGGGGCATATGTGACCTAAATGAATCACAGTGATACAACGTTGCAGTCAACCGTCGGCCAGGACGCACGCTGCCTGGATTCCTAGCCAGGTTACCTGGGGCCAGTCACTGGCCCTCTCTGCAAGCCTCTGTGAAGCAGAGATAGTGACAATGCCCCTCGCATGGGGCGCTTGGGGGCTAACGTGAGCTATCACATATAATCACGTAGCAAAACGCCGACATATAGTAGGAGCAGAAGAGCATCCGCTGTTGTTGGTTGATGTTGCTAATGCTATCATCATCATCATCACCTTTCCTGAACTGCAGTTAAGGCCTTCCCAAACATGACAGACCAGTGTCTAGAATAGAATACAAGGTGTCCGAAGTTAAGAAACACCCAGTTTACACATTTTCCTAAAATCAGAGTCACCACCCCCCACCCCAGCTTAACCCTCCCCCTTCCCTCTGAAGCCCAGTTGTCGAATCATCGGCAACTTTCCGGGGAATGGCTGGGTGCGGAGGCAGAGAGTGGCATGAAGCAGGATGGTAAGAGTAGGGGTGGCTCAGCTCAGGGAAGCCCCTCAGTGGCTGCCTTGCCCAAGGCGTCTCCTTCCAGGTCGATTGTCCTGTCCTCCCTGTAAACATGTGCATTTCACTTCCCAGGTCAGCCTGAAATTCAGCCAGCTAAATATTCTTAGGGGTTAATAAGGAATCTGTAAAATGGGAAGGTTAATATAGCAGAGGCTGTTCGTTGCCTGCCCCAATTTGAATTTCCTCCCTGCCTCAGCATTAAGGGTTGAATTGTATTCCTGCCCGCCAAGTTTATCTGCTGAATTTCTAGTCCCCAGTACCTCACCATGAGACCGTATTTAGAAATAGAGTCCTTTCAGAGATATACCACTTTTATGTTTTATACCATATCTATACTGTACCTTTTCTATGTTTGGATGTTTAGAGACAATACTTGCCATTGCGTTACAGTTGCCTACGGCGTTCGGTGCAGTTACATGCTGTACGAGTGCTGCGGGACAATGGGCTGGACTGTACAGCCCAGGCGTGTGGACGGCTCTACCATCCAGGTTTGTGTGAATGCACTCTAGGATGTTTGCACAACGACAAAATCGCCTAGTGACACATTTCTCAGGACATATTCCCGCCGTTAACTGATACGTGACTATATGGGGAAAGGATAGTTTATCCAAGCTCTGCCACTACTGCAAGTGTGAAAGGTTTCATTCTTTTTGTGGTGTTCTGATCTACAGGTTTAAAAAATGTACATTGCTAAATCCAACAGTTTTCCTTTAGGATTTTCCCCATTTTTGTGCCACGCTTAGTAAGTTACTCTCTATCCCAAGAATATTAATATTCTGTATTTATCATTTAATCTTTTAATACTTGTTAAATTTATTGTGATGGAAATTATGAGTAAGAGCTAATATCTTTTTCACAAATGGTCAGTCAGTTGTTCTAACAACTTTGTTAAACAGCCTTACTTTTGTGTCCTTACTTTTTTGAAATGTCAATTTCATTTAAAGGAAAGATATTTTAGAAAACGGGCTCTCAAGGAAAACTCCTTGGTTAGCTCTGCCAGTGACTGCTAGCTGAGTACCTCGTGCAAGTTACATAACCTCTCTGTGCCTTGGTTATTTAATTCTCTAATCACCTCAGCACACTGCTACAGGGTTTAAATGAGTAAACAGAAAAATATAGATTTCCCAGGACAAAGGAAAGAAGTTGGGTCCCTCCTCACACTATACACAAAAATTAGCTCAAAACAAATTATAGACTTAATCTGAGATAAAACTATAAAACTCTTAGAAGAAAATACTGGAGTCAATCTTTGTGTCCATGAGTTGGGCAGTGGTTTCCTAGCTATGACAACAAAAGCATAAACAGCAAAAGGAAAAATGCATGATTTGAATTTTATGAATATTAAAACATTTTGTGCATCAAGAAAATGAAAAGACAATCTGGAGAGTGGGAGAGAATATTTGCAAATCACTTATCTGATGGGGACTTATATCCGGAACTCTTACAATTCAACAATAAAAATACAAACACAATTTAAAAATGGACAAAGGATTTGAGAAGACATTTATCTAAAGAAGATACCCGAGTGCTCAATAAACACAGGAGAAGGTGCTCAACATCGTTACTCATCAGGGAAATGCAAATCGAACCGTGACGAGATACCACTTCACACTCCGTAGGATGGCTGCAATTAGAAAGAAGACAACAATTATTGGAGAGGATCTGAAGAAATTGGAACCCTCATACACTGCAGGTGGGAATAGAAAATGGTGCAGCCACTTTGAACAACAGCTTGGCAGTTCCTCCAGAAGCTACACGTGGAGTTGCCACATGCCCCAGCAATTCCACCCCTGGATGTATACCTAAGAGAAACATGTCCACACAGAAACTATACATGAATGTTCATAACAGCACTATCTATAATAGCTACAAAGTGGAAACAACACAAATACTCATCAACTAGTAAAAGTATAAACAAAATTTCTGCATTGTGCAATGGAATATTATTCAACCATGCCAAAAATGCGTGAGTGTTACATGCTACAATGCGGATGGACCTTGAAAACAATCTGCTAACGGAAAAAAGCTGGGCACAAATGACCATGTATTTTATGATTCCATTTATATGAAGTGTTCAAAACAGGCAGATTCATGGAGATGGAAAATATATTAGTGTTTCCTAGGGGCTGGGAGTAGGGGACAATGGTGAGTGACCGTCAATGGATACAAGGTTCCATTTGGGGTGATGGAAATGTTCTGGAATTAGATTATGGTAATGGTTGCACAACTCAGTGAATATACTAAAATTATTGAGCTGTATGTTTTAAATCACATATTTTATGCTATGTGAAATTATACCTCAATAAAGGTATTATAATTTCCAGAACATTTGGCAACTTCTCATGGGGCTTCGTAACAGTTGTTAACAATTTGGACTTTGAAGTTAGATAATCTGGTTTCAAATCCCACTTCCACTGCCTATTAGTTCTATAAACTTGAGCAAAGGTTTTAAATCTTTCCATATTCCTCATCTGGAAAATGGAGCGAATTACACATACTTTCTAGAGTTGCAGTGATAGAATATTTCTTACGTTCTATTCTCTCTTTTTTTTGCATTTCAAAATATTATGGGTGTACAAATGTTTTTGGTTATATGGATCCCTTTTGTAAAGTCTGAGTCAGGGCTATAAGTGTGACTATCACCCACATAGTGTTCATTGTACTGGTTAGGTAGGTTTTCACCTATCCCCCCTCCCTCCTCCACCCTGCTTGATTTCCACTGAGTTTTACTTCCCTATGTGCTCATCGGTTAATTCCAATTTAATAGCTAGTACGTGCGGTGTTTGTTTTTCCATTCTTTAGGTACTTCACTTAGCATAAGTCTCCAGTTCCATCCAAATTGTTTCAAAAGACATTCATTCATCCTTTTATATGGTTGAGTAGTATTCCATGGTATACATATACCACATTGTGTTAATCCACTCATGAATTAATGGACACTTAGGTTGATTCCACATCTTTGTAATTGTGAATTGTCCTGCAACAAACATTCAAGTGCAGGTGTCTTTTTGATAAAATGACTTCTTTTCCTTTGCATAAATACCCAGTAGTGGGATTGCTGTTTCAAATGGTAGGTCTACTTTTAGTTCTTTGAAGAATCTTCATACTGTTTTCCAGAGAGATTGTACTAATTTGCAGTCTCACCAACAGTGTGTAAGTGTTCCTTTCCCTCTGCATCCACGCCAGCATCTACTATTTTTGGACTTTTTAATAAAAGCCATTCTCACTGGAGTTAGGTGATGTCTCATTGTGGTTTTGATTTGCATTTCCCTGATGATTAGAGATGTTGAGCACTTTATTATATGTTTGCTGGCCATTAGTCTGTCTTCTTTTGAAAAGTTTCTGCTCATGTCCTTTTCCCATTTATTGATGGGGTTGCTTGATTTTTTTCTTGTTGATTTTCTTAAGTTCTATGTAGATTCTTGTTATCATCCCTTTATCGGATGTGTAGAAAGCAAATACTTTCTCCCATGCTGTAGGTTGTCTATTCACTTTAATGATAGTCTTCTTATATTTTGCCTTCCTCTTTTATTTGTATAACCTAAGCCCAAAGTCTTAATAATTTAATACTACGGGACTCTTAATTATGTTTGGATGTTTTTACAACATTAACAGCCTTATGGTGAGATGACCATCAGCAAGAAGGCTCCAAGATATATGCAGATAAGTTTCAGTAGGAGTTGCCTGGTTCTTTCATTCATTCAAGGAACATATGCTGAGTTCCTATTATGTGCCAGGCACAGTACTAGGCACAGTCCACCAAGCCTCAGAGCTGGAATTCCCAAATTGTTGTCCTCCTGCCTGGTTTCTATCATTGTCCTCCAGCCAAAGCCCACCAGCCATGTACTTGTAGGGTAACAACTCATGTTTATTCTTGTCATGAGGTGTAACACACACCATGAAGAGCAGTGGGGTGCCTCCATAAGAGGGTGCTGGAAAGGATGTATTATATAGTTGGGCGTCTGTGAGGTGACTTGGAGGAAGGTTCAAAGAAGCAGATCCTAGCTCTGAAGTGGATGCGGTTGGGAAGTGGGAGTAATCTATGATTGGGTATTGTCTTAGTTCATATTCCGTTGCTATAACTGAATACCTAAGACTTGTGTTTTATAAAGAAAAGGAGTTTATTTCTTATAGTTCTGAAGGATGGGCAGTCCAAGGGCGAGGAGTTACATGTGGTGAGGTCCTTCTTCCTGGTCAGGACTCTGAGCAGAGTCTCTGTGCAGGGCCTTACGGGGTAAGAGGGATGACCTCATTTAACCTAATTGTCTCCCAAAAGTCCCACCTCTCAAGTACCATGGTCTGAGTTCCCACCCTCTTAATACTGTTACAATGGGGATAAAGTTTCACCATGAGTTTCAGAGAGCACAGACATTCAAACTGTAGCAGATATCTAAATTTTATCCATAAGGAGGAATGAGGCCAGGCTGAAGCTGGGGTGGGTAAAGAAGCAGTGATCACTCATGTTGGCCAGAATAGCAGGTGTTTTATCATTTTTATGTTTTTTTTTTTTTTGGACAATGTTGATGCTATTGTCTGTGTTTAGACATGAAATGGAGAGGTCTTGTTTTCGTCTCAATCCATCTTGGTTGTAGAGTTGTCTTGTCTGATGTTGGTGTTTGTGCAATTGCTTACATTCAATGAGAGAACACTGAGGCCAGATGAGAGTCAGGGAAGTCAGAGGCTGCTTTCCTTTCTTTAGTTTCATCCTTACCATGTCATGAATTTTAACATAATTCACCTTGGAAAGGATGCAGAAGACAGTAGATAGTTTTGTTTAGCCTTAACTAAAGAAGAGCAGCTACACATAAATGCTGTCCTCAAGGGCCACTGGACCAATTTGATTGCAAGCTCAGCTGAAAGAAGCTCCTGAGTCATCTGATCTGCCATGGACCTTGTGAACAGGTGCATAGAAATAAGCTCATGGACAGGCGAGGCTTAGAGATTTTCCTCTGATAATTTATTCTTTATAGAGTGCAGGTACCTGGGCTGTGATGCCATTTTTCTGTTGAGGATTCCCAGGTGTGACCCTCTGCAGGGACGATCTGAACTAGTCATGTTAGGACACATCCAAAGACAACAGCCTGAGAGCAGAGTTGCTGATGAATGTTTGTAATGCAACAGCAGGTCATGGCGGGTGCCTGTGGACACCAGGGCAGTGACCAACAATCTGCTCTTTGCATTCCAGCCTCGGCTGAGGCAGAAAGGCAGAGACAGGGGTGGAGGCAGTAGATCTTAGAATATACCATTTTCCCACCTATTGCTTTCAATCCCCACACCCTTAAGTCAATTAATTCCAGAACCTCACCTTAGATGTCCATCTTTTTGTGACTATCCATTTAACTACTCATTTTAAGGTCCGTTATGGAGGAGTATAGCCCATATACACACAGGCAAATAACGACCTCCTCATTCTAAAGATGCGTAAGCAAAGCAGGTCACCTGGTTTTAGTCTTCTCTCTAAGGACATGGAGATAACCTTTAACTTATGGGCCCAGAGGTATCACTTCTCTGCTGGTGTGGCCGGATTCTCATCCCTGGGTGGTGCTGTGGGATCTGGTCCATACTGGGAAGCCTCTGTCATGTTTCCTGTCCCTTTAGCTTCTATACTTGCTCAGAGCAGAGTCTTTATTGTTAATGTGAAGGGAGGAAGCCATGTACACTTCAGGAAGATGGCACAGACAGTGCAAATGTCCTGAGACAGGGGGAAACTTGATGTGTTCCATCAGTGGTGCTGCCGGGGTAGAGACAGCAGAGTTCAAGGAAGAGGAGATGAAACCCTTATAGGCCAGTGAGGATTTGCATTGCACCCTGGGTACTTACCAGCCTCTTCATTTTGCCTTTATCCTAAGGTGCATATCCACATTCATCAGCTTTTTCTTTAAAAAAGGGAAATCACACAACATACATTGGTATGCGTTTGCTTTTCTAATTGACAATATATCACAGTTGTCTTTCTAGATAAATACGCATACCTTCATTCTGTCGTTTTGAAGGGGTACACTGTATTAACTCTATGATGTGGCATCACTTTTGTAACCATTATCTTACTGGGCATTCAGCTTGGAAACATTTTCATGTGTTCATGTCCCTTGAAATAACATTTCTGGGCCTTGTAAGTAGTAGGTTCCTGACCAGTTTTTGCAGCGGAAGTAATGTAGGAAGGAGAGGGCAGAAAAGCTGATGTCAGACTGTAGAAGACCGTCCGGGGGAAGTTTTGGAAGATACATTCTTAGGTTGTCATCACTTCTCCACTTTTCATATACCGCACTGCTGAATGCTGCTAGAGGACAATACTTCCTCCCCGGAGACGCAGGTCAAACGCCAAGTCTTCTGTGGCTCATTTATAGATTGGATACAGAATGGGCCATTGCTAGAGAATGGAAACAGAATAGCGTCAGAAGGCGCTTCGCAATTCTGAGTCTATAGCCATTCATCGTGAACGTGTGAGGGGGGGAAGAATGCTGTTGCTTAAAGCCTACTGATGCAACGAGGGGAAGGGCCATTCCTCTGTGAAAAGAATGAGGAGAAAGGGGGCATTCTGTGACCATAAATTGTATCAATAGCACATAATACCGTGATTGTTGTCATTGTCATCGCACCACGCAGCCAGGTCTGCGTTACCTTGGCCGTGTATTGGAGGCAGGGGAAAAGACAAGGATAAGTGTGTAACCATTAAAACAATGTCTGGAAGCCCTAAGTTGTCTCCAAGATTACTTTCTGAGACCTCTGTTAAGCCTTTCTTTCTCAAAATTATTTCTACAACCGTAACAATTGGGATTGTAATAATTCTGAGTAAATCTATGCTGCTTATTCAATCCTGTCCCCCCAGGTAATCACTGTAAAAATAGTGCAGCCACGGGAGGGGCAAGTGCCAGGCAGTGGGTTTAGCATCTGTGTGTGTGCGCCTGTATGTTCAGCATACAGTCAGCCCTCAGCGTCTGCAGTTCCACATCCTTGGATTCAAACAGTTGAAAATCACAAATATTTGGGGAGGGAAATAAAAAATAACCACACAATAATAAAAATAATACAACATTTAAAATGCAACTATGTATATAACATTTACATTTTATTAGGTCTTATAAGCAATATAGAGATGATTTAAGGTGTATGAAGGATGTGCATAGGTTATATGAAAATACTATACCATTTTCTGTAAGGGATTTGAGCACCCGAGGATTTTGGTATCCTGGGCTGGGTGGGGTGGGGGAGTCTTGGGACCAATTCCCACAGATACTGAGGAACAATTGTGCCTTTATTTTCTTCCCTCTCTTATTCCCTTATGGTATAACATACGATGCACTGACTTTACGTCATGGTATTTAAGCTACAGGACATTAAGAGAAAGAGTGAACGTCACCCAAGGACTTTGCATTCTCTTCTATGGATAACGTTAATGTGCTTTTAGTTGTGTGCAGGATGGTTGTATCGTATCAAGTGGACGTATGACTTTGTTATTGCCTTTATTTGGAGATTAAGTATGGCTTAAGGAAATGTGTATGGATACCAAGGTGACACGGGATGGATTTGCGATGGCTAGTTTTATGTGTCAAACTTGGCTAGGCATGGTACTCGGATATTTGGTCAAATGCCAGCCTGGATGTCACTGTTAAGACATTTGTTCGATATGATTAACATTTAAATCTGTAGACCTTGAGGAAAGTAGATTATCCTCCATAGCGTGGGTGGAACTCAACAGCTGAAGGCCTTTAGAGAAAACAGACTGAAGTCCCTGGAAGAAGAGGGAATTCTGCCCACCAGCCACCTTTGGACTTGAGCTACAATGTAATTCTTCCCGGGGGCTCCGGCCTGCCAGCCTGTCCCGCAAATCTTGGACTTGCCAGTCCCCACAATGAAATGAACCAGCTTATTAACACAAATCAATCTCTCTCTCTCTCTCCCCGCTCCATTGGTTGTTTCTCTGCAAAGCCTTGACTCATACATATCTCGGTATCAGTGTCTAGAAGTTCGGGAAGGATCATTTCCTGCACACATGCCCACGCACCTTGCCACATTCACCACCTAAACATCTTCCTCAGCAAAATTACACATCGTATCATGCCATGAAGCTTCCATGCTATTTTCAAAAAGAAACTGGAAATGTTCTCGCTATGAATGCTTCAGGCTATGCTGCCTTTTAATTTGGGAATACCTAATTTGAAAAACTCAGGTCAAAAGCATTCATTGGACACCAACTGTATTGGTTTTCTCTAGCTGCCCTAACAAATTTCCACAAACTTAGTGACTAAAAAACCACTCTTTTGCCATTTCAGAGTTTCGTAGTTTAGAAAGTCCCGTGGGTGTGGCTGGTTTCTCTACTTCTTGTATCACGAAGCTGAAACTGCGTGTCCATGGGGCTGTGCTTTTCCTTCCGGAGGACCCGGAGGGGAATTCACTGCCCAGCTCCTTCCAGTCATTGGCAGAATGCTGCTTCCTGCCGTGGTAAAACCGATGTCCTTGTTTTTCTGCTGGCTGTCAGCTCGGGGTCGCCCTGAGCTCCTAGAGGCCTTTTTCTGTTCGTTGCCTGTAATCACTTATAGCTCAGAATTAGCAAGCACAGAGTGAGTCCTTCCGACACTTCCCATCTCGCTGCCTCTCCTTCCGCTTCATTTCTCCTGACTCCGTTTCTGCCACGTCTAACTGACTGACTCTTCTGCTTTCTTAAGAGTCATGTGATGTCATCGGACCCACCCAGACAGTTTAGGATATTCCTCCTATTTTAAGGTCGGTTGATTAGCATTCCATCTGTGAATTACCTTTGACTGTGTAAAACAGCACATTCACGTTCTGTAGATTAGGTTGTGGACATCTTTGGGGCACCATTATTCTGCCTACTGTTCCTACCATGAGCAGAGACTGTGAATGTCCTTGTCTTTGAGTCCCTTAAAAGTTCACTGGAGGAGACAGCCACATGCTTGTAGTAGATTATTCATAACACTCTTTCAGGCCGTGACAGGGAGTTGCAGACTAGAACCCGGCTCCACGAATCACACAGCACTAGCAGAGCAGGGGCTGTCTGAGTCATCGCCGTCTGGCCGACAGCGCCCAGCACATGGCCACACACAGAGTGGGTACTCAGTGGTCAAATGGATGAATGGAGCTAGAGGAAAATTGGGTGAAAGACTAAAAATATTTGAATTATCTCATCAATAGGATTTAATATCCTTTATCTGTTTATTCCATAGTTAGATGTTGAAAACCTAATCTATACGATTTCAGTGCTGGGCCCCGGAGATGCAAAGGTGAGGAGCTCAGGGGGCCTTTTCCCTTATGGAGCTCAGAGCCTGACACTAACTGGATAAAAAGGTGAATGAATGCGTCGTTAAAAATGTGCACTAAATGTGACCAGGACACTTAACAGATGTCGTATGAGAGATACGGAGAAGCAACTCCGAGGAAGCTGATTCTCGAGTGGAAAGCTGACAGAAGGGAGAGTTGTCTTGGGCTGGCTTCTGGGGAAAGAGACTCTAAGGTGAGGTCTGTGTGCAGGAAGCCTGTGGGGGCTACTTGGGGTCCGCACCTGCGCGGGAGCGAAGGAAGCAGGAGCGGCAGAGAGAGAAGCTGGGGTGCAGACACAGCAGGATCTCAGCCGATCCCACACACAGCTCAGAGGCTGCAGTGGCCCTTCAGGTTGCCTGAGCTGGGGCTGGGGCCGGGGCCTGGGTTTTACACCCACTCCCACTGACCAGTTACCTCCATTCTATGAGTTACATTGTGACGCGCCTCAAATTTTCTGGAGGCAGGTGTGGTGTATGTTTTGAATGGTTAGAAAATATCATGATTACACACATTAAATACACTTAATATCATCAACTGCACATTTTGTATGCATCAAAATTATTGAAAAATCTGGCCTTGGTTGGGGGAATGGGGAGCATAATGAATCAACTTCAATTTTCTCCCATCACTGCCTGCAACTGGGCTCTGAGCTTTCTACTGACTTCTCATAGCATCACAGCCGGTCCAACCTACACTGCGACACTCCCCTTGCACCTGCTTGGGGTGTCAGGTCTTTGCATTCTGGGTCATTTTTTCCTGTTGTATTGGGTGATAGGATATGAGCAGATGCTGAGGAACAAAGGATCTTTCCTTTTTCTTGGCTGTGGCTATTTCTCTAACACTTACTGACCATCAAAGGTCTCTGTATGGCAAATAGCCTACATTCCTACACCATTCTCTGGCACCAACTGGGTGTCCTGAAGTTCAATTCAATCCATTAATTACCCAGAGTTAGCAGTAGAGCCCCTGAGTTAAAGGACAACATCCCCAACAGGACTGCTGTTACTCCAGACACAACAGTAAGTGGGGTCCCCAGGCTACCTGCACGTTTGCCTGCTCAGCTACAAAGTCAAGGTCACACAATCTCCTCAGGTTTGGTAATTTGCTGGAACATCTCATAGAACTCATGAAGTTGTCTACTTAACAATGACTCATTTAAAAGGATGCAAATGAACAGCCAAATGAACAGGTTGTATGGCAAAGTCCAGAGGGGCCATGGGCTCAGGAGCCTCTGTCCTTGCAGAGTTGGGGTGCATCACCCTCCTGGTACCTCCATGTGTCTGTCTACCAGGAAGCTCTCTGAGCCTCATTGTTCAGAGTTTTTATGTAAGCTCTTTAATTAAGGCTTGATTAATTAAATCATTGGCCATAGGGCTGAGCTCAATTTCTATCCCCCTTTCTTTCCTCTGACATTGGTGGGGGGCCCTGAATATCCCAATGCTCTAATCACATGCTCGCCCTTTCTGGCATGCGGGCTCCTCCCTGGAAATTACTGGGGGTCCATCAGGAGCCACCTCATTAGCATAAGCTCCAGTGGTACTACAGAGGCAGAAAGGGGCTTGTTATGAATAACAGAAGGCACTCCTATCATGCAGGAAATTCCAAGGGTTTTTGAAGCTCTGTCCATGGACCAGGAACAAAGACCAGATATATTCTTTATTGCATTGCATAACCAAATAGATGTGGCTAATCTGGCAGGGAATTGTCAGGGTCTCTGCTATACAATCCCTGATTGAATTAGGGAATAATAAGAAGGTAAACGTCTTTCTCCCTCCCATGATGCACCCCCATCCCATATAGGGGCTTGTGCTGCTGGGACCTCTCACCAGTAACCAGCTGTCCTAGCTAAGGTGCCAGCCAAGCCCAGGTGGTTTCTGCAGTGTCCATGGAAACTCACGCATCCTGTCCTAACTGTGCCCACACTCCATCTGACGTCTCTCTCCTTCTGGTTTATTTCTTCTTGCTCAGGTAGGTGTATGGTAGATAAACATGTCACCTGCCAATGAAAATAGCAAATTGGAGAATAAAAATTCCATTTCCTTACTTTTGAAGGCACTCCCGACCTCTGTGAGTGATTCACTTGTAGCCTCCCTCACTTGGGTCTGGGGGGACAAGGGACTCAAGCCTTAGCACTTTCTAGAAACCCAGGACAATTTTCTCTTCCTGCCCCATTCTCCTGATTTTGTTTTATGCACTGGGAAGGAGTGAGCACTGGGGTGATGATTGGAAGTGGCAGAACATAATAAACCCTTAATGGGAATCTGGTCCCGTTAACTTTTTAAAAAGTTCAGGGATGTGACACCTTGATCCTCAGCCTTGGGTCACAGAAACCAAGTCTGGGCAGGAGTAAGAGTCCTCCTCATGACTCACTTGCATTTACTGGACCACCTGGCTGGCCGATCTCAGTCAATCTTTTTCTGATTATAACAAGTACACATGCTCCCAGATCTTTTGTAAGTGAGGTGAAAAGGAAGAAAAATCCCCCCTGATGGCAACACTCAAAGATAGTGTTTTAAAAGAGACCTAATAGAAGTATTTCTATTTCAGCTGCTTAAGATCTGAAAAATATGAAGGAAACAAAGGAGCGTAACAATAGAATCTCATTTGTCACTGGCAGAGCTCATGTGGGACAATGCTGCTTGTACCTATGGGCAAAGCAGCCTCACAACTTGAGCTAAGAATCCGACAGGTTTGCCCAGACAGTCCTAAGCACCACTGGACTGCCGGCCGCCTCTGCCCCTGCCACAGCCTAGGCTGCCCATGCAACCCGACGGCATGAAGGTGTGGTTAATTATTTTTAGCTTTGTAACAGATTATCACAGACTCAGCAGCATAAGACAGCACACACTTACTACCTCACAGTTACAGTGGGCCGGGAGTCCAGACACAGTGTGCCTGGCCCTCTGCTTCAGGGTCTCCCCCGAGGCTGCAATCACAGTGTCAGCCACGGCTGAGGTCTCATCTGAAGACTCAAGGCGGCAAGGCTCTGCCTTCAAGTGCATGTAGCGGTTGGCGGGATTCCAATCCCTGTGGACGGTTGGACGGAAGGCCTCAGTTCCTGCCTGGCTGTGGGCCAGAGGCCACCCTCCGTTCCTTGCCGCGAGGGTGTCTCCAGCACTCCTCCTCGCTCCATGCAAACATGAGTTGCTAGATGAAAGTGACAGGCCCGTGTAACCAAATCATGGAAGTGACGTCCTTTCATCTTTGCCATATTCTGTTGATTAGAAGCAAGTCACAGGTAGGTCCTGCCTACATTCAAGAGGAAGAGAACCCACCAGGGCATGAATGCCAGGGGACAGGACCATTGAGGGCCATCGCTGAATCTGCCCACTGCAGGGTGTTTCTGAGCGACTGCCTTCTCCCAGTAGAAAGCAGAGGAAAGGGCAGAGCTATACATGTCTGGTTCCTCCTTCCAAACCACTATCGAGGGTAAGTCATTCCTTCCCCCTGAACTGAAACGGGAGAGGAAAAGGAAGGTGTGAGGAATCTTGCACCAAGGAAACATCAGGAGAGGTGAGAAAAACACTCCCTCCACAAAAAATTTTTGAGTATATTGATAAATTTCCTTGTTGTCTGATATGTGCTTATGCAGTCTATAACTAGAAGCATCTGAACATACTGTTTAATAGCCTACTCTTTTTTTTTTTTTTTTTTGCTTGGCTCCTCTCCTGGGCCTTGTTTCTTTCTTTTTTTTTTTTTTTATTCCAGGGTTTTGTGAGGGTACAAACATTGTAGTTACACTTTATGTCTTTACCTCACTCAAATGCGGGTTAAAGGCATGCCCTTCCCTCCCTTTAGTGCTCCCCGTGTCCTTTA